>NC_133327.1:523635524-523964774 GCF_042186555.1 Aquarana catesbeiana | reverse complement strand
TATTGCCTTTAGTACATCAACCACTTTATGTCAAATAAGTTAGTGCTTAGATCTACTTTATCTACCTTAATACAACAAAGGGGATGAAAAACACAAGGTTGCTGTTAGATATTTTCCTTTGAATTACATGATTTTATTAATCTGGCCCCAGAATGTAATATTTTTTCCCAAGCCTTATTAAAAATAAACTCCAATCACATTTTACATTCATACACACTAGGAACACCTGCCGAGTGGCTTTAATTTTCACCCTGTCATTTATGTGTGTAGCTGACTGTATTGCTATTAAAATAGCCTTATCTGCAGCTGTAATTATTTTTTATTAGACATAAATCTAAAACTGGCCATACACTAGTATGATTCTCATTTGAATGACCAATTGTACGAAAATTCTCAGCACATCTGATGACTTGATGAAAGTCACACTTCAAAATTTTCTTTGCCTTTACCATTCGATGTTTAAATGAATGGAACTGCCCAAACAAAAATCACATACACTGTAAGAAATTCATTCTTGAAACATTTTTTGTCCTGCTCCTTCAAATATTCTCATCACTGAAGTCAAAAACAAACATTGTTTTGGCCCCACTAACACACTACTTCTGTTAAACTCACGTTTTTGTGAGATTGGGCTTTTTTTTAACTACCCTTAAAGTGATTGTAAAGTCTTGTTTTTTTTTTTTTTAAATAACATTTTATACTTACCTGCCCTGTGTAGTGGTTTTGCACAGAGCAGCCCAGATCCTCCTCTTCTCTGGTCCCTTCTTGCTGCTCCTGGCCCCTCCCTCCTGTTCAGTGCCCCCACAGCAAGCAGCTTACTATGGGGGCACCCAAGCCGAGTCACAGCTCCCTGTGTTCATTCAGACACGGAGCAGCAGGCAAGCCCCATCCCCTCTCTCTCCTGATTGGCTAACTGACTTTGATTGACAGCAGTGGGAGCCAATGGCGCTTCTGCTGTGTCTCAGCAAATCAGGAAGGAGAGTCTTGGATGGCCGAGACACTTGTGGACATCACTGGACAGAGATGGTGCTCAGGTAAGTATTAGGGGGGCTGAGGGGGGCGGCTGCACACAGAAGGCTTTTTATCTTAATGCACAGAATGCATTACTGACAGCAGCAAGGGCCTATGGCAAAACCAGGAAGAGGGAGCAGTGGCGTTGCAGACAGGACAGCATTGCATGGTGAAAGGACTCAGGTAAGTGTTTAGGGTGGGAGGACACAAGTGGTGTCCTTATTTTTCCTAATGCAGGGAATGCATTAAAGTGGTAGTAAAGGCTCAAGGCTTTTCACCTTAATGCATGCTATACATTAAGGTGAAAAACCTTCTGTGCTGCAGACCCCCACTTTTGCTTGCCTGAGCCCGGTCTGATCCAGTTATGTGCACAAGAGCAGCGGCTCCAGCCGTTATCTCTCTCCTCATTGGGGAGCACCCGATGAAGGAGAGGAGCCAGGCGCGCTGGTGGGGCACCCCAAAAGAGGAGGATCGGGGTTTTACACAGATCAGGTAAGCATGACACGTTTGTTATTATTATTTTTTAAAAAAACAACAAAGGTTTACAAACACTTTAAGGTAAAAAAAAAACATTTTAACTTTAGAACCACTTTAAGTCTGTAAAATGTAGCTCATGTGATTCATACTTCTAAACAACCCCATGTGCAGTTTAAACTGTGAGAGACTGCAAAACACAAAATCACATGCTGCACAGAAGCAATGGCAAGAACCTGTTGAATTTAGCTGCAGTAGATTGTTCAAATTTCAGTTCACAACAAAAGAGAGAAAAAAACTACCTAGTGCAACACCTTCAGACACCGAGTATAAAAAAAAGTATTAAAATACTCACAAAAGGCATAAAATCACAGGCATATCATCCGATCCCACACTTGACACTCCAAGATGCAGTAGGTCCAAGTCCTCTAACACGTTTCGAGGGACATGCTCTCTTCCTCAAAGCTCAAAAACATTTACATTAAATTAATGTATGAAGGTGGTGCACTAAGCCAGTGTGCTCTCTCTTTTTTGTGATTTCAGTATTGGAGATTTCCCCAGATAAAATCTGCAAGGCCATGAAGGATTCACGGACATCATAAGAATTGGAGAAAAATAATAGAGAAAGGATTTTAGCCTAGCTTTTCTCATACATCTCCTCTAACACGAACGCTGATAGTGTGTCTGTTTCTGCAGATTACAGATAAAATTTCTGAATAGCACATGTGCAGTTTTTCAGGATAGAATTCCTTGTTCACTATATGATTTTAGTTGTTGTTTAGAACTGCTCTTTTTTTTAATCACAGCATGAACTGACAATCCCATTCAATATGCACTAAAACACAGGGAGGTGTTTACCTATATGTATATTTTAGTCCCATAGTCACCATTCAGTATGACAACTAGATTGCCAGTCTGCATGTGGTCTTAGCCCTGACATTTAGCTTAATAAAAATGCATTAAGTGTAAATGGCACAGTAGGTGGCACTGTTACATTACCTTTTTCACAAATGGCAGAATAACCATAAAAAAAGTTTACCTACAGTTCTTGCTGCCAGTTCATATAATTATACTGAGAGCACATTGCAGATTATATTATCCTACAATTGCTGTAAATATTGCATAAGTAGGTATAGCAATGCAAAGCTTACAATCAAGAAAGTAAAAATATGTTAATTTGTAACTTGAGTTGTATTCACAGGTTCTTATAATAAATATCTTGTGTAAAAAAAGAAGCATTTACTTTTTCAGCACCAGGTTCTACATTTGACCAAGTTGTTTTATTTGAAGTAGGCACAGACAATGTTTGGACTTTGAGGAAACATGTGTGACAGAAATGGTAACAATGTAAAAGCTGAAAGATGTAAATTATCATTAATTAACTAGAAAAAGTGTTCCCCTTACAGAATGGACAAAGTCGGGTATGTTTTAATATATCACTAGTATATCAGTGAACAATTGTTATCGTTGGTAAGATGTGCAGGAAAGCAGTGTGAGTATGAAAGCAGGCTGTATGTGCAGAAGAGGAGAACTGAGGGTATGACAGCAGGCAGTATGTGCAGGAGAGGAGTGTAGATGTTATGACAGTGTGCAGTATGTGTAGGAAAGGAGTGTGGAGGGTATGACAGCAGGCAGTATGTGCAGGAGAAGAGTGTAGAGGGTGTGAAAGTAAGCATTATATGCAGGTGAAGAGTGTAGATGGCATTACAGTGGGAAGTATGTGTAGGAGGGGAGTGCTGAGGGTATGACAACTGGAAGAATGTACAGGAAAGCAGTGTGGAGGGTATGATAGATGGATATATGTGCAGCAGAGGAGTGTGAGGGGTATGACAAAGGGCTATAAGTGCAGGAAAAGGATGTGGAGCATGTGACAGTGGGTAGTATGATAATAGAGCTGAGGGTATAACACAGTGCAGTATGTGCATGAGAGTAGTACAGAGGGTATGATAATAGATAGCGGACAGAATGTGCAAGAGAGCAGTTAGGGGGTATGACAGCAGGCAGTATGTACAGGAGAGGAGTGTGGAGGGTATGAGAGTGGCAATATTTACAGAATAGGAATGTGAAGGTTATTACAGGTGTGCAGGACAGGACTGTGGAGATTATGACAGTGGACAATATGTGGAGGGTATGACAACAGGCAGTATGTGCAGGAGAGGAGTGCAGAGGGTACAGAGATCGGTGGTATGTACAGTAAAGGAGTGCAGAGAGTATGCAAGTGGGAAGATAGGTGGAGGACATATGTAAAGTGAAGCATATGACGAAGAGAGGTGTGTCGGCAGTAGAGTAGTAAAGAGTATGATGAAGGGCAGAGGACGTTTAGAATTGGAATGCATTGTGAGCAGGGGGTAGGAGGGCTTAGGAGACATAAGATCTGCTGTGAGTAGAGGTTTACTGGCTAGGAAGGGGGTGGTGTGTGCTGTTAAGGTGGCTGGGGAGGAATGCATTCGCTCTAAGTAGAGAATGAGTGTAATTTGGGGGTAGGGAGTGCATAGGATGGGGATGCGCTATGCCTCTGAACAGGGGCGGGATGGGGATGTGCTGTGAGCACTCAGAGTATGTGTGTGTACTGATCTGGGAGAATGGTATGTGTTGGACGTGCAGGGCAGGGTGTGGAAAAGAGATGTGTTAGAAATCTGCTGTGGTAAAGGGGTGATGAGCTGTGAGGGGTGGTCACGCTATAATGAATATATTTGCCAGTACACCACGGATCTTCAGTCCAAACATTTTTATATTGAAGCATGATAACATCACAAGCAAGAGACTGCAACGTCACGCTGGACCCCTTCCTCAGACATGTGATGACATCACGTGATCATCACATGCCTGAAGAAGGGGTCTTGTGTGACTCCAAAACATTGTAAGGTGCAGCAAAGCAGGACAAGGCTGTAATTTGCATGCACTGCCCATCAAATTATATGAGTATTTATGAGCAGGAAAAGACATAGAAAGGTACACCTACTTTATGCATGACATTAGCCATGTAGACTGAGGACTACAAAAGCCAGTTAAACAACTGGTTGCCCTGCACAAGGGTGAGAGCTTTTCTTAAGAAAAAGTAATGCAGGGTTAGGGGCAATATTGAACCTACAATAATAACTGGATCTATGATCACTGTTGGCACTACTGAAGAAAGTAGAGCATGTTTTAGGCAAGCAACATGGTGGCTAATACACCTTTGATGCAGTTACGCATATGTTGTAGTCCTCGATCCTTCCTCAACCCCTCTGCAAGTCTTAAGCCCCTTACACACAATCAGATTTTCTGCTGATTTTTTCCTTCAGATTTACCAAAACCATATAATATGAGGTCAAACCTTAGGAGTTTCAATTTGTATGCAATCAGGCAGGCCCTTGCATTACATGGTTTTGGTAAATCTGAAGACAAAAATCAGCAGAAAATCTGATAGTGTATATGGGGCTTTATACTATGCTGCCCCAGCTCCAGCAAGATATTGCCGACTACACCACACAGTAAATTGTCAAAATATTATGCACTACACCCTTTCCTAGTCAATGCTATTCAACATTTGTATTTCCCTTAAGCACGGTATACCAGTATTCTGCTCACCAAGGGGATGAAGTAGAAAAAAAGGGAGAAAAGGAACAAAATGGTTTTATTGGCCAACATCCGCACTATTTCATTCTGTCTTATAAAACATTTCCGAAGTGTATCCTTGATGACACACTTCTTCAGCACTTCACAAATAATACATTTGAATACATCTGTGAGCCAAGACTACAAACATTATTAGTCATGAACAAATCTGTTTGCAAATCAGGTGCACTGTAGAATTGTTTGATTGTCCTGATTATATGAATGAGTTTGTTATACATGCAATACATACTGTAAATAAGAGTTGTATGGATTGTATGATCCTCCACAGGTCAAATAGATGTTGCATTTCATGATAAATAAGTCATTACTGAACGCTGTTGCAAATATATGTATGCTGTATATAATGTATATATGACAACCCTAAGTCTGCACTACAAGATAGAGAGAAACTTCCAAGATGCCTGCTAGCAGTTCTGTTTGCCAAGGAAATCGTGGACCAGCTCTAATGGAAGCTAAGTGACCTTTAGCATATCCCTATTGCATACAGACTACTGCCAATGTTCATTTGCTAGGAAAGGGCAAATAGCTTGTGCATGTGTGTATGTATGCATATTTGCAACACTCTATTTTGAGTATTGTTTTCCTGTAATTGTATGTAGTTTTCTTTATTTATTTCATTCTTGTTTAGTAACAGCACATTAATATACTACTGTTTTTTTTTTTGGGTTTACTGCAAAAATAAAGAGAAACAACTGAAAAGAAAAAGCAAAAATCAGATTTTTATAACAGCTTACCTGTAAAATCCTTTTCTTGGAGTACATCACGGGACACAGAGCACCATAGTAATTACTATATGGGTTATAGGCCACCTTCAATTGATGGACACTGGCACACCCAAGACAGGAAGTTCACTCCCTATATAACCCCTCCCATACTGGGAGTACCTCCATTTTTGTAGCAAAGCAATATACATATATCCCAAAAAAGAGGGGACGGACCTCTGTGTCCCATTGTCAGAAACCATGAACCAGACCGAGACAGAAGTACAGTAAAATCACACTTGTTTAATAAAAAAAAAAAAAGGGGAAATAGAGTAAGCATAGTCAAAGCATAGCCAGAGTCCAGTAACTGGATCGGGTAGTCAGCCAAACCAGAGTTCAGTAACCAGATCGGGTAATCAGCCAGGCCAGAAGTCAGGTATCCAAGTAGAGCAGGGGTGTCAAATATAATTTCATCGTGGGCCACATCAGCATTATGACTGTCCTCAAAAGGGCCGGTTGCATCTGTAAGATTAGATGTCCAGCGCATCTCCTCCGCTTACATTAAATGTCAAGAGCCACCCCACCATCAGAAGTTGGGTCCCCTACTCTCCCTAACTTCACAGTGCAACCCCTTTCCTTATGCTGCTGCTGGGAAGAAGCTGGATGCATTGCTTGAAAGCAGAAAGTAGGGATCTGGAGGAGGACCAGAGGAGGGCTGGAGCTCTCCTGCAGCTGCAGGAGAGGTGCGAGGGCCACATGAAATGGCCTGGAGGAAGGGATTTGCGGGTGTTGTGTTTGACACCTGTGAAGTAGAGGAACAGCAAGCAGGATAAGGAGCCAGAAGGGATGTCAGCAAAGCCAGTCTTTAAACAGGAACGCAGGAGATGGTTTCTTGGGATGTGGCTAAGATGAAGGCAGGAATGAAGTGAGCTGGAGATCTTTAAGTAGGCAGGACTGACAAGCAGATCCACAACAGCTGGTTAACTGTGGAGAGAGATGAGAGCTGGCAATTAGCCGACAGCTCAGTGGCCAGCTCAGAGAAGGAAGGGCTGAGCCAGCCCTGACACTGCTTCAACTGATCTTTTAGAGGTTGCCAAATGCCTATTGCTGCAAATGCAGGTTGAGTCACTGCACCTGCCAAGGAAAAAGAGGTTTTCAACAAGAATTCCATCTTTTTATCTGTTGGATCTCTAAACATCTGGGCATTGTCCACTGGACAAGTTAAGCTTTTATGCACACAAGATATAGCAGCATCAACTGATGGTATACTTAATTTTTTGGTGAATTTTTCCTCCATGGGATAAAGTGTTTAAAACTTTTTAGGAGGAAGATAATGCCGATCTGGGTGATCCCACTCAGCATTTATGAGTTGCTCCAGCAACGGATGGACAGGAAAGGCATGTAGAGCCTGAGGGGGGTTTAGAGAACCCAAAGCAGAAATGGGCCTTTCAGCTGACTCAGTAAGAGCCCTTGCACACTGGGGCGGTTTGCAGGCGCTATTGCGCTAATAATAGCGCCTGCAAACCGCCCCGAAAGTGCCGCTGCATGTATTCCTGTGTGAAAGCCCCGAGGGCTTGCACACTGGAGCGATGCGCTGGCAGGACGGTAATAAAAGTCCTGCTAGCAGCATCTTCGGAGCGGTGAAGGAGCGGTGTGTATACCGCTCCTTTACCGCTCCTGCCCATTGAAATCAATGGGACGGCGCGGCTATACCGCCGGCAATGCGCCTCTGCAGAGGCGCTTTGCGGTGGTTTTTAACCCTTTCTCGGCCGCTAGCGGGGGGTAAAACCGCCCCGCTAGCGGCCGCATACCGACGGTAAAATGCCGCTATTAATAGCGGCGTTTTACCGCCGACGCCGCCCCCGCCCCAGTGTGCAAGGGCTCTTAAGGACAGCTTGAACGTAGAATGGACTATT
Organism: Aquarana catesbeiana; assembly: GCF_042186555.1. Taxonomy (NCBI): domain Eukaryota; kingdom Metazoa; phylum Chordata; class Amphibia; order Anura; family Ranidae; genus Aquarana; species Aquarana catesbeiana. The sequence continues at coordinate 523,957,054 of NC_133327.1, read as the reverse complement.
TCTGTAAGGGATTGCACCAGCAATTTTTCAGATTGCGAGGCTGAAAAAGGTTCTTCTACAGTTGATTCCTCAGATGAGGAATCATTAGTCTGTCCTTCATCCCGATCCCCTGAGGGTGACTCATCCTCCTCCGCCCACTGCTCCCCTGTACCAGGGCCCCAGGCAGGGGAGGGGGATCTATCGCTTTTTCTCCTACACTGGGAAGAAGATGCGATTAAAGCAGCTAACTTTTCTTCTAACCCCACCAGGGCTGAGGACACGGCATCTTCAGTAACATAGACAGGGGCTAAAATGTTGGAAACAGCTGCAACACCCGACAATCCCAATGGCTCACCCTGGCCAGCCACCTCTGGTCTATCCGGAGAGGATGGCACTGTGGATGGGGTGATTAGAGTCCCCGGAGCCTGAAGGTGATGCCCTTGGTCCCTTCTTTGTGGTGTTCGTTTTGTTTTTTTTTTGTTTTTTTTTTGTTTTGTGTTTGGGACTATGCCTTCCCTTTTTGGAAGGCAAAGTCCTAAGCACAAAAGCAGAGGTATTAGTAACACAATGCACCCACTGCTGAGCAATAGTCCAGCAATTAAAAGCTGCTATTAATGCTCAGCCTGATGCTGAGTAAATGTGTCCTGGGAATGCCTGTATACACCAGCTTACATGCCTCGGTCTGCTCCTGTGTCCCTCCTGTTAGCCAGCTGTATTACACAAGCGGCCTTTATGGACTCGGCAGCCCTGTGCTTCACGCCATGTGAAAGATACTGGACGCTGAGCCACGCACATGCTGCCACTAAGCCACGCCCCTCTCCCTCTCCCAGACACACTCCCTAGTTTTAAACCAATTCCCGCGTGCGTGCCGTTCGGATCCATACAATCAATACAAGCGGATCCCGGAGTGAGGAGGGGGGGCTGGGGGAGGAAGCAGGGAGAGTGCCGCCGCAACCCCCCAAGAGAGGGGGTGGGGAGAGCATGGTCGTCCACCGCAGCTTCTATACCCCTAGCTCCTGGAGGGAGAAGCCTCTTCATGGGACACCAAGGGATGCCCCTCTCCAACATTCCTAGTGGCTGAGACTGACTCCTGGAGGAAGCCTGGCTGTCTCCTGCTGACACTGAGTGAGATACTGAGTAGCATGGTAAAGGTATGTGCTTTCACACCCTCTAGTGGTGAAATCTAGGCATGACAACATAAATTCAAAGAAGAAATCCATAAGTGAACTTGGAGTTCCTTTGGATTCTTCACTTACCTTTTCCCGCCACAGGATTCTGCTGGTAACCAGACAGACTCAATCTTCATCCATCACGGCGGGCTACGTTATTAAAAACCTTCAAGGACCGGGTCCATTTTTATCGGGGTTCCACTTCCTTGGACCTGTATAGCACCCTGCCAGAAAACTTTATGGTATTAGCTGCATAACCAAAGCACTGGGTCCCAGGGTCCAGCCCTCCAAGAGAGGCGTTACAGGCAAAACCTCATTCTTCCTTCACGAGGCCCGGGTATCATCCATTTTGGCCTCAGTGGCACTTTAAATGGATCCGGTTTCAAAAAGTCTATTTGATCCAGTAAGGATTCTCCAGTGGAGCTCTTCTTAGCACTTCCTCAACTGTGACCAACACCGTACACACTGGCGAAAAAACTGAGGCACTCCCAGTATGGGAGGGGTTATATAGGGAGTGAACTTCCTGTCTTGGGTGTGCCAATGTCCATAACCCGAAGGTGGCCTATAACCCACATAGTAATTACTATGGTTCTCTGTGTCCCGTGATGTACGATAAAAAAATAATGTTTAGTTAGAAAAAAAGATCTTCTTTTAAACAAAAATGATAATTAGCACACAAAGCTCTCCAGTAGACAGGAACAAAGTCAGCAATTATGGCATGTAGGTCTCAACATATAAAAAGCAAGAGGATAACTCAGGCCGCCATACTCCAATTATAACCAAAATTACACTTTTGTGTGGACTCTTTGAAACACATAATAAAGATTGTCAATTAACATGGAAGTCAAAATAATTATATTTGCATATTTAAGTGATGTTAAAAGAGTAAAGTTAAGTTTAAAAATGAATCTATCAATCTTGTTAAAAGATGTTCTGAGATACACAGAGTGGAAATTGTAGCTAGGGATGAGCCAACGGTTCGGTCCAAACCTATGCTCTAAGTGGCCTGTGAGCACCTGAAGATCAGGAGGGGGTGTATTATTCTCCATGACAGCTTATGCTGAGTCAGTATGCTTAGACTTAATGATCTGTTTCTCCTTTCACATCTGTACCCTCTTTGCCCATCTCTGGTGTTAATGTCACTAACCTCCACATAATAGGGGTGTTTTTATGGAGGAGGTTGGCCATACTGTCAGTACAGGTATGTTGATCACAGAGGAGTCCAAGTTACCAACCAACATTCTGAATCTATGTGCAATTAACCAGAGTCTCTTGTAGTGGATGGATCTTCTGGTAGGTCATCTTATCCAGTATAATCAGACAATGCCAAGGCAGTCGATCACAAGGGGGAAACAATAAATTCTGCAGCTGCAAAGGAGGTGTGGTTCATTCTGACCTGGAAGAAGCAATGTGTCACAGCTTGTTTAGCAGTTTATATCCCTGGAGTGGATAGCTGGCAAGTTTGTCTCCTGTTTGCAAGATCTGAATGCAGAGATGCATTCTCTCTCCTGAAGTTGCTTTCTAGACTGCTTCACAGAATCAAGGCAGAAGGAAATCCAGTCCTACTCCTTGCCCCAAAACTAGCCAGGCAGGTTATAGTAAACAGATCTCATTCACCTTCCCACCGACACGCTGCCACTAGAACACCCAAATCTACTATCACAGGGGCATCGGAAAGAAGAAACATGATTTACTGAAAAGGCATGTAGGGAAACCACCAAAATCTCACACCAGCAAAAAAAGAGTGACTGGAATGCTCTCGCTTTTGATCATCTGAATTAGATGAGGTAATTACTTCAGGCAAGGAAAGATATAGATCAGAGTATACTGATCTCACGGTGTTATCAAGGCATCCACTGTTGAATCCCTCACCCTAGAGACAAATCTGTCAAGCTTCAAGATGCTAAAAGTTCCACATCCAGCATCTGCCTGCCAGTTCTCCACCTCAGGAATGCGCACTGCAGAGATCAGTAGCAATGGCATCACTGAGGGGAGGGCAGAGGGGGCCCTGACCCCCCAAAATGATGCTGTGCCACACCATGTGCCCCCCCAATTAAAACACATTTTTTGTTTCTATATGTAGCGGGTGCCCTTGCTTGGACACAGGCTCTCCTGAGAGGCAGAGCGTCCTGACAGCTCCTGCTGGGAATTTCTCCCCCTCCCTCTGCTCGCTATAAAATAGCATTTTATATTTGGCCCCCTACTTTTTTTCCCTGTCCCCCCATGTGCCCCCCCCTAAATAAGAAAGCTAGAGACGCCACTGATCAGTAGAACATGAAGCTCCACTCAAGACAGAATAGACTCAATTTCCATCACCATTGCAACACTCCTGTGAAGTAATGTCAGACAAATCCTTTGAAAATCCAGGATGTCAATTGGAAATTTGGATTTCTCCACAGACCAACAACCTTGGCAAGACATATGATCCAGAACTCCACCCCAACTCTGAAGACTGGCGTTCATTACAACAATTCTCCAATGTATGGGAGAAATAAACCTTACCCTCCGACAATGCCAGAGGCAGAAACCACCATTACAGGGACATCAATCCAAGCATTGACATGCAGCTCTGTAGAGAAGTCAGATGTCAGGATTGAATTTCCTGAACCCGATTCTGCTTGAAAGATCTCCAGCATAAGGTCTAAGTATTTCAAGTGACCTGATCCACTCAAAGAGAACTACTCGAAGTTCAGGATCCATCCAAATGGAAAGAGTATGGCACAACTGCAACCTACCAAGACATGGCCGTCCACCTAAACAGACAGGACGGGCAAGGAGAGCATTAATCAGAGAAGCAGCCAAGAGGCCCATGGTAACTCTGGAGGAGCTGCAGAGATCCACAGCTCAGGTGGGAGAATCTGTCCACAGAACAACTATTAGTCGTGCACTCCACAAATATGGCCTTTATGGAAGAGTGTCAAGGAAAAAACCATTGTTGAAAGAAAGCCAAAAGAATTCCCATTTGCAGTTTGTGAGAAGCCATGTGGGGGACTCAGAAAACATGTGGAAGAAGGTTCTCTGGTCAGATGAGACCAAAATTGAACTTTTTGGCCTAAAAGCAAAATGCTATGTGTGGCGGAAAACTAACACTGCACATCACCCTGAACACACCATCCCCATCGTGTAACATGGTAGTGCCACATCATGATGTGGGGATGCTTTTCTTCAGCAGGGACAGGGAAACTGGTCAGAGTTCATGGGAAGATGGATGGAGCCAAATACAGGGCAATCTTAGAAGAAAACTTGTTAGAGTCTGCAAAAGACTGGGGCGAAGGTTCACCTTTCAGCAGGAGAACGACCCTAAACATACAGCCAGAGCTACAATGGAATGGCTTACATCAAAGCTTATTCATGTGCTAGAATGGGAAAAAAATGCAGCGCTAAGAAGTAATAGGAAGTTAGGGTGTAGTGAAACAATTAAGTAAGAGATGCTGTACTGAACAGTAAAGCATATGTGCAAAAACCATAAGTGAAATGAAATGAACAAACACAGTATAAAGTGTCCACATATGGTAAATGGATGATTCCAAACTCAAATTATTAAGAGGAACTGGTATGGACCAAAAAATGATGTGAAACTAGAAAATAAAGTCAATGGTGCACGGTGTGGATCTGTGACTGAGTCAACAACGGGGTACAGAACTTCCGTAGCTGTAAACCAACATCTCGATATGGGGCATCAGAATTAAAACATCAGGAAGTAAGATAAGATGGGTACTCTTACCAGATGACGTGGACTCCACTGTCATATGACATGGAGTCAATGGTGCATGGAGCCAAACCTAGGCTGGAAAACGATATCCGGAACGGTGGAACCTCTGTCTCCCTTCTTGACTTCTCTGGTGGGGTGAAGAAACATCAGGAAGGGCCGCCAACTGGATATCAGCCAATAGACCTCAAGGATGTGTTCCAAGGAGAAGCCGGGGACAGATTTGATCCAGACCCCGTGATGGAAGTAGGGCTACTGGAAGGCAGTTTCTTGCATCGGGATAATATGCAAATAAAAAATAAAAAGCTTCTGCATAGTGCAGGTAAACCAGGGATTTTTATTTCTAAAAATACCATACAAAAAATGGATAAAAATGATCACAATTAAAATAAAATCTAAGCAGCGTAAGGAAAGGGAGATCGACCGACGCGTTTCGACCAAGGGGGTCTTCAACAGGGGCCTTCCATCACGGGGTCTGGATCAAATCTGTCCCCGGCTTCTCCTTGGAACACATCCTTGAGGTCTATTGGCTGATATCCAGTTGGCGGCCCTTCCTGATGTTTCTTCACCCCACCAGAGAAGTCAAGAAGGGAGACAGAGGTTCCACCATTCCGGATATCGTTTTCCAGCCTAGGTTTGGCTCCATGCACCATTGACTCCATGTCATATGACAGTGGAGTCCACGTCATCTGGTAAGAGTACCCATCCTATCTTACTTCCTGATGTTTTCATTCTGATGCCCCATATCGAGATGTTGGTTTACAGCTACGGAAGTTCTGTACCCCGTTGTTGACTCAGTCACAGATCCACACCGTGCACCATTGACTTTATTTTCTAGTTTCACATCATTTTTTGGTCCATACCAGTTCCTCTTAATAATTTGAGTTTGGAATCATCCATTTACCATATGTGGACACTTTATACTGTGTTTGTTCATTTCATTTCACTTATGGTTTTTGCACATATGCTTTACTGTTCAGTACAGCATCTCTTACTTAATTGTTTCACTACACCCTAACTTCCTATTACTTCTTAGCGCTGCATTTTTTTCCCATTTACCAGTTATTGTTTGTCACAATGTATGCAGCTGCTGGCTCACATATATTTTATTTTTGCTATTAGAGCGCAGTGTTTTCTTATTCTCATGTGCTAGAATGGCCCAGTCAAAGTCCAGACCTAAATTTAATAGAGGATCTGTGGCAAGACTTGAAAATTGCTGTTCACAGACTCCATCTCCATCCAATCTGACAGAGCCTGAGCTATTTTGCAAAGAAGAATTAGAAAAAATGTCACTCTTTAGATATGCAAAGCTGGTAGAGACATACTCAAAAAAGACTTGTAGCTGTAATTGCAGAGAAAGGTGGTTCTACAAAGAATTGAGGGGGACTGAATACAAATGCACACCACGCTTTTCAGATATTTGTAAAAAATGTTGAAAACCATTTATCATTTTCCTTCCACTTCACAATTATGTGTCACTTTGTGTGGGTCTATCACATAAAATCCCCAAAAAATACATTTACGCTTTTGGTTGTAACATGACAAAATGTCGAAAATTTGAAGGGGTATGAATACTTTTTCAAGGCACTGTATATTTCGATGTATGCTAAGAAGTCTCTGTGGTCAAGGGAGACAATAACTGACCAAGCAGATTCATTCTGAAACTTTTGAGGATATACAAGGGCATGAAGCCTTTAAATCCAAGATGGTGAAGGCCTCTTTTATTTCTCAGAAACAGGTTTACATAAAAATTTGACACAAATGAAAAACCGAAAAAAGATCATGTGTGCTGCCACCAAACTTAAATCAACCTAATTAGAAGCAGCTGCAAACACTAAATGTGTTCCCACATTCACCAGAAGCTGAAAATCTTTCATGTGTTGTGCTAATACAAAAATTAAATATATGCTGCGCCCAAAACCTAAAACTGAAAAGTGAAAGAACATCCACAAATTGTTTTAACTCAATCTTCCATATATCATTTATTCTAATTCAGTTCTGTTAAAACAGCCACTGACTGAAATTCAGCCGATGGGGCCCTCTACAGGGAAGGGAGAGCCTCAGTGTTCGACAATGAGTCCTCTGGAGGCTGTCAATCCAAGCTCAGAAACATTAAGCATCAGAATCCACTGCAAAAGCATTCACATGCTGTTGAGGATACTCTGTATAATAGGAATATGTGATCAGTTAAGCGGCTGTCCATGTTGACTCAAAGACTGCTTCAGTAACCCTACTGTCATCGGGTCTAGGCCACAAGAGAAACGGCATGAAGTTTAAAACCATGATTGAGGCAAAAACACCAAGAAAAATACACAACGGAGGGGTTTCCCCACACTCATCCAAAACAATGCCCAGCCAGTTTGGATTTTAAATAACAAAGGCACTGTTCCCCAACAATGTCCCACAATTATGAAGAATCCTCAGCATATGTATGGAAAATGGCGGGTGAACTGGTGAACTGCCACAGCTCTGGTCACATCAGCAATGAATCCACAGATGTCTGGCCTGACTTGAATAGTGGAATCCTGTGCCAACTGGAACACAGATAGGATGTCACCGCTAAATGCAGGACTGTCACAGAGAGAACACCAGTATGCTAAATCAACTGGGAAACTCTGCACCCAAAAGCTTGAGAGACCTCCGGGGTTTTCAATATCCAACATAAATCTACCAGGAGCTGTTGATAGTAGAAAATGTTCCATTTCAAGTGAAATTAGAGAGAAAGGGGACATTCAATCCTCTGAGGACACTAAGTGCAACTGGACAAGTGTACTACATAAGTCTTGCTATAGTCTTGCTATAGTCTGATGCCTTGTACACACAATCGGACTTTCCGCCAACAAAACCGTGGAATTTTGTCCGAAGGGTGTTGGTTCAAACTTGTCTTGCATACACATGGCCACACAAATGTTGGCCAACAATTACGATCGTAGTGAAGTACTACATGGTTTTTCAGCTCTTTAGCGCCACCCTTTGGGCTCCTTCTGCTAATTTTGTGTTAGTAGAAGTTTGGTGAGTGTTGATTCAGACTTTTCTTTTTGTGTTTTTCATTTAGCGCTTTTCAGTTTGCGCTTTTCATTTCGTGCTTTTCAGTTCGTTTCTGAATGGCCGTTCGTCAACCAGGCATGTTGCGGAATCGGTGGAGATAACGTGTTATTTATTATTGGCCTTGGAGTTATTGCTTTGATATTTTTTTTTGGTTGAATAATGATTTGGTATATTGTCTATATTTTTGGATGCATAGAATGCACTTTTGGTTAAGTTCTATTGGCAGATAGCATGTCTAATTTTTTTTTTTTTTTAATGCACAATAAAAACATTGTGTAGAATAATACTTGACTATGTGTTTTACTTCAAATGACAGTTTGAGAGTAGGCAGTTACATTTTAAAAAATACAATGTATAATTGACAAGGGACACCAACACAGTTGTATCTTTGATCTTATAAACTAGGGGATAATGGTGTTGTGGTAACCTACACAAATAAAAAAAATAAACTAATTATAATATTATTCTTAATATCACTAGAAAAAAAAGCCTTTGAAAATTTGTTTGCAAACCTTTTTGACAAGGAAAATTTGTTTGCAATAACTCCATCAGTATCACCAGCAAAGCAGCTTCATTATTATCCCATTAAAGAAGAAGAGAACTGAGAGCTGCATTTGGGGATTTCAAAATTTGTCACGTCACGAATGTTAAATCTCCAATACAAACACTAGTTTACAAGACTGACCGCTTCTACTTTGGACTTTTGTCCGACAGACTTGTGTACACACGATCGGAAAATCCGACAACACATATTTGTTGGCGGAACATTTGAGAACATGCTAGCCAACATTTGTTGCCGAAAGTCTGACAACAATTGTCCGTTGGAGCATACACACGGTCGGATTTTCCGCAAACAGCCTGACATCCAACATTTCCCATCAGAAAATATGATCGTGTGTACGGGGCTTTAGAGTTTTGCCACACTACCATTTTATCAATGTATTCTGCAAGCTTTGTAACAATTATTGCATGCATGTCAAAATGGTGTTTTATGGGCCACATGCGGCCCTCTGGGTTCAAGTACCAGAGAAAAAGAATGCACCCCAAACTGTAATGCAGTTGTTAACTTATTGTTTTACTCTGTGAAATTCCTAGGTGTCATATTCTTTTTCTGGACAGCAGACATAACGTTGCCTCTTAAAGGTTTAATCCTCTCAGCTCAGCCTACTGTTTTATATTTGATATGCCTGAATTAATGTTATTTTTAAGCCAGTCATATATGAATTGAAATCTGACCGGTTCAGCAAGGACTGGCCGAATTCAGATCCATTAATGGGCACTGTGGTTGTAGAGAAGTCAATCTAGATTAAGAAGAAAATTGAAAAACTCCGCCCTCAGATTTTCTATCTATATCAGACATTATTTGAACTTGGCCTTTAAGGAGTTCAACTTATGTAACTATGCAAAACTTTTTTTCAAAAGTTTCAGTGTGTTGACAAAAGACTTTAGCCAGACCGGCTATCAAAAATTTATTTCAACAAGTTTTTTTTTTAACTGAAATCACACACAAAAAAGAAAAAAGAAATACAACTTTACCTTTCATTTCCTGTTTTTCAATTTCTTTAATGGATTGAACAAAGGCAGCCTGGCTCTCTGTAAGCATCCAACTTTTATATAATACTGTAGCTTGTATAATGTACTTGTGTGCCTGCAGAAATAGAAGGAATCAAAGATAACTCAAACTTTCAAATTTGTGAGATTTAAAAAAAGATATATATATATATATATATATATATATATATATATATTACTGGAGGCTGTTGCTTTATCCTGACTATTATACTAGGACAATCCTGTTCATACATAAAGTTTCAGAATCTGCCTTCTGTACATAGGAGGCAATATTACATTGTAATACCTTTGATCTTCTATTTTTCTTCAACAAGAGTATACTATTTTAAGGAAATCTGAGAGAAATATTTAGGTTACAATTGCTCACTTGGCTGCCATGCATGTATTCAATACTTTCTAAGTCATTGGCCTTGAACAAGTATATAGATCAGCTGCTTTGACTACACTTGACTTTGCTTGTTTCATTGTTGTTCTAAATCCATAGGTCAACTATTGAAGCCAAAAGCTGCCAGGGAACTAGCATTTTTTAAAGAAGGTAAGTTATGCCACATTACATTACATATTTTTTTTAGTACGGGTTTCCTTTAAAGAAACTCTGTTGCAAAATAAAAGGTCTGTTGTAAAATAAAAAAGCAGTTTGTAAAAGAATTGTTATAATAATTATTAGTCCTATTACTGGTGACTCAAATCTTTGGTTTCTTACAGATCATTGGTCGTTGCAGGTGTGTTAGAAGCCTGTGCATTCATGTGATACCAACTGGCTGCTAAATCATTGCAGAGACAGATTAGCAACATGAAAGCCAGCAGGACAGCTACAGTTAGTCTGCAGCAAAGGACCATCTGAAACACTTGAAATTGTTAGATGCTGAAGATTCCAGTGGTTTGTGTAGCTATGCAGGAGTGCAACACTGGTGTCACTTGTGGTAGGACTGCTAAGTTTAATTACTCTTGTTTTACAGGCTGTTTTAAAAAATAGCAACAGAGTAACTTAAAGTCCGTTACAGAGCTGACTACAAAGTATTTGCAACAATTACAGCCTAGAAAGAAAGCATAATGTACCCTATAATTAATTCTCCATGCCACACAGAATAGTTTTAGCTTTCACAGTTGTCTGCAATCTAAACTATGTAAACCCATATATTGCTTGCCCCTTTATGCAGTAATTGACTGTGATGGGTCCCAATCACTTTAATGCTTTAGATGTGGCTATTCAAGTAAAAATGTTAACACTTGATTGATCCTCTAGTATAATTGGACCCAGTCTTATATTTTTATAATCTTTATAATCTGTCCAAATGAATGATGTTGTTAAACTAGCAGGGATAACTTCCATTGCACTGTGCATTAAATCACATTTAATAAGATCATGGCCATTACAGAAAAGAAAGGCTTATTTCTATCAACTGAAATCTGAAAACTGATTCATATTATGTCTATCCATTTCAAGGTTCCTATTCAGTATTAGAAGCCATTACCATAACAGCCCAGTTTCTTTAACAGTGTAATTGCAATCAATAATAGGCATAAAAATAATTTCATAGTGTTTTATTACCAAAAGAAAAAAGTTCACACATAATGTTCAGAGGTCATTTAAAAAGTTTTTAGGTTGCAAAGATAATGCAATAACTGAGCTTATTTTTACCAATATTCCCTTTGTCTAGCTTGGTTTTGACACTGCCATTATATATGGAATTAAAATTCCATAATTTAATATAGTTTCTTAAAAGGTATCCATACTGTGGCACCCCGCTTGGGTGCTTCCTTTCCGTCAAACAGTGCCTCCTTTCCTCCAAACTGTTCTGAGCAGACCGAGATGTACCAGCCTTTTACCCCAATCATCATACACAGACGATTCCAAAAGAATGACTGTTTATTGAAGCTCAGGCACATACTTTATACCCCACATGAGGACATCCCTCTCCTGATCATATTACCCTAACAATGCAAACTGTAAACAGGAATATAATTAACAGCTAACGATGATCCTAATTAAACAGTAAATTAATTAAACAGTAAGTTAATCAACAAACATAACATCCCACAATAATTTGGTAACAAGTTAAAGTGGTCACCAGATTAATCTCATCTTAAAGAGATGATCAGACAGACAGAAACAATAGAACAATGGGAAAGACCTACTTAACAATAAACACATAACAAACCCCCCCCACCTCAGAATATCTGGGCAACAGTCTATGAGACAAACACCTACATGTTCCAGCAGTCTGAAAAAGGTGGAATTAATTTACCTTAATAGATTTCTTAAGGGATATTGTATATAAATATTTCTGTCTCAAGCGGAGGGGCTTCTCCAACCCAGTCTGCAGGAGCGCCACCATATTCCCTCTGACCATTACCCTGTACAAGATTAATATTACCTCTTTCCATCTACTCCATGCAGAAGGGAAGCTTTATTGTCCTTATTCAGAGAAGTAATCCTAACCACGCCCTCAGTGACCATTACATTATTGTCCATCATTGGAGAATGATCCTCTCTCTCTATGAGCCGTAATCAGTGGGGAGGAGGCTTGCCCCTAGTCCTCTCCAAAAGCCCCTGTCCTGGTTGGGTCTGTCACAGGTATCCATAATTTGCAATAGGTATAACTGGGGTTGCATGATCAAATATTCAGTCTCTGATTAGGACAGGGACAAAAACGGTGCCATTGTCCTCCAGGCTGGGGTTTGGATATGGGGCTAGCAACCCATTCTTGTAAAAATCATTAGCATTTTATTGGATTTATGCACATTGACAGTTGACTATGTTTTTTCCTCTGCAAAAATTAAGTGTCTACAAAGTATTTATACAGGAAATAAAAATGATTTTCTCTGCAATATCAACTTCCTTTCTGCAGTTACATTTTTTTTTTAAGTATTAGATAGAGAGTAGTCTTAAGAAATATGCCAGGCGTCTATTCATTTCTGGTGCTCCCAAATCGTTTTTTCCTTGCCTTCCACTGCTGTGATTATTACTACCATGGTTTAATTAATTCAGAATGAAGTGGTCAAAATCAACAGAATAAACAGCGCCATCAGTTCTCACCGGCTGTGGGGTGGGTGTTTTCTCTTCATTGCTTTCATTCTCTTCTATACGTTGTATTGCAGCTGTACTGCCAGGTCTTGATGAAGGCTTGCTGTTTCTCTGGCTTCCACCTGAGCCATTCCTCCCTTTCTTTGTTCCATTTGACAAAACCTGGCTTTTGCTTGCTGTTATAAGAGATATTCATTTATAAAAATGTCAGTATGTGGGGAGAAGTCAGCAGTTTGAGCAATCAACATCACTCCCATGTCTAAAAGCGCTGGGCACAGACTTTCTTTACACAGGATATCAATGACATTGCATATATATATATAAAGGGTTCTATCAGACTTCAATTAAGTCTGAGGTCTTATAGCAGCCAAGAGTTCCTAAGCTAACTTCTCAGTAAGCGTTAAAGTGGTTGTAAATGCATTCTTTGCATTAAGGTAAAAAAACCTTACAATAGCGGCAACCCCCCACCCACCCCCCTTAAACACTTACCTGAATCCTGCATGAATCCAGCACTGTGCCCAGCTTCAGTTCTTCTCTCCCCTCTTCCTTCTCTCACAAGCTTCGCTGTCAGTCAAATCATATGAGAAGGGAGCAGTGGGTGGGGCAAGCCTAGCTGTGTGTCTATGGACGGACACAGCCTGGCTTGGGAGCGAGCCAGCACTTCTGCACCATAGCAAGAGGCTTGAGGAAGAGGAGAGGAGCATGGAGTGCTGGTGGGGGACTCCAGAAGAGGAGGTTTGTTGCCGCTCTGTCCAATACCATTGAACAGAGCAGGCAAGTATAACATGTTTGTTATTTTAAGAAAAAAAACTGCCTTTACAACCACTTTACATTTAGTAATGGCTGATTACTATCTTTTAGAGTCCTTTCGCATTGATTCATTTCAGTTATGTGTTTAGCTGCTTTCACACTGCTCCTCTGCTAAAATGCAGAATGGTCAGCTTTTTTCAAGTGAAAAAATGATCAAAAACTAATCTCTGCGAATGGCCCTACCACGCAGCAAAAATGCAGCAAGCAGGACTTTTATGCAACTGAAATGCAACTGACCGGTACAAAGAGTTACAGGATTTAAAGGAATGTATTTTTTATGCATTTTTCTTCCTGAAATACTGACCAGAATCTGATCAGTGTGAAAGGGCATCTAATTATGCTTTTATGTTATTTTTAGGTCAATTGATGGCTGCCTTATATATATTTGAAGGTTATTTAAATCTCAAAGCTAAGCTTCTCTGATATGTTCCTTTTTGCTTGGTTAAATTTACTAATGAAAGTGCTTTATTAACTACTTCCTGACCGTACTGCGGCAGGTCGGCTTATTGCGCGAAAAGACGTACCTGTATGTCACTTTGTGGGGGCTCGCACTGATCGGACAGAGGGAGAGCCAATCAGTGGGTTCAGCAGGACCGGATGTACGCCGGCCACCCGTTATTGTTGCCCAGAGAGGCAGAACGGCGATCTGCCTATGTAAACAAGGCAGATCGCCGTTCTGACAGGAAATAAGATAGAGATCTTGTGTTCCTGCTAAGCAGGAACATAGATCTCTGTTTTCATCCAGTCAGACCATCCCCCACACAGTTAGCAAGTACCCCCGAATGACACACGTAACCCTTTGATCGCCCCTGATGTTAACCCCTTCCCTGCCAGTGTCATTAGTACAGTAACAGTGCATATTTTTAGCACTGATCACTCTAATAATGTCACTGGTTTCAAAAAAAGTGTCAAAAGTGTCAGTTAGGTGTCCGATATGTCCGCTGCAATGTTGCAGTCCCGCTAAAAATCGCTCATCACCACCACTAGTAAAAAAAAAAAGCTTATGTAGCAGAATACATATTGGCCTAAATTAATGAAGAAATTAGATTTTTAAAAATTTTTTATTTAATGTGTTTTATAGCAGAAAGTAAAAAATATTTACTTATTTATTTCAGAATTGTCGCTCTTGTTTTGTTTATAGCACAAAAAGTAGCATCTGAGGTGATCAAATACCACCAAAAGAAAGCTCTATTTGTGGGAAAAAAAGGACATCAATTTTATTTGGGTACAGCATTGCATGACCGCGTAATTGTCAGTTAAATTAACGAGGTGCCGTATCGCAAAAAATGGCCTGGTCATTGAGGGGTAAAACCTTCTGGGGCTGAAGGGGTTAAACTTCCTGTACTCCCTGCCAGTCAGAGGCGTAACTAGAACCTTGCAATCTTAAATATTCAGATTATACTATTCTATTTTTTCTATTTTTTTCTTGTTTCTCAGTTCTGATAAAAAGGGAGTTTTTTGAAATACTTGAAATACTTTAGCTTTTTGTTTTATCTGTGTCATGACAATTACAACTTTTACTGGACTTATGCAAGCTTTGTGGTACTCTCATCCTTTCAGTACTCTACAATACTAATTTTTGTCATTTTTAATATCAGTATTCGGCATAGTAGAGGAAGAGGCATTGCACAGTGCTATAAATAAAAAACGTAAAGCTTCCAGATAGGAGTTAAGACTAATCTGTTCTAATGCTTAGACTGTAGTAGGAAAAAGCAAATGTTAAAGTTCTAGATATGGTATCTGCATAAAAAAATGAGTTGAGTTGAATTACACATTTTTGGCAGGTAAAACACAGTTTGTAGACTGATTATTCAACTATGTATTTAGCTGTTTGCCTACACTTACTTGTTAACATTAGATATATATTTCTTTAGCTACAGATATTCACAGAACTTATTTTTTTCAGTTAAAACATTTTTCACAATTCATAACCACAAATGAATAAATTACACATTTAAATGTCTATTTGCATGTTGTATAGAAATAGAAGCTGATAGAAAAATACTTACAATAAGAACTTAAAGGTCTTTCATTGGACAAAAAACAAAATGCAGGAATCACTGCTTGACCTTTGCCGGTGACACTTGCAACTTCTTCATCATTATCAAAGATCTGCACCTTCATGAATACATCTGACTTTGAGGTATGTACGTGAACTGTTGCAATATGCTCTATTGCTGCTTTTACGATGTACCTTTTATCACAAGGGCAGAACACAGAATTCATTAAGTTACAGAAACAGCACAGACAGGAAATGTCCTTCTGACAGATTTTGACAGGAGATTTATGGCTTTGTACAAAGAATGAATAACCTATGTGTTGAGAATTTTATCTAAAGATGAAACAGAATACTTTGCATAATTGTCTAGTCTAAACTGAAAGTATAATTGCATAAATCTCTTCAATACAAAAAACCAAGTTCAGTAACAAAATATGACATTGAAAAAGGAAGAAAAAATGAGTACATGGCTGACCCAGCCTGATTTCAGCTTTTACAACTCTCATCACATCACATCTTCACTTAATTTCCTTGATAACAAAAAGTCTTATCCAAAAAAAAGAGTTCTTGTCCTTTTGTGCAGCAACCCATTGCAACCGATCAGCATGTAGAAATTGGCATTTAAGAATAAGTACTGAATACATTTAAATAGTTGCAGAGACCAAGTGACTGCTTGTAACTAAATCACAGGCCAGATCACTGGGCAATAAAAAAAAGATTGGCTTTACAGAAAAATGTGATAAAACAGGTCATCATCTGAACAATTGGGGGACATTTAAAAAATGGTGAATGTGAGGAGTTAATATATTTAAATTTTCACGTTGTAGTTCCCAGGCATCCATCTAATGAAAATTCCATTTACACTTACCTAAATATCACATCTTTGCTTTGAGGTATGTAGTAGTCTCTGATTTCTTTTGCAGAAAAAGAATTGTTTACCGTGTCACGGGCCAGTGAAGGTAAAGGGCAACAGGCACCAATAAGCCTTAATCTCCATTTCCCAGCTGATAAAGCAAACTCCCCAGTATGTGCCTCTGCCATAAATGTGTATCCCTTCTGTAACATGAACATAAACAATTTTTTACTCTAAAGACAAAAGAAATAAAGTAAAAATAGTATTTCTGATCCACAGAGTGTTTTTTTTTAAACTATAGTATACTTATGCTGTTAGTATGAAAAAAATGCTGTTAGGAAACTCACTTATTTGCTTTATACTAGTAAACTGCTAGGTGGAAGGTGGAAGCACAGAAGGTGGAAGGTGGAAGCACTGAAGGACTTTGCGATAAAATATTGTCAGGATGGGCATGCCAGTAGAAAAGATAACTCCTCTGGGTGGACTTTTGTGCACAGGCTAAAACATATTCCCTTTCTTGCTTGCAAGAATTAGGCACTGGCTAATGCATACAGTGGGGACGGAAAGTATTCAGATCCCCTTAAATTTTTCACTCTTTGTTATATTGCAGCCATTTGCTAAAATCATTTAAGTTCATTTTTTTTCCTCATTAATGTACACACAGCACCCCATATTGACAGAAAAACACAGAATTGTTGACATTTTTGCAGATTTATTAAAAAAGAAAAACTGAAATATCACATGGTCCTAAGTATTCAGACCCTTTGCTGTGACACTCATATATTTAACTCAGGTGCTGTCCATTTCTTCTGATCATCCTTGAGATGGTTCTACACCTTCATTTGAGTCCAGTTCTGTTTGATTATACTGATTGGACTTGATTAGGAAAGCCACACACCTGTCTATACAAGACCTTACAGCTCACAGTGCATGTCAGAGCAAATGAGATTCCTGAGGTCAAAGAAACTGCCTGAAGAGCTCAGAGACAGAATTGTGGCAAGGCACAGATCTGGCCAAGGTTACAAAAAAATTCTGCTGCACTTAAGGTTCCTAAGAGCACAGTGGCCTCCATAATCCTTAAATGGAAGATGTTTGGGATGACCAGAACCCTTCCTAGAGCTGGCCGTCCGGCCAAACTGAGCTATCTGGGGAGAAGAGCCTTGGTGAGAGAGGTAAAGAAGAACCCAAAGATCACTGTGGCTGAGTTCCAGAGATGCAGACGGGAGATGGGAGAAGGTTGTAGAATGTCAACCATCACTACAGTCCTCCACCAGTCGGGGCTTTATGGCAGGGTGGCCTGACGGAAGCCTCTCCTTAGTGCAAGACACATGAAAGCCCGCATGGAGTTTGCTAAAAAACACCCGAAGGACTCCAAGATGGTGAGAAATAAGATTCTCTGGTCTGATGAGACCAAGATAGAACTTTTTGGCCTTAATTCTAAGCGGTATGTGTGGAGAAAACCAGGCACTGCTCATCACCTGTCCAATACAGTCCTAACAGTAAAGCATGGTGGTGGCAGCATCATGCTGTGGGGGTGTTTTTCAGCTGCAGGGGCAGGAAGACTGGTTGCAATCGAGGGAAAGATGAATGCGGCCAAGTACAGGGATATCCTGGACAGAAACCTTCTCCAGAGTGCTCAGGACCTCAGACTGGGCCGAAGGTTTACCTTCCAACAAGACAATGACCCTAAGCATACAGCTAAAATGCCAAAATAATGAAGAAGTGGCTTCACAACAACTCTGTGACTGTTCTTGAATGGCCCAGCCAGAGCCCTGACTTAAACTCAATTGGCAATCTCTGGAGAGACCTAAAAATGGCTGTCCACCAACGTTTACCATCCAACCTGACAGAACTTGAGAGGATCTGCAAGGAGGAATGGCAGAGGATCCCCAAATCCAGGTGTGAAAAACTTGTTCCATCTTTCCCAAAAAGACTCATGGCTGTATTAGATCAAAAGGGTGCTTCTACTAAATACTGAGAAAAGGGTCTGAATACTTAGGACCATGTGATATTTCAGTTTTTCTTTTTTAATAAATCTGCAAAAATGTGAACAATTCTGTGTTTTTCGGTCAATATGGGGTGCTGTGTGTACATTAATGAGGAAAAAAAAATAACTTAAATGATTTTAGCAAATGGCTGCAATATAACAAAGAGTGAAAAATTTAAGGGGGTCTGAATACTTTCCATCCCCACTGTATGCGCAAACTTGCGCACACACACGAGCCATTGCGCATTCCTGTGACAGATGCTGCCACCAAATGTACTATTTAAACTCAGCCAGTGCTCAGAACCAGTACTGATTTGTCTTCAGCATCCTGTGTAACCTGTGATCCTGGGAATCTGTACCCCACTTCCAGTTGGTGACCTGGCTTGTCTTGACTATTCTCTGAACTCCACCTGTATTGACCTCCCCTTGTCCCCTGACCTCTGCTTCTGTCATCTCCTTTGCCTTGTAATTCACTGATCAGTTCCAGACCCGGCTTGTTTCTTGACCATGCTCCTGTCTGTGACCTGTACCATTCTGTCTGTGAATTACCCGGCCTGCCAGACTCTGCTACTATGTCTGCTATCGCCAGTACCAGCTGCCTGTCTGATGACTTTTACTGCCCAGATTGGACACCTGCTCTGCTGCTAGCAAGACCCGCAGGCACTCTTACCATGTACTTCTGCGCCTGTCTATACTATCAGGGGTTCCCGAGTCAGAGGTTTAAGAGAGGCCTTCCGCATTATATCAGGCTCTACTAACAGGTATGTGATACATATGATGTGGATTAGTATATAATTAGTAGGGTAGAAACTACAGCAGCCAATCAATATTCATTCTTTTCCAACCAAATTTACAGTATCTCACAAAAGTGAGTACACCCCTCACATTTTTGTAAATATTTTATTATATCTTTTCATGTGACAACACTGAAGAAATTATACTTTGCTACAATGTAAAGTAGTGAGTGTACAGCTTGTATAACAGTGTAGATTTTCTGTCCCCTCAAAATAACTCAACACACAGCCATTAATGTCTAAACCGCTTGCAACAAAAAGGTGTGGTAAATTTGGTTGAAATGGTATGTATTTGCAATGCTCATTTAGACTCTGGTGAATAGAACTCTACACAAATTCAATGTATATGAACTTTACAGAACAAATTATGGTTAATTTCACCTTATTCAAAAAAATATATAAATTCATCACAATAATATTTCTAATATAAAAACAGATATGAAGCAGAGGCATTGCATCTGAAGGTGCATTTCCCACATCTACAGAATAGCAATGTGTGCTTTCCGCAGGATAGAAGCTTTAGGGTGCCTTGTTTCTTTTGCTAAAAACTATGGATGAATAAATGTAATGTATTCACAGTAGGGAATTCTTAGATATGCCTTTACTCAGTGCCCCCAGAGAGTGACAGCTTTTGAAAGTACATGCATGTACTATTCTGTGCTTTTAAATAAAACAACGCTGATGTTTATCCAACACTTTTAAATAAAAGAGAATTATTGTATTTTATCTAAAAATTCAAAAGCCCAGCACCAGCTACAGTAAAACATACAGCCACTTTCAGGATTTTATCCATGTCTCTCCCTATTGAGTAGATTTCTTGTCAGGATATAGCGAGTAACAGAAAAATTATCCAGCATGGTCATAGACAAAGGCAAAACATTTTAGTAGAGTGAAGGCTTGTATTGATGCCTGTGTCTTCCTGTTCTGGTGAGAACTCACAGGAGACACAGGAAGTGAGGGGAAGTCAGAAAAGAAAACTTGAGAGAAATAGACACTCTATTCAAAAATAGAAAATAATATCTTTTTTTTTAAATTAAAATCAAGTTTCAGAAAGAACATAAATATAATGATGAATTCAAAAGATGGGGGGATGGTAATATTTTACTCAACAATTTTATTGGTCTTACAGCTGTACAATATATGTCTCCTGAAACAAAAAAATTCTGGGAAGTTCTAGTTACACTTTTTTTTAGATATACACATATGTTGAAAGAGAACCATACTTTATGTACAGTTTGTAATTACAAATACATACATAGGGCAGTCATATTTGTTTATTATACAAGTTGGTTCTGCTTCCTATTTGTAGTAATTCACAATGGTTGTGCCTTTCTGATTCTCTTATCTTGCTGTAATTCTTGCTTTTCCACCAGCCAATGCCTGGCTTATGAAAAACAACAGACTCTCTGTAACCTCTGATATTCTTTGATCTGAAAATAAAAAGGAGCCAAAGGAACAAAATAATTCTTTTGATTTCTAGATCGAAGAATGTCAGGAGATTTCCTGAAGATGACAATGGAAAGTGGATTATGGTGAAACTTGCCTAGAGCATAGAGAAAGTCTCCATTGTAAGAAATTTGTATACCTGGTACCAACAGCAGATGTTTGGAATTCACCAGAGTCAGTGGTATTCTGTGATTAAAAAGGTTCACTTTAAATGAAACATATATTAACAAAACCTCTAAAAGAAGCAGGCTGTTATTTGAAAAGATCAGAAGATCTTTAATAAAATCTTGCAGCCACTGGCAGTGACAAGTTTAATGTCCCCCGCACTTTAAAAGAAGAAGGTTAAATATCTTTATTTCCAAGGGTCCTCTGGCTGACCTGGGGACGTCATGGGTCCTCCCTTATTCTTCTTCCTCCCAAAACATATTACGCTATGGGTTTACCTTTATTATTTTTACATGTGTATGAGGTGATGGGGCAGAGGAACTGAAAAAGGAAGGAGAGATATACCAACTGAGGATCTGAGGTCCACTGTCTCAGCCAGTGTGTGCTGTGAAAGCTGGTTACCCCTTTGTGGGGAGAGCTCTATGGTGAGTGCGGCAAAAAAGGGGCAGCGTGATTTGGAGCACCAGCGCAACGCATACAATTATGAATATACACAGCTGTTGAAGCACCTGTCACTTTATGTTGCAAATAATTACATATGGACATATTATATTGTTAAACCTTGGGTATATACAGTGCATTGAAAAAGTATTCATACCCCTTCAAATTATCCACATTTTGTCATGTTACAACCAAAAACATAAATGTATTGTATTGGAATTTTGTGTGATAGACCAACAGAAAGTGGCACATAATTGTGAAGTGGAAAGAAAATGATAAATGGTTTTCCAATTTTTTTTACAAATAAATATCTGAAAAGCGTGGCGTGCATTTGTTTTCAGCCCCCTTTACTCTGATACCCCTAACTAAAATCTAGTGGAACCAATGGCCCATGATTATGCTGGCCCATGATAACTCTGGAGGAGCTGCAGAGATCCACAGCTCAGGTGGGAGAATCTGTCCACAGGACAACTATTAGTCGTGCACGCCACAAATCTGGCCTTTATGGAAGAGTGGCAAGAAGAAAGCCATTGTTAAAAGGAAGCCATAAGAAGTTCCGTTTGCAGAAGCCATGTGAGGGACACAGCAAACATGTGGAAGAAGGTGTTCTGGTCAGATGAGACCAAAATTGAACTTTTTGACCTTAAAGCAAAACCCTATGTGTGGTAGAAAACTAACACTGCACATAACCCTGAACACACCATTCCCACCATGAAACATGGTGGTGGCAGCATCATGTTGTGGGGATGCTTTTCTTCAGCAGGGACAGGGAAGCTGGTCAGAGTTGATAGGAAGATGGATGTAGCCAAATACAGGGCAGTCTTAGAAGAAAACCTGTTCGAGTCTGCCGAAGATTTTAAACTGGGGCAGAGGTTCACCTTCCAGCAGGGCAATAACCCTAAACATACAGCCAGAGCTAATATGGATAGGTTTAGGTAAAAGCATATTCATATGTTAGAATGGCACAGTCAAAGTCCAGACCTAAATCCAATTTAGAATCTGTGGCAAGACTTGTGCAGGCTGGTAGAGACATCCACAAAAAGATTTGCAGCTGTAATTGCAGCAAAAGGTGGTTTTACAAAGTATTGACTGAATACAAATTGGGTCTTCTTTTTTTGTCCTCACTCCGGACGCCTTTTAAAGTTTACTTTTATTATTCATTTAATTAATTAATTATTTTTTTTTTTTTTTTCTCCATCCACCATCCATCCTGTTCGGGTTCAGCCTTTCCCGGTTCAGAAGACCCCCCATATAGGCTGTAACTCTCCTGAGGAGGTGGGTTCCCGTGGTGCTGGGATTGTATGGTACAGTAAAAATGACTGTGTATTACTGTCAAAGGTCACTGGCAGTATAAATGACTGTATATACCTTCGTTAGGCAGGTGCTGGCACTCTCTGCTTCCATGTTTTTGTGTGTTCAGGCAGTGGTTTGGCTCTCTGGGACTTGTAGTTCACCGCCTCCACATGTATTCCTTTCAGGAAGCTCAGAGTTGAGCAGGTGAGATCAGAGGTAGCTTCCTCTTTGGGTTTCCTAGCAAACACCAGAATGCTCACTGCTGATTTGCAGCAGGCTCTGTCTTCTAGGCTAATCTCAACCTCCAGCTGATCAATCTGCTACTCTGCTCTGCTCTGGTAAGCCTCCTTCCAGGACTCTCATTACTTACTGCTGTGTTACTTGTCTGTCAGAGTGTTTTTATTATCCTGTGCCTTATAGATCTGGGGAATTTTGCCTGCCTGCCTAGCTGCCTTAGCATTGAAGATGCGGATGGAGAAGTTTATTTTAATTGTATTTATTTATTTATTTTTTGTTTAAAGAGAGAGAAGGGCCCAGGGCGGGATAAACGCCCGCAAAGAGATTCCAAATCAGCATTCCAGCCTCAAAAGAGTAAAAAAGGGACTAGACATGACAAATCCTAGAGTTGCATGCAGCTGGATAGACGCCCGTTGTCACAGCATTTCAGATCTCCCTCGCTCTTACCTCACTTTAGTCGCTCGGACCCGAGCCAAGAGAGGTCAAGACATCAGACAGCCTCCAGAAAGGGCAAATCCGGGCGCAGACACAGAAGAACATCCTCTTCTTCGGATAGGTCTTCATTGCAGAAGAAAGATCCTGTTGGGCCTGCTCAACTGAGGTCCTCAGAGGAAAACGGGTATGTGCATCTTGCTTCAAGGAGGCAGCTCAGGACAATGCTGTGAAAGCAGGCTAGGTTAAATCCTACATTAAGCACGCAGTCAAGGAAGGGTTAAAGAGTGTTTCAAGGAATCCTGCTCATCCTGCTGTATCTTCAGCATCTGCAGATTCAGATCATGTGTTTTCAGTGCGTTTTAACTCTGAAGGATGCTCTGTTCAGGTCTTGGAACTTCCCTTTGGTGTATGTGTTCCCGCCGCTTCCATTGGCTCTCAAAATCCTGCTGAAGATTCAGTGAGAAAGGGTCACAGCAATAGTAGTCCTACCTTACTGGCTCAGGGAGCCGTGGTTCCCTCTGGCTTGGAGGATAAAGTTGGGCTCACCAATCCCACTGCTTCCTTGTCAAAATCTCCTTCTGCAGAGTGGGGCCTGACACCCGAACCGCAGGATGAAGTTAATGACTTGGAAGTGAGAGGGGCCTTAACTGGCTTGGGTCTCTTGGGTGGTGTAGTGGAGACATTATTACAGGCTCATAAGAGGTCCACGAGTGTAACCTATCACCGGATCTGGAATACTACAAAAAGGGGTTGGGACCTTGGATCTCTTCAGTATCTAACATTTTGGAGTTTCTGCAGAGTAGTCTCTAAGGGTTAGCTTATAATTCCCTGAAGGGTCAAATCCCCACCTTGTCGGCTATGTCGTGTACAAGATATGCTCTACATCCGTTGGTAATCTGATTTTTAGGGGCAGCCATAGAAATCAGACCTCCATTGAAATCATTTTTTTCCAAAAGAGGGCTTAACACTAGTCTTGGGAACATTGCTGGTTCCTCCGTTTGATTAAGATTTCTCTTGTTCATTATTTCTTTTAACAGTTTTTTGTTTTTTACTAGCCGTTGCCTCGGCCAGAAGAGTCTCCGAGTTGTGCGCCTTCTCATCTAAAGAACCATATTGTTTGGTGCTCCCAGACAACATAGTCCTTAGGCCGATACCGAGCTTTCTACCTAAGGTGGCCACATAGTTTTGTATGAACTGGGAGGTCATTCTCCCAGCCTTTCCAGCAGATACAGCTGATGATGAGTGGAGTAGGTTAGACCTGGTCTCTGCGGTTTCAATCTACCTGAAATGAACTAAAAGCTTTTGAAAACAAGATCAGCTGTAGGTGTTCACAGTGGGGCCTAAAAAAGGGTATGCCAGCAACATCCAGAGTTGTGTCTTCCTGGTTTGTCAAGACCATACATATTGCATACGAAACGCTGGGCCTTCCTCCTCCTTCAGAGATCAAAGTACATTCGACGAGGGGTATGGCACCATACACGAAGGTCTCCCCTGAGGTAGTTTGCAGAGCAGCAAGCTCGAGCGCACTCAACACCTTTTATTAGTCATTACAGGCTTAATATGGCTTGTCTGCCTGAGGAAACATTTGGCTCTACGGTTATTACGGCGGCTGTTGCCCATTAAAAATTTGAGTAGCATTGCATTGAGGGTTTAGCTTATTTTTTATTTTTTGCCTTCCGCCCTTCTTAATATTGCTTTGTACATCCCATAGTAGGCTGACATGGGGAGGTCCAGGATTAAGGAAAATTGTTATCCATACTTACTGTAATTTTCCTTTCCTGGATCCTCCCCATGTCAGCCGGGGATTCCCACCCAGTTTATCCATCGCGAGGCGGGGCTTTTTTTTTTTTTAACACTGGTGTGGGCAGACAGCCACCCTTTATGGGCTAAAAAAGAGGTGGTCCTGAAGGGGTCAGAGGGGGCGGAGCTGACCCATAGTAGGCTGACATGGGGAGGGTCCAGGAAAGGAAAATTACGGTAAGTATGGATAACAATTTTCCTTAATCATTTTCCTTCCACTTCACAATTATGTGCCACTTTGTGTTGGTCTATCACATAAAATCCCCCAAAAAATACATTTATGTTTTTGGTTGTAACATGACAAAATGCGGAAAATTTCAAGGAGTATGAATACTTTTTCAAGGCACTGTACTTAGCACTTTTTACAGGTTTATGAATTTATCTCACTTTTGCATCTATGTCTGCTAATATTTGTATGTATTTATTTAATTAAGTAAGGTTATAGCACTATAGGAACTTTGTTGGTACCTAACTGGTATCTGGAGAGTATATACAGTATCTCAGAAAAGTGAGTACACCCCTTATATTTTTGTTAATATTTTATTATATCTTTTCATGTGACAACACCGAAGAAATGACACTTTGGTACAATGTAAAGTAGTGAGTGTACAGTTGTATAACAGTGTAAATTTGCTGTCCCCTCAAAATAACTCAACACACAACCATTAATGTCTAAATCGCTGGCAACAAAAGTGAGTACACCCCTAAGTGAAAATGCCCAAATTGGGCCCAAAGTGTCAATATTTTGTGTGGCCACCATTATTTTCCAGCACTGCCTTAACCCTCTTGGGCATGGAGTTTACCAGAGCTTCACAGGTTGTCACTGGAGTCCTCTTCCACTCCTCCATGATGACATCACAAAGCTGGTGGATGTTAGAGACCTTGCGCTCCTCCACCTTCCGTTTGAGGATGCCCCACAGATGATCAATAGGGTTTAGGTCTGAAGACATGCATGGCCAGCCCATTACCTTTACCCTCGGCTTCTTTAGCAAGGCAGTGGTCATCTTGGAGGTGTATTTGGGGTTGTTATGTTGGAATACTGCCCTGCGGCTCAGTCTCCGAAGGGAGGGGATCATGCTCCACTTCAGTATGTTACAGTACATGTTGGGATTCATGGTTCGCTCAATGAACTGTAGCTCCCCAGTGCAGGCAGCACTCATGTAGTCCCAGACCATGACACTCCCACCACCATGCTTGACTGTAGGCAAGACACACTTGTATTTGCACTCCTCAGCTGGTTGCCGCCACACACGCTTGACACCATCTGAACCAGATAAGTTTATCTTGGTCTCTTCAGACCACAGGATAATGGTTCCACTAATCCATGTCCAAACTGTTTGCAGGCTTTCTTGTGCATCATCTTTACACACCTGCTCCTCATTCACACCTGAGACCTTGTAACACTAATGAGTCACATGACACCGGGGAGGGAAAATGTCTAATTGGGCCCAATATGGACATTTTCACTTAGGGGTGTACTCACTTTTGTTGCCAGCGGTTTAGATATTAATGGCTGTGTGTTGAGTTATTTTAAGGGGACAGCAAATTAACACTTTTATACAAGCTGTACACTCACTACTTTACATTGTAGCAAAGTGTCATTTCTTCAGTGTTGTCACATGAAAAGATATAATAAAATATTTGAAAAAATGTTTACAAATACATCTTTGTATAATTTATATATATAATATATATTATATATATATATATATATATATATATTATATATATATATATATATATATATATATATATATATATATATATATATATATATATATATATATTTTTTTTTGTACACATACACCTTGGCAAACAAAACACAGTATTGGTCGATTTATAATTTACTTATAAAGCAGCGCCACGCCCACTTTCACATTTTTCTCTCTGTAACCTCTAATGATGTGAAACATCCACAAAGATATGATACACAGAGGGCAAACAATTTTTATGTCTTTTTAACTTCATGGGAAGAAATACATACTTTTTTTCCTTGTCAAAAGAAGTTTATTGAGTATACAATGTTATAAAGATACATAAAGATACATAAAGTAAGTTTACAAGGATCTATAAAGTAAGCTCATTGTTTTACAGTAGGGTTTATATAGGTAAATATCATGAAATTTCAAATATTAAACATTGGGTTCACGTAAACCTAAATTAAAGATATATATCATTTCCTTAGTTACTTTTGTAGGTATTTAAAAGATTTATACCTACTATACATATTGTTAACAAGTAGAGTGTATATAGGTCAAATAAATTCTGATAATGAGCTTTAATCGTAAGGTGGAGAAAAGGAAAGAGAAAGAAGAAAAAGGGTTGAAAGGTAGAGGTATGGTCCACAAGGTTGTCCCGCTCGTCAGTTTATTATTCTTTTTAGTTCTCTTTGAAGCCTTAGAATGGGTGTCTCTGTAAGTCATTTAATCTGTTACCATGGCAACAGGACAGAGTCATTGAAATTTGACAGGAACTGTTGTTTTATCCAAGGATGCCAAAGTTTTTCAAATTTTGGAATTTGATTTTGATCGATGGCTACCATCTTAGCATGGGACATTGTATTATTCATTCTGTGAATTGTTTCTGCTAGTACCAATGAAGGAGATTTCCATGCCTTGGCCACTGTTTGTTTTGCAGCCGTTATTAGTTGGATCATAAGTTTGAATTGAGAGAGTGTTAACCATTCCGGTTTTAGATTAAGTAAAGTTAAATATGGATCTGGTTGTATTATTTTTTTAAATATTTTAGATGCAATCACGAAGACTTCCTTCCAGAAGGTTTGGATTACTGGGCACGCCCACCATATGTGTAAATATGTGCCTATTTCTGGGCATCCTCGAAAACAAAGAGTTGAGGTATTAGGTGAATATTTTGCCACTCTAGCGGGTACAAGGTACCAGCGAGTTAGGACTTTATAATTTGTCTCCAGTGCTAAGATGTTGGGTGAAGATGACTTAGATGTGAGCCATATATTAGACCAGTCCGTGTCTTCTAAAGTTCGTCCCAGGTCCTCCTCCCACCTCTGAACGTAAGAGGGTCTATTAAGATTTGCTACTCCATATAATTGATTATAAAGTGATGAAATTGTACCTTTAGCAAATGGATCTTTTGTACATATTGATTCAAAAATGGATAATTGGGATAATGGTGTATCCCCCTTTAGGAATGGTGTATAGAAATTTTTGATTTGGAGATATCTAAATATCTCAGAGTTTGGTAGATCATATTTTTCTCTAAGCGATGGGAATGAAAGGAATGATTTAGATGCTATGAAGTCATTTAGTGTCTGAATGCCTGATGTTGTCCAAGCTTTAAAAGAATTTGGGTAGATCCATGCCGGATAAAAGGCCGGATTTCTGATAAAAGAAAGGAGAGGATTGTGTGGAGATTGTAACTGATATTTGGTTTTTAGTTTATCCCAGAGAGATAAGAAGTGTTTAGTTATGGGATTATGAATTTTAAAGCGGTCTTTAGGATCAAGCCATAATAAATTTGATATTAATAGAGGGTCATTTTCTGAAGCCTCTATAAATACCCATAATGGGATTTCCTGTTTTGCATGGTATTTGGACAGACTGGCCAAATGTGCTGCTCTGTAGTAGTTAGTAAAATTAGGGTATCCCAGGCCTCCTTTATTTTTGGGAAGATGTAGTGTGTGTATAGGTATACGTGGTTTAGAAGAGCCCCATATAAACGAAGTTGCTCTTTTTTGTACTATTCTCAAAAAATAGGAAGGAATTGGAATAGGGAGGACTCTGAATAGATAAAGCAATTTGGGTAGAATAGTCATTTTGATTGCATTAATCTTCCCTATCCAGGATAAAGGAAGTTGCGACCATTGTTTTATTAGATTTGTGCTCTGTCTTAATACAGGAGGATAATTGGTTGAGAATAAGTCAGAATGAGATGCTGTTAAATGAATTCCAAGATATGGGATTGATTTTTCTGCCCATGTGAATGGGAGTGCAGCCCTAGCCAGGATCAATTCCATGTTTGTGAGTGAAATATTAAGCACTAGGCATTTCTTAGGATTAATCATAAGGCCGGATAGGGCTGCAAATCCATCAAGAGCTGGTATTAAGTTAGGACCAGAGACCTGTGGTGATGATAGAAAAAGTAATATATCGTCTGCAAATATACATAATTTGTGTGTAATACCTCCTACTTCAATGCCAGTTATAGTTTGGTTTGTTCTGATGTATTGGGCCATGGGTTCGAGTATAAGGGCAAATAATAAGGGAGATAATGGGCAACCCTGTCGGGTACCTCTTTCGATATTAAAGGCTTCAGATTTGTATCCAGCATATTTTATATAGGCTTTGGGTTTATTATATAATGCTTTGATCCATGTTAAAAAGTGGGGTCCAAAACCCCATTTTTGTAATGAATATTGCATATATTGCCAGGATACTGTGTCAAATGCCCTCTTAATATCGAGAGATAGAAAACATAAAGGGATTTTCCGTTTTTTAGCAATATGTGCCAATAACACTGCCCTGCGTATATTATCGCCTGCCTGTCTATTTGGCATGAAGCCTACTTGATCTCTATGTATTAATTTTCCTATAATGCTATTGAGGCGTTTTGCTATTATTTTTGCTAATAATTTAATATCGAGGTTTAACAGAGAGATAGGCCGATAATTCACACAGGAAGTATCATCAGAAAGGGGTTTTGGGATCATACAAACAATTGCCATTAGTGTTTCTTGCCGAAAAGAATGTCCATCTAGAAGTTTGTAAAAAGTTTCAGTGAGAATGGGAGAGAGTATTTCTGAGAATGTTTTATAGTATAAAGCCGAGTAGCCGTCTGGGCCTGGTCTTTTGTTAAGTTTTAGGTCTTTTATGGCGTTAGCAACTTCATCTATAGTTATAGGCTCATCCAAACTGCTTTTTTGATTCTGAGATAACTCAGGTAAGGTTATTTTTGAGAAGAAGGATTCAGCTTCTGTAGGATTAAATTCATTGTTTGTCTTGTATAAAGTTGCGAGATGTGAGTGAAATTTATGGACTATTTTAACTGGATTACAAGTGTAAACATTTTTTGATAATTTCAAACGTATTGGTTTGAAAGATTTGTTAGTTGAATGTAATGCCCGAGCCAAATATGTACCTGGTTTGTTTGTATTCATGTAGAAATTGTGTTTGGAGCGTTTGAGGGATTTATCAACTGACTCAGTGAGAAATAGATCGTATTCCAATCTAGATTTTTCCAGATGAGATTTTGTACTCTGAGATGGATTATCTTGAAATGATATGTAGGCTGCATTAAAATTGAGTTCTAGTTTTTTTGCTAGATTTTTGCGTTCCCGTTTAAATAGTGCCATTTGTCGTTGTATTGTACCACGCAAGACAGGCTTATGAGCTTCCCACAGTGTTATTGGGGAGATGTCTGTTGTGTTATTAATTGATATGTATTCCTTTAAAGCTTGTTCAATGGCCATCTGATGTAGTGGGTGTTTGAGCATTATGTCCGGTAAGTACCACGTTGGGTCATGCGCTTTTGGTATGGCTGAGGCTATAGTAGTGTATACTGCATTATGGTCAGACCACGGAATCGGAATTATATCTGATGCAATAATTTCTGGTATCATTCCTATTGTTAGAAAAATATGATCTATTCTGGTGAAGGTTTGATGAGGGTGCGAGAAATAAGTGAATTTCTTTTTCATTGGGTTACTTTCTCTCCATGAATCTACCAGATTGTATTTGGAAAGAAGTTGAGAAAAAGGTAATCTAGAGGTTATTTTGGATGGTGTAAAAGGTGATTTATCTAGAAATGGGAGGAGGACCTGGTTCGAATCCCCACACATTATCACTGTTCCTATTTTGTGTGTATTAATCACTTGTAATATATGTGAGAGGAATGGTGTAGGTTGTTTGTTAGGAGCGTAGTAGGAAATCACCGTGATTGCTGTATCCATTATATAACCCATGAGTATCAGGTATCTACCTTCTGGGTCTTTAATTTCTGATGATAAGGTGAATGGTGTGGATCGGTGAAATGCAATTAGAGTTCCCCTTTGCTTGGTACAGGCAGAAGCCGTGTAAATTTGTTGATAAAAAGGAGAAATATATTTTGGAGTAGAATCTTTGGTGAAGTGTGTTTCTTGGAGGCATACTATGTGAGCCTTCTTGTTATGGAAAGTACGGAAGGCTTTGGTCCTTTTTTGAGGGACATTTATTCCCTGAACATTCAGGGAAAGTATATTCAGTGGTGCCATGGCAATAGATCAAATAGTTTTGACTTACTTTTTGTTATGCAGAGCTGACTGCGCAGATCAACCTGTGTGGACTGAAGAGATGAATAGATAGAAAAGAAACCAGTGAATTCTGGAGTAAAGAGTAAACAAAAAACATATGAGATTAGATGATACATTGTATAAATTATTTTTTGCAAGTAATCACAATTTACCCGTGAAAGAGAATAAATATCTCTCTCAGGGGAATAAGTGCCTTCGTCACACTCCCACATAATATGGTTGGGAGAATGAGGAGGGCTAATGGGGGTACACGGATCTTCCGCTTACAGGAGAGAAGTGCTATGTCAAAAGACATCAAAATGATGTTTCATTAATTGGAGTGCAGAATATAGTTTTTGTTGAAATTATTTATTCCAGGGTGGTTGTATATGGTTAGTCTTGCCCTAGGCTAAATAATTCAGTTAGAAAGGTACTGTTAATAACTTTGGTATTGATGAAGATAGTTTGAATTATTTTGGGATTTTAACCCTTTTAGAGTAAACAATTACATATTTTATTCATATGTAACTGTTTAGATATGTTAACTCATAAAATTGAGGTTGTATTGCTTCAGATTAGAATAAACAAAAACATAATTCTAGGAACTAGTTAGGTAATAATATATTTGTTTTAAGAAAAGAAAGAAAAAGCTTCCATTACTTCTGGATTATTGAACATATTTGTCCAAAAAAGTAATAAATCTATTGTTATTACCTGATAATATATAACTGAACAAGAATTTCCTTATTTCACTTATATATTCTAAGGCTATATGAATCAGAAGTAATAAGAAATATAACTGGAATGTAACATGATCCCACACAGTGTGTGACTATCAGAATGCAGTTACATTCAGTTATAAATACAGGTTTTTTATAGAGAACCATCTCTTAGTATAATAAATGAAGAGATATCAGGAATTAGGATGTCAGTCCATTGAATCTTCTTGATCCATGGATGATGTGGCATAACGGCCTCTTTTGTGAGAATGATGATTCCCATTTTGTTCTGAAATTTTCTGGGTGCTGCCTGAAGGTGAAGATGACGCCATTCTTCTGCGTGTGGGAGTGTTGCTGCTTGTGGGTTCTGTCAGATTTAATTTTAAAAGGGTTTGTTGTAGTTCATCTGCTGATCTGCTTCTGTAAATTGTACCTTGGTAGTTAAATCTGACTGAAAAGGGGAAGCCCCATTGATACATAATGTTGTGGCGTTGCAGTTCCATTAGTTGGGGTTTCATGGATCGTCTTTTAGTAATAGTAAGTTGGGATAGGTCAGCAAAAATTTGATAATTGTGTCCTTGAAAATTAAGTTCCTTTTTTTCTCTTGCAGCAATTAGTATTTGTTCTTTCGTTCTGTAATAATGAAATTTTGTGATTATATCACGTGGGGGTCCATCTTTCTTTTTGGCTGTGAGGGCTCTGTGTACTCTGTCCAGTTCTAAACGTTCAATAGGGATATCTGGCTTTAGTTCTTGTAATAGAGCAGTAATAGTAGATTGCAGGTCTGTCACAGTTTCAGGTATTCCCCTTATGCGCAAGTTTGAACGTCTGGCTCTATTTTCGTAATCTTCGAGCTTAGTTTGAAGTATTAAATTCTCTTTTTTTAATTGTTCCAATTCTGTTATATTTTCTTGGGTTGTAATTTCAATTTCATCCATTTTTATTTCTAAGGCTGCGGTGCGGTTTCCCAGCTCTCTTATTTCTTTGGTTAGGCTTTTTGTTATTTGGTCTGAGGTTTGTTTTAAAGCCTTATGAAGCATCTTTTCAAATTGTAATAATATTACTGGGGATACTGAGGAGGCTTGTGGAGAAGTTTGTGAGAGGATTTGTTCTGTATCTGACTCAAATGGAGAGTCTTGCTGTGACATTTTCTGTCTGTGAGAGCGCCCTGATGCTGTATCTTGTGAGGTGACTGGAGCTGCTTCAGCTGCAGTGAGTGCCTGTGAGCTCTTTGTGAGGTGATTTTTATTTCTGCCACGGTTTCCTCCCAGTACCATATTTCCTGCCCAAACTTTCACAGTTTGTTCCCTGGGGCAAAAAGGTTCAAATGGATACCTTTTGAGCCTGCAGGCTCCGCTTTGTCCTTCTCTTCTCTCCTCAGCGGTGTGGAGCTCTAACAATGCATGTCTGCTCTGCTAGGCTCTGCCTCCTGCCCCCCATACATACTTTTTTTACTCAAAATATTTAATGTGCTTGGGTGATGTCATTATGTGTAATACTGAGCTGTAAGAAGTGTGAGTATTAATAACAGTTCCAGTTTAAAAATACTTTTCTAAAATACACAAGAACCAAATAAATATAGGGTAACGTCTACCTTTTCTATCCTGCTTCTGTGCAAAAGTACAGGTGGCCTTTTATAATGCAATACAGTTAGGCTCACTTAAAGTGCATGTCTAGCCAAAACTTTTTTTTTTTTTTTTAATTTTGGATAGAGAAGGGAAGGGTAAGAATGTTGGTTTTTACTGTTATTGGGGGCTCATTAGGGAGATTTAACATAATTTCCTGTCCTGCTGACAACAGTTTTACCAGACAAAATGTAAGTGAAAATCTGCAACAGGGACAAAAAAATAAACAAAAACTGTGGTTCTAGCCTTCTCCCTACTTACATTTTTATTTATGTCTGTGTTACTGTTATGCCGCGTACAGGCGATCGGACATTCCGACAAAAAAATCCTGGATTTATTTCCGACGGATGTTGTCTCAAACTTGTCTTGCATTCACACGGTCGCACAAATGTTGTCTGAAATTCTGATCGCCAAGAATGTGGTGATGTACAACACATACGATGAACCAAGAAAAATTAAGTTCAATAGCCAGTGCGGCTCTTCTGTTTAATTCCGAGCATGTGTGGAATTTTGTGCGTCGTAATTGTGTACACATGATCGGAATTTACGACAACGGATTTTGTTGTCGGAAAATTTGAGATCCAGCTCTCAAATTTTTGCTGTTGGAAATTCCGACAACAAATTTTCGATGGAGCCTACACACGGTTCGATATGATTAAGGACTGACTATAGTGTGAACGCGTCAGCTTTCCTGCATTTTTCTGCTGTGGCATGTATCTTTTATGATCATCATTCAATAAAGGTTAAATATTATTTTGAGTGCGGCAGTCCAATACTTTTTCTCACTACTTCATCATAAGCATTGCCGGCACCTGTTGCTTCCAGCATGGAGAAGATGTCTGTTCCTGATTGACCTTTCCAGAAGGGTGAAATCTTTCTTTCGGAGCCTACACACGGTCGGAATTTTCGACAACAAGCTCACATCGAACATTTGGTTGTGAGAGTAAATCTATCTAATGGTTGCTTCAAATTCTTCGATTTTATTATCCGATGAATGTGCAATTTGATTAAAATGATCACATCCACAAACAACTTAACAGTCATAACTTCCCTTTGATTTAGACTCCCTTTAGATCAGATTCAATCAAACTTAGTTGACCAGAGTGGAAAATTTTAATTGTTTTTCATCAGTCAGCAGCACTGAGATATGAATACAATTGTATTTCAAGCCATCAGAATATGAGATTAATAATAAAGTCAGCATTATTAAAATAAAATAAGAAAAAGAAAAAGCCACATGCAATAGGTAAACACACCAATAAAAAAATGATTGCAGTGCTCAATACATAAAAATAATGAAATATAATTAGTGTCCCTAAATGTTTGAATATATAAAGTCACTCTTTCTACCAAAGTGTCATATCATAATATCTGAACATCACTTCTCAGTTTTCAGTGATACAATATAAGATCCAGGTGTCCTGCTTGAACTTTCAACATAACAATGGATAACACCCACAGTGATAGTCCTTTACCGTACAGTAAAAATGCACACTCACCACAAGGATATGCTGTCTAGATATAAAACACTTGTTACATGTATCCATCAAGGTCTCGCCCTCTTTCCACAAATGGTATGGTACAACCAGTCTCCTCCACTTTCACCAGGTGTCAGTAGTGTAGTGTATTCACATCCACAAGTGTATTCACATCCACAAAGAATCACCAACCATAAAAAAAGACTCTCATAATTCAGTAATTTAATGGTGATTTGAAATGTAAATACAGTGTAAAAACATCCAGGATTATGTTACAGATGTCACTTATAACACTTAAATCAGGGGCCGCCATTTCTGCAGAGGATGGTGGCATGACCTCGGCCAGTATACAACTAAGTTCAACACCATTTCACACTATCGCACATCTTCAGGAGGTTCTGTTTACTGTTTCAAGCGGCCATGACTATGTAGCCTGTTCCCAGAGCTCTCTAGCATATCCTTGTGGTGAGTACGCATTTTTCCTATATCATGAAGGACTATTACGGCAGGTGTTATCCATTTTAATGGTGAAGGTTCAAGCAGAACACCCGAATCTTATATATTTCATCACTGGAAGCTGAGGAGAATATAAGATTACATAGTGGAAACAGAGATGCAATCATATCTTAACGATTAATCGAAATCCACTTTCCTGTGTGTGCTATATCGGTTGAAAGGGTTGTTGACTCTAGGTCGCTCTATCAGAAGCATTTGATTTGAATAAAAAAAGTATATATGGCCACAATTAAGGAGCCATAGATAGCAGTATAAATCTGACAGGGAGTTGAATCCTTCCCCACTCTATTCAAAACAAGAAAACATTTTCGATTAACATACACTTTAATGACAAAAATTTGTATATATTTTAATTGGTTGCATTTTCAATCTCCCTTCTGCATGCTGCTGGTGGGTTGCTACTGGCTAATCCACAGCACTGTTTGTACCTTATTACTGAACAAACACATTAACCTTATAAACAGAACATTTCTAATTGGTTTCAGTGTAAACTGTTCCACTGAGGCAGCAACAAAGTAAATAATTTAGTGCTTTCTAACAAAAGAGCTGTTCTCCTCTGGCACAAAAGAAATTAACAATAATAATAATGTCATATGAATTTCTGCTGATCACTCACCTTGTTTTTGGTATAATGGTGAGGTACTACTTTGTTAAACAGCCAGGGGATTTCCTCCAGTGTATCATTGTTTACGACATGGAGTGCACAGACCGGGATGCTAGTATACATCTTGGGAACAACAAGCATATCTTCTGAGACATGAAATACTTCCCTAGAAAAAAAGAAAAGTTCCTTCTTACAAACAAAATATTGTATAACCAGCTAAATAAATGTGACACTATAGTGCTCTAATTTTACCTGAACACCACAAACCATGAGTTTGCAGGCTGATCTGTGTAGGGAGCTGAATAATCAGTGAATGTTATCCTGTATTGCTCATCTTCATAGCAGGAATAATCATGTGAAACAGGGCTGTGTCTGAGCAAGTACCTATAAAATAATATTTGCTATAATTAGATACGGAATACATCCTGATACCGCCACATACCCATTTCAGCCTCTGCAACCTTCCTCTTAACGTGGATCTTTAATATTTCTGATAGTCAAAGCTTTGGCACTCATTCATGAAGCTTGCCTATCTG
Organism: Aquarana catesbeiana; assembly: GCF_042186555.1. Taxonomy (NCBI): domain Eukaryota; kingdom Metazoa; phylum Chordata; class Amphibia; order Anura; family Ranidae; genus Aquarana; species Aquarana catesbeiana. The sequence goes on along the minus strand of NC_133327.1, from coordinate 523,920,570 downwards.
CGCCTACCTACACATTACTGTTGACCAATAAGGATGGTTATCATAGTAATGTGTGAAGGCAGGCATTGTTGCAAGCTCTGACACTAGTGTTGAAGAACACCATGAAATTCAGCCATGACAGGAAGATTTGGGGGACTGATGCAGGCACCTCTAGGTGCTGAGTCTTCATATCCTTCCCTCCAGAAAACAATGCCACAGCTTTTTAGACCTGGATTTTTTGGGCTGGCCACAGACTTTGAGCAGTTAGACCAAAGGGGAGCAGAGCTTCTCAAACAGAGGGTACAGAACCTGGCCTCCTCTGTACTTTGCACATTGATGGATTATTGATAAACCTTCATTACTACTAGTTCGGAGGTATGAAGCTGCATTCCCGAAAAGCTCTTTGGGGCTGGTAAACACAATCACGACTGCTTCCACACTGCTAATACTGAATGCTTTGTTGGAGGACATATTCAATTTCTTGATAATTATTTGGCTAAATATGGTAGGTACATTTCTGTTCTAACAAGCAGGATTTTTCTGCATCAATAAAATCTTATAAGTACTCGTGCAGGCATCAGTGGCTGCAGGAGCTGAAACAGGCAAAGAAATTAACCTGTGATAGATTCATTTGAACCGGTCACTACAATCAGCATTTTGTAAGCTCCGATGTGTACAGTCGTTGGATTTTTAGGCACCTAATGTATACATTGGGCTTGATTTAAAAAAAATAAAGAGTAGAGTATGTTCACTTCAAAACTGAATTTTTTCTTAATATAGCGAATTAGGTGAAATAATGTGAAAATTTACTTGGCAAAGAATACCCAATGATGTGCAGGGAGAATTGAAAAACAACAGTACTTTTGCTTGCAAAAGATTGTATGACTGATATTGCAAAAGTTCACCTCATTTACTAAGCTAAGTGAATTTTGTCTTTGCAGAGACGATTTTAGTTAGCTTAGTGAATGTTGCACTGACTTCTATCATCAAGTTAAAATTCTGGGTTTTCTTTTTTGTTTGACAAATTTTGAAATTGAACATACTCTACTCGTTTAGTAAATCTGATCTACTGGTTTAGTAAATCTGAGTCCCTGTATAAAATTAATATATATTTTTATATGTGCCTGATCTTGAAGTGCTAAGTTTAGACAGTATACAGTATTTGACAAATATTTAGTATTGTTTTTTTCTGTTATCTACTCTGCATAGCATTTAACTGTCCTTTGACTGCAATATCTACAATGCTCATGTCAACAACCACACACATATTATATCTAGCAAATCTGTGCAGTTCATACATACCTCAGAAGGCCAATACCATAGTGTTCGGCATTTGATTCAACGGCAATAGAAATTCTGTCCAGGGTTGTCTTAACCATTGTATTTTCTTTGGTTCCTAAATTTTGAACAAAAGCAGAAATGTTCATTATACCAAATCGGGTGGTGCTATCAGTTGCATTGCTATGGGAAATTAATCAGACAGATGGATTGTAATTTTTGCTGCAGATGCTCAACTGACTTAGGTATCATTAGCCATTTCAGAGTGCCCTGTACACACGGTCGGACATTGATCGGACATTCCGACAACAAAATCCTAGGATTTTTTCCGACGGATGTTGGCTCAAACTTGTCTTGCATACACACGGTCACACAAAGTTGTCGGAAAATTTGATCGTTCTAAACGCGGTGACGTAAAACACGTATGTCGGGACTATAAACAGGGCAGTGGCCAATAGCTTTCATCTCTTTATTCTGAGCATGCGTGGCACTTTGTCCGTCGGATTTGTGTACACACGATCGGAATTTTGTTGTCGGAAAATTTTATATCCTGCTCTCAAACTTTGTGTGTCGGAAAATCCAATGGAAAATGTGTGATGGAGCCTACACACGGTCGGAATTTCCGACAACAAGGTCCTATCACACATTTTCCGTCGGAAAATCCGACCGTGTGTACGGGGCATAAGCCTGTATAATTTTATGGTTAGGGTAGTAAAGGGTTAGTAATTTTATGTTTAAACTCATTTATTGAACTAGTTTATGAAGGAATACCATTTCTCCTCCCTCCTCCCTGGTGTATAATTTGGATTTTTACCATTGTTTGAACAATCCTTGTGGATTCAGTGTTGTTGCAACCATTGCCAACCTTGGTAAGATGCCATTCAACAATCTTTGTGTTTACATTATTGAATGTTGATTTATTGCTGATTTTTGTGGATCTTGATATACCTTTATAATTAAAAACCTGTCAAACTACAATATGACTACAACTGCTTTCACATATTAACGCGGACACACAATTTTTGTATACATATACTTACCTCTGAATTTGATTTACCTGTCCAGGTGTGTTATCATACATCCCCTGGGGAAGCCTATCAAATGGTGAAACATGACAGGATTGCTACACAATGTCAAGCAACTGTAATGCATTTACCTTATGGAAGGTAATTATTATTTCCATGTTTTTTAATGTCTATATTTTTTCTTTATTTTTAACATGAGATATATAAATAAATTGATTGAATTTTATAGTATGACTATGACTCGTGTTATTGGCACCTAAAAAATCCCAGCTCTTACACAAAAGCATTCCCAATGTCCTGTCGCTTATTTAAAGTTTACAAAGATGACAAACATCAAAGATCATAGTAAATTATATCATAGCGTACATAGCACAGAAACATGAAAAATGAGTCACACAAATTCAACAGAAATGGTGGATAACAATGCCGTCATTAAATCAAGCCTTGATTATCAGCATACGAAACCCACTAGTCCTGAGACAGGACCAGTCATAGGTTCATAGAATAGCAAACATAAGGTATTCTGTTCAAACTAAACAATGATAGTAGTAGGTAGGTAAAGACAATTCTCTTTCAGGCCAGACCAAGATGGCCTGATACCCAACAAGTATTTATAATTAAAGAACAAAAGAAAAAAGAAATAGAAGAGAAGTCACCAAAAGAAGAGAAAAAAAAACACATACACACACGAAGGGGGAGGGGGAGGGAAGGGGAGAAAAAAAGGACTGACAAGGCAAAGGTGAACTTTGGAATTGGCTGTTTCTCACAGTGGTGTAGAGACAAATGAGTTAAATGTGGAATATCATAAATAAGACCACGCTCTCCACGTGTGATTATACAATGGATTCATAATTTTATGATAAGCAAAGATTGATAAAGCAATCTATACAAATTTAAGTATGCCCTAGTTCTTTTAGCCAGTTTTTTGATCTTAGGTAGATTTTTTTTTTTTTTTCGTTTCAGTGGTTTTATTGAATTATAAAGTTTACACAAAAGAAAAACACAGTAAAATGCATTTTAACTTTTTTTGCAGTCACATAGAATCCATGACAAGTTCTGGTTAAATTAGATATGTAGCCTTATGTTAAGCCACATGCGATCTCTCTCAGTTCGTCACAGTGGAAGATCCTTAATGTTGGGTTTTTGCTCCCTGCTGGCATTGTTCCAGCAACATGACTAACATTAGGAGTATAATGAACGTAAAACATAAACAAACATGAAACAAACATAATTTAATCTAAACAGTCAGTCAGAATGATACTTGTTAACTTTAACATATTACTAGGTTAGCTAACCCATATAATTGGAACATCAGATCAGAAAATCAGAAAATGGCTCCCTCAGAGTGCCATTTGAGCCAAGGAGCCCAATGTTGTGACACCTTTTAAAAATTATAATAAAGCTGCGCTAAAAAAAGAGAAGTATGTCCAAAAGGTTATGACAATCCAATGGAAGCACTTAAAATCTTGCAAACACCCTGGTGTGCACGCATAAACAAGGTGAAGTGGCCGACCACCGTAGCTGTAGATTAGGTTTACCAGACAGCAAGCAACAAAAGCAGATGGCTTACAACCCAGCCAGGGCCTTTAAAATTTGCAGATGATCACAATGGGGAAGGTGGTTTAGATGGTTGACCTTTCTCACTCGCCCCGGCTAAGGTATCCATTCAGATCCGTGGGACCCCTATAACGGGGGTCTTTCGGGCTCAAATGTCTGAGTCACCAGATCAGCTGTTCCACCCGATCAGCTGTTCTAATCTATGGGATCCCAGCACATCGCTACCCCGATGCCAGTGGAGGATCTTAGGCCGATGAATGATTGAATAAGAGAATTTCATCAGCTGTTCCTACCTGTGGGAATTGACACATTTGAGCCCGAAAGACCCCTGTTATAGGGGTCCCACGGATCTGAATGGATACCTTAGCCGGAGCGAGTGAGAAAGGTCAACCATCTAAACCACCGTCCCCATTGTGATCATCTGCAAATTTTAAAGGCCCTGGCTGGGTTGTAAGCCATCTGCTTTTGTTGCTTGCTGTCTGGTTAACCTAATCTACAGCTACGGTGGTCAGGCACTTCACCTTATTTATGTGTGCACACCAGGGTGTTTGCAAGATTTTAAGGGCTTCCATTGGATTGTCATAACCTTTTGGACATACTTCTCTTTTTTTAGCGCAGCTTTCTTATTATATATTGGACTTTTTGTGTTATCGCACCGTATGCTGCTGCTCTCTTATTGGTGTATGCAATGACATATTTTTTCAGCGCGTTTTTTTTTTTTATGTACCTTTTAAAAATTCCCTGTGGTTGAGGAATGTAGAACCTCATAAGTGCCATGAGTGTGGGTTGTATTTATTACTTCAGAAATGTTTGGAGTTGTTGTTTCCTTCCAGTGCCTGAGTATAGTTAAACGAGTAGTCAATAATATATGCAATATTATATGGGATGTTACAGTTCTATAGGGCAGTGGGATAGAGTGCAACTCAAGGTATAATATTGACATACCCGGAGATAAAGATTGATTTAGACCTGTAATAGTGAATATAATTCTCTCAACCTGAGACCATAGTAAACGTAGGTTCGAGCAGTACCACAAAATATGAATTAGTGTACCAGAGCAACCACAAAGCCTCCAACATTTTGAGGAGGCATCGCGGTAGATCTTCAAAATTTGGTGTGGAGTCAAGTACCAGCAAAGCTTTTTTTTAATTGTTGCATTTCCCAGAAGTTTGTACTTTTAGTGGAAGTATAAATGAGATGCAAGGTTTTTTCCCAGTGTTGAGTTGTGCATTCTATTCCTATTTCCTACTCCCAAGCTATCATTGATTGGGATTTAATAAGGATATCCTTTTCTTGTAGGTATGAGTAGATTGATATACCTTTGGGTAGGATTGGAAGTTGTTGATAATATTGGGTTACTTTCGCAGGGAGTTTTGTGAGTAGTTGAGAATTATTTTTCAATAGGTGGGCTATCTGCGTATATTTATAGTGTTCTGTGGGGGGGGCCACTTGTGTTCTAGTTGTAATGTACTAAACGATTTAAGTGATGGGCCGTCTAAGATATCTTCTAGGTAAGTAATTCCCTTTTCTTGCCATGTAGTAAGGTTGATATCTGGTACTATGTGGGTGATTGCAGAAATGGGATGTTTCAAAGGTGTTATTTTACTGCTCCACTGTCGATATTTACGGAGATAAACCCATGCTCTTATTGATGCTAGAATAGGGGGTGCTAGTTTACTGTCTAAAGAGGTGTTGTGGGGAGCAGTTAGTAAAAAATCATGTAAGTTCCCCTTTGGGATTTGAGCTTGCTCTAGTTCCATCCATAATGCTTTGGAATTAGGTAGCATCCAGTGTTGGAGTTGTGCTAGTATGGTTGCAAAATAATAGTCTTGCAAGTGTACATGGCCCACTCTGCCCACCTTCCTGTGTTTAATTAACCCGCTAAATGCACATCTAGCCCTTTTGCCCTGTCAGAGGTATTTATTCAGTATTGGTTGTAGGGAATTAAAGTAAGAATTAGGTATTGGGATTGGTAAAGTCCTAAAGAGATATAATAATTGTGGCAATATCTGCATCTTAAAAGCTGCTAGCCTGCCCAGTAACAATAATTCAGTTTGAGCAAGTTTGTTCAGCTTGGCCCCTGATGAATTCAGGAAAGGTGTATAATTGGCTAATATAAGGTCTTCAAGTTTAGGAGTCAGTGTGATGCCCAAGCATTTAATACCCTCCTTTCTCCATACATATGGAAATGTTTGCTCTAGTTTTTGTTTTGTCTCTTCCAGGATACCCAGGTTTAAAATATAGGATTTGGTCTTGTTTACTGTATAGTATTTGTAAGCATCAGTATTATGTCATCAGCGAATAGACTGATGGTGTGGTGTCTCCTGCCCACTTGTATACCCGTTATGTGGGGATGTGAGCGTAAGTAGGAGGCCAGGGGCTCCATCAACAAATTGAAAGTCAGTGGGTAGAGAGGGCAGCCCTGTCGTGTTCCATTAGTTATTTCAAATGGGGTAGATAATGCCCCTGAGATGTAAACTTGGGTCGATGGGTGGGTGTAGAGTGCCAATATGGCTGAGTAGATGGAGCTAATAAAACCGAACCTAGTTAATACCTGTGCTAAGAACTGCCAATGTATCCTATCAAACGCTTTCTCTGCATCCAACGCTAGGAGCAGGGAAGGTGTTTTATGTTTATTGGCCAGATGAATCACATTTATTAGACGTCGAGTGGCATCAGCTGTCTGGTGCCCCTTAGTGAATCCAGACTGATCCACATCTATAAGAGAAGGTAGGATGTCCACCAGTCTGGTAGCCAATAGTTTTGCATAGATTTTTAGATCATTATTAATTAATGATATAGGCCTAACATTTTGTGGAGAATCTGGATCTTTCGCCGGCTTCGGCAGAGCCACTATCATGGCCTTAAACATCTCTGGGGGGAATGAGAAAGAGGCAGCAGCAGAACCAAAGATCTCAACTAGATACTGAGTCAAAATATCTTGAAAGGATTTATAATACTCCCCTGTAAAGCCATCTGGGCCGGGGGATTTGTTATTTGGGAGAGATTGTATGATCTGTCGTACCTCTGATTCAGTAATAGGGGAGTTTAGGTCAGAAAGGTGCTCAGGAGTAAGTTTGGGGAGTTTAATTTCGTCTAGGAATGCTTCTATGATAGCTGGTGTTGGTTGTGGTATGGTAGGGTCGTTCTTAAGATTATATAGTGAACCATAATATTGACTGAAGGCATCCGCTATGGCTTGGGGATGGTACGGTTTTGTTTGGGTATTGGGTTGTATTATGTATGGGATTTGGGTTAAAGATCTATGGCCTCTAATCTGGATAGCCAGAAGTTTTCCTGCTCTGTTGCCACTTGTATAATAGGACAATTTAAGTCTCCTGGAGGCCTTTTCAAAGTCCTCCAGGAAGAGCAATCTAAGTTTGTTACGGAATTTTGTCAGTTGATCTGTCATTTGTTGGGAGGGATGTGACATATTTTGTTTTTCAAGAGGGTCAATTTTGGATATTAATGCCACAATGTGCTGCTGCCTCAACCTCTTAATTCTCGCCCCTGGTTGTATCAGAATACCTCTTACAAATGCCTTGTAAGCATTCCATACAGTAAATGGATCGGTAACCAAATCACAATTGTTCTCAAAAAACTCGTTAAGCTGTTGTTCAATTTTAAACTTGGTCGGAGCATCCTGGAAAAGTCGGGGGTTGGCTCTCCATATAAATGTGGGGTTGTGGGTGGTAGAGTCCCCTACTGCTAACTTCACCGAGGCATGGTCCGACCAAGTGATATTATTGATTTGGGCAGATTTACATTTAAACAACTTTCATTTGTCTACCAAGAATAAGTCAATTGTGCTATAAGATCTATGGCTGCTAGAGAAGAATGAATAGTCTTTTTCGTTAGCGTTGAGGCATCTCCAGGCTTCATACAATTCGTAGGTTCTGAGGACCAATTATAGTGATGGTGGAGAGCATTTCGGTTTTGAGGTGGAGTCAAAAGATGGATCGCGAGTATGTTGATGTTTAAGTCCCCGCAAAGCAGCAACATACCCCTCTGTATTGAGCAAATTTTCTTCATAATCCTGTGAAAGAACCTGATCTGTCTTGTATTGGGAGCGTAAATATTCTCCACAGTGTAGGTAGTGGAGTTTATGTCACACACAAGGATTATAAAGCGACCCTGTGGATCTGTGATAACCTCGTAGAGCCGGAAGGCTACTGTGTCTCTTACTGCTACCAGCACTCCCTTTTTTGCTTGTGCATTGGCAGTGTATATGAATGAAAACTTAGGGTGCGTGCACCTAGGAGGTGACAAGTTATGAAAGTGTGTCTCTTGGACACATGATGTCACATTTTTGTTGGAGGGCTTCCTTCCAAAGAGACCTTTGCTTGGCCGGATGGTTAAGTCCCTTAGAGTTAATTGTCAGAAAATTTACCGCCATAGAAGAAGAGTGTGGTAGTGCTGGGTGGTGCGTATTTACATTTGGCGGTGTCACGAACCATATGCCAAGGGGGCTGGAATCTAATGAGGCTCTGAACTCCATGTTGTCATCTTGGTGGTGCTCCTTGGTGTCCTTGGAGATGCAAGATCACTTCTGACTGTTGAAATAGAAAGGTGAGGTTTACACAAACAATAACAGAACATGACAGTGGCAAACGGCCAAACAGCAAAAAAAAAGGTGGTTGGGTGTGGCTCATAGCCACTCAGAAATATGGTGGGGGAAAAAAAGAATCAGAAAAAACTGTTTGGATCAAAGGGAAATCCTCCCAAGCAGGTATCTGTGTGGATGAGCATTACCCTAGTCTAGGTTAGGTATGAGTACGGGCGTTCTTGTGATTTACTGTGCACCATTCAGGGTCAGGGCTGGTGTAGTTGCCCCTCTGATGGGGATGTGCTTGAAATTCAGGAACAATCCCCCATGCATTCAGCAGGGCCATGCCTTTAGCAACCAAATCCATCACATGCTCTATGCCATCTTTGGTGACAATCAGCTTAGTCGGATATCCCCATATATAACTGAGTTTGTGATTCCTGAGGACTTTTGTGATAGTATTCAGGTTTCTGCACTTTTCGAGCATGTACTATGACAAGTGAGCAATAGAATTGCAGGTTAGAGTATGGAGCAGGGATCTGATCTCTCTGCCTAGATGCTGCCATTAACCTTTCCTTAGTATGGTAAAAAAAGAAGTCTCAGTATGACATCTCTAGGTAAGTTGTCAGAGAGATAAGTGGGCTTAGGGAGACAGTGTATTCTGTCCACTGTAAGGTCTGAGGCAGACATATCGGGCATTACTGTGTTAAATAGCTGGGAGACATAATTCTTCTGTTCTTGCTGCTGGACAGATTCTGGGATCCCCCTTATCTTTACATTATTCCTTCTGAATCTGTCCTCTATGTCTGCCATTTTGGCCTTAATCACCTCCAAATCATCCTCTTTGCTTTCATTAGCATCTACCAAGTTGTTAATTGTGGTTGTATATTCTCCCATCTTGGTCTCTGTGTGTGACACTCCAGCTGAAACAGACCATAGTTCTGTGCTGAATTTGTGTACACAAGATATCATATCTGAATGGAGAGAGCTTCTGAGGGAGACTAGCATCTCCTTTAGAACAGTGTCTATAACAGGCTGGTTATTAGTGGGGAATAGATCTATGGAATCTGGCAGCTCCCTGGTGTCATCCCCTGAATCATGTGGAAAGCTCACCTCATGATCTGTGGCATCCATCCAGAATCTCGCCTTTTCTGGGCTTCCAGAGGATGATGTAGCTGGCGAAAATTGTGGGCATTTAGGAGGGCTGCTTCTTTTTTTAGTTTTCCCCTTCTGTGCCAAATGATTAGGAAAGCCAGATGCCGGGTGGATGAGAAGCTGGCGCCATTTTGTTTAGGCCTGAGAGTGAAGAACTCCGTGAGTTTCAGAGGGCGATTCCCCTCCTTCCTGCACCTGGGCATGATGGGTTCTTGTTCCTCGGGTGCTGTGAAGCAAGAACGCCAGGTTAGGATGAGAAGAGATGGCCCTGGTAGGTCGATATGAGCCGTGGTTGTCCCGCTGGTACTGAATCTCCACTCTTAAGCGTCCATCACGGTCTTCAGCTAGTTCTGCCCCCCTATTTTTTTTTTAATGCTATAACATTTTAGAACCTCACCACCTTGATGTACTAGCCAGGCATTAGAAACAGAAAACATGAAACAAGGAAACAAGAAAAAAGTACAACCCCTATAAAATGGCTGCACCACATAAATAATATAGAAGTATTAAAAAGATTCCTAGATTATATCTGATTGTGTTGCTTGTTCCATGATTGTAATGTTGTACTGTAACCTTTCCATGTTCTGATCATATTGATCTACAGTATATTTTTCGTATCATTTAAAAATAAAAAACTTAAATAAAGAATGTATAAAAATACACAGATTATTGTTGCAAATATAAAAAACTATAACCCCCAAAAAACAATTAAAACATATAAAATCCATATAATGTGTGTATGGCAGTATCCGCCCTATAAACATGAATATCCTCAAGGTACCTGAATGTTGAAAAACCCCAAAAGTGAACAATTGTTTATTAGTGTGGAGTAAGCCTCAGTCTTACCAACCAGCTAATAAACCAAAAACATATAAAAATGTATAATAAGCAAGAGATACTAAAAAAAATAAAAATAACTGCAAATAGTAAAGAGCAATATATGTTTATTATTTTGTATTATTTGAGTGGTCCAGCCATTTTGTGGCAGTTGCTTTTTCCCTTGGATTTTTAAAGAAGATTGTATGTTAAGTAACATTTTTAGTAAAATGAATTTCAGAAATCTTAAATAACTCCAAATCACTCCAGTTCACAGACCAAGGGTATACGAGCTTGGGTGACAAACATTTAGATAGCGTCCAAGGTGAAAAAAGTACCTTTAGTGCGCCTTACATGCACTTAATTCAGGTTTTTAGACCTGTAAGCAGATTTCTTTTTCGCTTAGGGCTGGATATGACTGATTTATGGATACTTTGAATGAATTTGTGTTACAAGACACAATCTGATTTTGATTATTTTGCTCATCTGTGGAAATAAATCTGAATGCTGCTTGCTATATCTGCTGAGTTCAAAGACGTTTTCCGAAAAAAAAAAAAAAACTATTTTTTTCTTTTTGCATTTAAACCTTAGTAATGCATTTAAAGTCCTGTTGCTTGGAAACTGAATTTAGTCTACCTGTCTTACAAGTAAACACCTCTCATGTTTCATCTGTCAATGCTTCCAAGCACTATAAGACTACTTTTCTTTCAGATCTTATACTTAATTGCTAGGCTCTTGCTGTGCCACATCATATTAAGAGGAGAACAGATAAATCTGACAATTTATAGAAAGCGGTGTGTGGCAGAGAAATGCCACTTCTGATAAACTGACATGAATAATCCAAGGAAAGAGCAGAATGCAGGATAAAATATTGGGATTTTATAATAAAGTGACACTTTCAAAAAACTTTTATGCATTGTTATGTATCTGTAATCAGTCATCATGTTCTGACAAGCCCAAACTGCACTCAAAACTTCTAATCATACCCAAAGTGAATGTACAAATTCATGCATGGGGACTCAATCTAGGTTTCTCGATGAAGGTAAAGGTATGTTTAATCTCTCTTCTGAATTCAGCTCTATTGAGGATGGTTATAGCATGGGTACTTCTGCATATATATGCTGTTCTTCACTGTCTGTAACACAGATGTCACATGACAATGGTAATTATGCTCTTTAGGAACCTGTAACGGCTCATTCACACTTTAGCTTTGTGTTAACCAGAGCTTTTTTTCAGCTGGAACTTGGTGGAATTCAGTTCCACCACCTCTGGCTCAGACCCTCTGCTCCCTGCTCAGCACTATCACTTGTAAACACAGAAGTCCGACTTCTGTGTTTACAAGTGACAGCTTGTCTTCAGCAGCTCCCACAAATCTGGTTTCCTGAGTGGCCCCCACTGAGTGCAGGATGGGGAAAAGGGAGATGTGGGTGCCTGGGGTGCAGTGCAGATGCGGACACCCCCACTGGATAATCTCCCTGCACGTGATAGAGGCGGAGCCATTTACAGTGTGCGGGGAGGTCCAAGAGCCGGCTGGGAAGAGGGGGGAAAGTGAGATGTGGATGGGGGATGCAGAGGTAAACAGCTGTGTAAGAAGACTGAACACTGCACTCTGTAGTGCACATCTGAATGCTGCACTCTGTATGCAGCGCACCCCCGGACTCTGCACTCTATACATAATGCACTCCCCTTTAAGACCCTCCCACTGTTAGTGAGATGTGACCACAACCAGTATTTGATGCTGTTTGAGGGGTGTGTGGGGGTCAAGGGGGTTTTGAGTGGTCATGGTTGAGTTCGTGCACCTATTTTCTGTGAAAAAAAGCCCTGGTGTTAACACTGCCAGCACACCACAACACAGAAAAAGCTGGACCTGCAGCAATATTTTAAGGCAATGCATGAGCTGAAATGATGGTTCTTATGGAATATATGTGTTGAGGTTCTATTTGAAATGAATGGCACCTCATTGTTCCGCACAGTGGCATGCAGTACCATGCAATGCATTAGTAAGCATTATAACAAAGCATTTTACTCTGCATTTACACAACATATATAGATGTGAAGGCAGCTAAAGGTTTTCTTTGTAAAGTTATACGTTTTTGTAAAATTATGTTTCAACTACAGTATGTATGTAGGATCTTTGTTTTACAATACATTTTAAATATAGAAAAAAACATGTCATTGGGTTCAAACAAGGATTCCCAGAGCACTTTGAGTTTTCTAAAAGGAGAATACAGCAGGAGCTCTTTGACTATAGGGAAAAGTGAGTCATTGCTGTTACTAATTCCCTTGTGTGGATACATTTTAGCTAGAGTTGCTGAGCACTGCAAACAACAGAGCATTATAAAAAATATATGCAGAGCCATTACACATTCTCTTTAAATAGGCATGAATAAGGGGTCAAGTTGTAAAGCAGCAATATGGCTTTATAATGGTCATACTGCTACAACAAGACTTTAGTGCCATTTCCCACTTTCAAACTTAAATCTTTATGCAATACTTTTTAAATAATTTTAAAGATTGAATACAAAACAGAGCACTATGAGCATTCCCAGGCTCAATTAAGATACAAAAAAACAATTACAAAGCACTCTAAATTTTAGCTTATTACCTAACCTAGACACAGAAAGTATGCTTGTGTGACCAAGCAGGAGTGGTCACAAATATACAAGTCAAAGACCATTGGGTTCATGTTCAATACAGCACAAAATTAGGAAAGGCACACGTTATGCACTACGAAAAGGAACAATCAGTGTCTTTAAAAAGTATTCGTACCCCTTGAAATTTTCCACATTTTGTCATGTTACAACCAAAAACGTAAATGTATTTCATTGGGATTTTTGCGACTCTGATACCCCTAAATAAAATAGAGTGGAACCAATTGCCTTCAGAAGTCACCTAATTAATAAATAGAGCCCACCTGTGTAATTTATTCTTAGTATAAATTCTGTGAAACCCTCAGAGGTTTGTTAGAGAACCTCAGTGAACAAACAGTTGTGGAGGGTTAGGTTCTAAAAAAATATCCCAAGCTTTGAATATCTTACAGAGCACTGTTTAATCCATCATCTGAAAACAGAAAGAGTATGGCACAACTGCAAACCTACCAAGACATGGCCGTCCACCTAAACTGACAGGCCAGGTAAGGAGAGCATTAATCAAAGAAGCAGCCAAGAGGCCCATGGTAACTTTGAAGGACCTGCAGAGATCCACAGCTCAGGTAGGGGAATCTGTCCACAGGACAACTATTAGTTGTGCACTCCACAAATCTGGCCGTTATGGAAGAGTGGCAAGAAGAAAGCCATTGTTGAAAGAAAGCCATAAGAAGTCCCGTTTGCAGTTTGCGAGAAACCATAGCCAGAGTTCGGTAACCAGGACGGGTAGTCAGAACAAGCAAGAGAAACAGGGGTCCAGAGATCAGCAAAGTTGGGTGCAGTAAACAGCATCAGGAACCAGAAGGGAAGTCAGCCAAGCAAAAGTCACAGAAAAACACAGCAGAGAGAGTCCGGATATGTTGACCAAGGCAAAGGCAGACAATCTGATCCAGGGAGTTTATATAACCAAAAGCTCCAGCTGACGAGCAGGAAATGAAGACCAGGTGAGTCACTGTGGAATGAAGAGTCTTTGGCAATTAACCGACAGCTGCGCACAGAGCTCTGAGAAGGAAGGGCTGAGCCCAGCCCTGACAGTACCCCTCCTCCACGACCCCCCCATCTCGGAGGACCACCAAGTTTGAGGGGAAAACGTCTATGGAAGGCACTGAGGAGGACAAGAGCATGTACTTCCTACATACGAGGATGAGACCCAAGAGCATTCCTCCGAACTGTACCCCTCCCAAAGAACCAGGTATTGTATGCGCCCAGGAAAGATACTTCATGGTTCTCAACCTGAACTGGGTGAGGACAAGGTACCGAAGTGGTGAAACGGTTGCATACCAAAGGTTTTAATAAGGAGACATGAAAAACATTTGAAATACGCAAACTAGAAGGAAAGTCTAAAGCGTAAGCCACTGGGTTGATCATACGGATTACTAAAAACAAAAATCCAGGTGCAAAGACCAAGTGAAAAGTCAAAAAGAAAAATTAAATGTAGCTGTGGCCGCTGCTGTCCAAAACTCATAGACAAATGAGGACAGAAGATATAATCAAAGGGGTGAACAGCACTGATCAGCAGACATAATTAGGACACTAAGAGGCAAAGTAAAAACTTTTTAATATTGTTAAAAAAAATAATAAAATGTTCACCCAGGCATACAGTAGTCAATTGATGGTCATGCAGAGACTTGGATTAAAAAACTGACAGCACCTGGAAGCTGGAGCCGCATGGATGACACAGGGGCTCAGGGAAATCCAGCACAAAGCCAAAGCACAAAGCCATTGAACCGCCACACGTCCCTTCTTCAGGTTGTCTGATTAGTCGGCTGAGTGTGAAGATTAAATAGGGAAAATGACCCGGAAGTATAAGTGTAGGAGGGGGAGGAGCTAGCAGGCCCTGTCATCCATACGGCCCCACCCATCTGAGTGGAGAGTAATAATACCCAGTGCACAATACTTTATCAGACATTGCAGATCTTAAAAATGCACTGTTGAAAAGTAATAATATGAATAATAATTAGACTTTAGTGCCATTTCCCACTTTCAAACTTAAATCTTTATGCAATACTTTTTAAATAATTTTAAAGATCGAATACAAAACAGAGCACTATGAGCATTCCCAGGCTCAATTAAGATACAAAAAAACAATTACAAAGCACTCTAAATTTTAGCTTATTACCTAACCTAGACACAGAAAGTATGCTTGTGTGACCAAGCAGGAGTGGTCACAAAGATACAAGTCAAAGACCATTGGGTTCATGTTCAATATAGCACAAAATTAGGAAAGGCACACGTTATGCACTACGAAAAGGAACAATCAGTGTCTTTAAAAAGTATTCAAACCCCTTGAAATTTTCTACATTTTGTCATGTTACAACCAAAAACGTAAATGTATTTTATTGGGATTTTTTGCGACTCTGATACCCCTAAATAAAATAGAGTGGAACCAATTGCCTTCAGAAGTCACCTAATTAATAAATAGAGCCCACATGTGTGTAATTTATTCTTAGTATAAATTCTGTGAAGCCCTCAGAGGTTTGTTAGAGAACCTCAGTGAACAAACAGTTGTGGAGGGTTAGGTTCTAAAAAAATATAATAATAAAAAATAAAATAAATAAATAGGGTGGCATGGGTTATTTATTAATAATAAATGATAATAGAACATCTCCCGAGCAAAAATGGAAGCCAGTTCTTTAGATGTGAGCAACTTTTTAAGTGGAATACAATGAGACATTTTCGAGAACCAGTCAACCACCATAAGGATAACTATGTTGCTCTGAAAGTTGGGTAACTCCACAATGAATTCCATAGACAGGTGGTTCCAAGGCCTCTCTCCATTGGGTATGGGTTGTAGGAGGTCCACGGGAGGGTGCCGCGTACACACGAGCGGACTTTACAGCAGAATTGGTCCGGCGTACTGGATTTCGTCGGACAATTCGATCGTGTGTGGGCTCCAGCGGACTTTGTTTTCTTAAAAGTTGGACGGACTTAGATTTGAAACATGTTTTAAATCAATCCGTTGAAATCGAGTCCGGTTGAAAAGTCCGCTCGTCTATCTGCTAGTTCGACGGACAAAAAGCCACGCTAGGGCAGCTATTGGCTACTGGCTATGAACTTCCTTATTTTAGTCCTGTCGTACGTCATCACGTACGAATTCGTCGGACTTTGGTGGATTGTGTGTAGGCAAGTCCGTTCATTCAGAAAGTCCGTCGTAAAGTACGTTGAAAAGTCCGCCGGGCAAAGTCTGCCGCAAAGTCCGCTCGTGTGTACGCGGCATTACTCTGAGCACACACGGAACAAGCAGCTATGAAGGCGGCTACATCAGCACATAGACTAGGCCACTAGAAGTTTTGGGAAATGCCCCAAACGAGTTGATTCTTCACTGGGTGGCCAAGCAGTCTTGGGAGAATGGTAAGTCTAGAGCACGACATTACGGAGACTTTCAGGGACAAACCAGCGGTTTCACAGGAGGAGAATGGATCTGGGTGGCAAGAATTTTGTCCCCCAAAGGAGAAGTGAGACTGGTGCGAACCGTAGCCAGAAGTGGAGGAAAACTGTTGCAACATTGCATCTGCCCTTACATTCTTACTACCGGGTAAGAATGAGACTATGTAATTGAACTTGTACTTGACAAGAAAGGAGCCCATTGCGCCCTTCTGGGAGAGAGGCGCTTAGCATCAGACAAGAATGTGAGATTCTTAGGGTCAGTCAGAATAAGAACCAGCACAGTGGTACCTTCGAGGAGATGCCTCTATTCTTTAAGGGCTAAAATGATTGCTAACAACTCTGTCCCCAATCTCATAATTTCATTCCACAGGAGATAATTTCTTGAAAAAGTAGCCACAAGGATGCATAGCGCTCTCAGAGGTAGGATGTTGAGACAGCAGGGCACCAACTCCAGTCTCATATGCATTAACCTCAAGGATGAAAGGTACCATGGGATCAGGATGTACCAACACAGGAGCAGAAGCAAAGGCAGCCTTGAGACTCTCAAAGGCATTAATGGAATCTGGAGACCAATTCTGTGGTTTACCATCCTTTCTGGTCATATCAGTCAGGGGTTTGACCAGAGACATGAAGTTACGAATACATTTCCGATAATAATTGGCAAAGCCAAGAAATGCTTCAATGGTCGTAAACCCACGGGTTGGGGCCACGGTAGTGCTGATGAAAGTTTCTCTAGGTCCATTGAAAAACCAGCAGTGGAAATGACATAACCCAGGAATTTAACCTGTTCACAATGAAACTCGCACTTCTTCAATTTGCAATACAGGTTATCTCTCAACCTCTGCAGCACACGGCAGACATCTGTATGATTGCTCTCTAGGTACTTGGAAAATATGAGAATTTCGTTGAGATAAACCAAAACAGATAGCTGTAACAAATCTCGGAGGACATCATTGATAAATTCCTGGAAAACTGCTGGAGCATTGCAAAGACCAACGGCTTTACTAGGTATTCATAATGTTCTGTTCTGGTATTAAACGCAGTTTTCCATTCCTCGCCCTCCTTGATCCTCACGAGATCATATACCCCTTGCAAATCAAGCTTCAGAAAAAACGTTGCTCCCTTGAGGCAGTCAAATAACTCCGTAATCAAAGGAATCAGATACATGTTCTTAATCGTGAAGCGATTGAGACCCCTATAATCAATACAAGGTCTCAGTTCACCATTCGTCTTTTTCAGAAAGAAGAAACCAGCACTAGCAGGAGACAAGGATTTACGCATGAATCCTCGAGAAATTGCGTCGGCCACATACTCCTCCATGGCTTTGTCCTCTGAGACAGACAAAGGGTAGACCCGAATACGAGGGGGTATGGATTGAAGGTCAATTGCGCAATCTTATGACCGGTGCGGAGGCAAACTACTGGCTTGACCTTTGCCAAAGACATTGCAATATTCGCGGTACTCCTCCGGCAGGACGGAGAGTGAAGGGGTGCACAAGACCTACCCACTTTCAGAAAACATGTCTCCCTGCATTGTAGCGACCAGGAAAGAACCTCAGCATGAAGCCAATCAAAAGAGGGGTTGTGCCTCTGTAACCAAGGATAACCAATAACCACCGAAAAATGAGCTGAGGAAATGACTTGGAATTGGATTATCTCCTGGTGAAGAGCCTCTATGGCCATGGTAAATGGAACAGTCTCATGAGTCACATGGGCAGGCTGTAGAGGTCTCCCATCAATAGCCTCAATGGCAAGTGGAGTGGCACGAAGCTGCAGTGGAATCAAGTGCTTAGACACAAAGGCACCATCTATGAACAGGTCTGCAGCCCCAGAGTCGATTAGAGCCTGTATCTAGATGGACGACTCAGGCCAAGAAAGGGTAACCGGAACCAGGGGCTTATCCTTTTGGATAACTGGGGGCGTAACAATGCCACCCAAGGTCTGTCCCCTACAGGACCTCAGGTGGAAGCGTTTTCCTGGACGGGTAGGACAGAGAGACGTGTGAAGCCCAACTGCATGGGTTCTACCTCACTGGCAGACTCGGTACCAGGAGGTATGGGAGGTGAGGAAGGTAAGGGTAGGACTATAAAGCTCGGAGCCAAAATGTACAGGAGGCTTCCGCAAGCCCTCCTTAAAGGAAGGTCTCTTTTTGAGTCTGGAGTCAATAAGAATGGCAAACATGATCAACTTCTCCAGCTCAGTGAGTATGTCTCGAGCTGCTATCTTATCTTTGATGTTATCCGGACCATGAGAAAAAGCAGCCATGAGGGTCGCATTGTTCCAAGCAACCTCTGCTGCGGGAGTACGTAAGTCAATGGCGTAATTGGCAACAGTTCTCTTACCGTTTGATGGACATGAGGCTTTTGGCAGCAGAAGTGGAGCGTGCGGGAATGTCAAATACCGTTTTAAAGGAAGCCGCAAACTCTGGGTAACTCAGGACGACAGGTTTTTGTGTCTCCCATAGAGGGTTTTCCCAGGCCAAGGCTCTCTTATAAAGCAAAGAAATCACGAAGCCTACTTTGCTTCTGTCCATTAGAAACGCCTGGGGCAGCATCTCAAAGTATATCTCAACCTGGTTGAGAAACACTCTGTATTGAACTGGATAGCCCCCGAATCGCAGGGGAAGCGGAGCGGAACCAGACATACCACTTATAGAGGTAATACTCGAGGCAGGTGCCTGCACACAGGTTGTTCCGGAGCAGCCACAGTGGAAGATTCCAGGTGAGCAGTGCGATTCTGGAGTGTCTGTAACGCTATAGCAAACTGATCCATGTGGTGATCCTGCTCATCCAATCCAAAAAATATTACCAACAAGTGGATTGACTGCAACTTATGAATTGAACATGGCCTTTGCCTACTGTCAGAAACCATGAATCAGACTGAGACAGAAGTGCAGTAAAAATCACACTATTTAACCACTTCAGCCCCAGAGGATTTGGCTGCTCAATGACCAGAGCACTTTTTACAATTTGGCACTGCGCTGCTTTAACTGGTAATTACGCGGTCATGCAATGCTGTACCCAAACAAAATTTGCATCCTTTTTTTTCCCCACAAATAGAGCTTTCTTTTGATGGTATTTGATTTCTTCTGCGATTTTTTTTTTTTGCGATATAAATGGAAAAAGACCGAAAATTTTGAAAAAAAAATTATATTTTTTAATTTTGTTATAAAAAAAATTCAAAACTCAGTTTTAGTCATACATTTAGGCCAAAATGTATTCAGCTACATGAGTTATAGCGTCTACAAACTAGGGTAAATTTTCTGGAATTTACACAGCTTTTAGTTTATGACTGCCTATCTCATTTCTTGAGGTGCTAAAATGACAGGGCAGTATCACCCCCCCAAATGACCCCATTTTGGACAGTATACACTCCAAGGAAATTGCTGAAAGGCATGTTGAGCCCACTGAATATTTTAGTGATTGAAAAATTACAAATAAAAAAAATAAAAATTACACAAAGTAGTCACTAAATGATATATTGCTCATACGTGCCATGATTATATGTGGAATTACACCCTAAAATACATTCTGCTGCTTCTCCTGTGTATGGGGCTACCTCATGTGCAAGACTTACTGGGAGCCAGCCGCGTACAGGACCCCGAAAACCAAGCACCGCCTTCAGGATTTCTAAGGGTGTAAATTTTTGATTTCACTCCTCACTACCTATCACAGTTTCGAAGGCCATAAAATGCCAAGATAGCACAACCCCCCCCACACACACACACCATTTTGGAAAGTAGACACCCCAAGCTATTTGATGAGAGGCATGTTGAGTCCATGGAATATTTTATATTTTGACACAAGTTGCGGGAAAATTACACTATTTTTTTTTTTTGCACAAAGTTGTCACTAAATGATCTATTGCTTAAACATGCCATTGGCATATGTGAAATTACACCCCAAAATACATTCTGCTGCTTCTCCTGAGTACGGGGATACCACATATGTGAGACTTTTTGGGAACCTAGCCGTGTACAGGACCCCAAAAACCAATCACCACCTTCAGGCTTTCTAAGGGCGTAAAATGGTGATTTCCCTTCCTCGCTACCTATCACAGTTTCAGGTTCGGTAGCCATGAAATGACAAGATAGCACAACACCACCCCCCCCCCAAATAACCCCATTTTGGAAAGAAGACACTTCAAGCTATTTTGCTGAGAGGCATGTTGAGTCCATGGAATATTTTATATATTGCCACAAGTTTCAGGAAATTTAGAATTGTTTTTTTTTTTACATAAAGTTGTCACTAAATGATATATTGTTCAAATATGGCATGGTTATATGTGGAATTACAACCCAAAAAACATTCTGCTGCTTCTCCTGAGTATGGGGATACCACATGTGTGGCAGTCTATCCACGTACAGGACCCCAAAAACCAATCACCGCCTTCAGGCCTTCTAAGGGTGTAAATTTTTGATTTCACTCCTCACTGCCTATCACAGATTTGGAAGGCCATGAAATGCCCAGATAGCACAAAACCTCCCAAATGATCCCATTTTGGAAAGTAGACACCCCAAGGTATGGAAGATGGTGGGGGGGCGTTCCCTCCCACTGCTTGTAAAAGCAGTCTAGAGGCTAATTAGCCACTAGGATTGCTTTTACATGAAAGCCGACCGCTGGCTGAAAAGAATGATACCAAGATGATACCTAAACCTGCAGGCATCATTCTGGTACAACCACTCAAAGTCCAGCAACATACCAGTACGTTGCTGATCCTTGTTGGGCATACATTGTAATGTTCTTTTTTTCCTGCAGCCTGAGGGCTGCATGAAATTAAGAGATGAATCGGTGGGTATGGGCATACATGCACCATTTTTTTGTGGTGGTGAAATAACTTCCTACAGCGCTGGAGTCGCTGATTTACGTATCGTGGGAGCAAACGCTGTTGCTGCCAAGATAAATAAATCAGTGCTGCAGCTGAATGGCGTACCTGAAAACAATAAAAATGGTTAACAATAAAACACAGTAAACAGTAAAGTAAAAAACAATTACATACCTGAAAAGCAAACATGGTAAAACATAGTAACAATAAAACACTGCATTGTAGAATACAGTAAAAAAGAGCAGAACAAGGAGACCCAGTGAAAGTGTGTCCTAGTTTGTGCTGTGCTGTACCCTACGCTAATACTCCACTAGTGTGTGGTAACGTTCAAAACATTCACCAATGCAAAGACCAGGATGGTCAGGACAGGAGGGACAATAATAGCGGGTGTCACGCCTATATCTGTGCTTTCTACAGACATGACATTTTCTTTTGGGGGGCTCGTTGGGTAGGGGTACCAGGGAGGACATACGGAAAATGCCTCTTACTGCATTTGGATTGGGAAGTTGGGCCACAGCACCGTCTGGAAACAGAAGGGCTGTGATGATCTCTTCCTGGAATTTAAGGAAGGATCCAGTTAGTCCTGAAGCTTTATATAGCACATAAGCTTCAGCAGAGCCAATTGAAATAAGTATACAGACACTTTCTTGTGCCAGCATCTGGCCTTACAGGCAACTAAGTACGGCGCCAACAACTGGTCCTTGAGGTCCACCCCTCCCATATTAAGGTTATATTCGTGGACACAGAGGGGTTTCTCCACAACACTAGTCGCTGTAGGAATTTGGACCATCGTGTCTGTCTGAAGGGAGGACAGAATGAAAACATTCCGATTATGCCTCCACTTCACAGCGAGCAAATTATTACACTTCAAGCAGACTCTCTCCCCAAGCCTAAGATGGGAATTTACAAGCCGCTGGGGTAAGCCTCGGCGATTAGATTTCACGGTGCCACATGCGTCAATTCCATGATCAAACAAGTGACTAAAAAGTGGCATGCTTGTGTAATAATTGTCCACATACAAGTGGTACCCCTTTCCGAAACAAGTGACTAAAAAGTGGCATGCTTGTGTAATAATTGTCCACATACAAGTGGTACCCCTTTCCGAATAAGGGTGACACCAAGTCCCACACAATCTTACCAACACTCCCTATGTAGTCTGTGCAGTTTTCTGGCTCTACGTGACTATCTCTTCCCTCGTAAACCATAAAACTATATATATATATATATATATATATATATATATATATATATATATATATATATAGCCTGTGGCCCTGTCACAGAGCTTATACATCTTGACCCCATATCTGGCACACCTGCTGGAAAGATACTGTTTGAAAGACAAGCGGCCAGAAAACTTAATCAGGGACTCATAAATGCACACAACTTGATCGGGAGTAAACAAGGCTGCAAACTGTTGGTTAAAGTGGTTTACGAGGTGCCGAATTTTGTAGAGCCAATCGTATCCAGGGTCACCCCGAGGATGACAGAGTTAATTATCATTGAAGTGCATGAACCGCAAGATCTGCTCGTATCGTAATAGGTTTCCATTCTCTGGCAAAGGTCAAGTGGGGATTAGTGGCGATGAATTGACCAGTATACAAATTGCTTTGGTCCACAATAGATCTATAGAGATTTGTGAAAAACAGTGAATAAAAATCAAGTGACATAAAATCAACTGTTTCCACCTGAATTCCGGGTTGGTCAGTGAATGGGGGAAGTACGGGTGCTGCAGAAGTGGTGGGCTCCCAATTAGGATTGGCAAATGCAGCTGGAAGGGCACTATGGGCACGACGGGCCTGTCTTTGTCTTCTTGGTGGCTGTGGGACACTAGTTGTGCTAGCCACCTCACCAGCTTGAACTGCACTTATGGGACTTGCCACATCACCACGTGATACTGCAGTGCTGGTTTGACTACAACCTGGGTGTACTAGGCCGCTGGTGCTTGTCAGTTCACCAGAAGGATGAGTGGCACTAGTACTGGCTCTCTGCTCCATACGAGAGCCCTGCGGTTCTTGCACCTCAACAACAGCAGAAGAACGGGGTCGGGTACGCCTGACCTTGGCAGGGAGCACAACTCCATTGTCAGAGCTATCTGTCAGGGTGCCGTTGCTGTCTACAAGATCATATTATGAGCCTGAATCTGACAGATGGGTGACTTCCTCTTCACTATCTGTCATGCTCAGAAACGTGTAGGCCTCTTTACTAGTGTACCTTCGATTTGATATTTTGATCTCTAAATTTACTGGTATACTAGTGAGACTCACAGGAAAAAGAGCTCCTGACTGTCAGCGACTGATTCAAAAGCTACCAAAAAAACTGTTAGCGCTCGCAGGGATCCGGCCTGACTCTGCGAACGCTGCAGTTATGTGTGTTGTGTTTTTGTCAGTGACAGTGATCGATTGATACTGCACTTGGGTGGGCTGGGCAGAGGGGCTAAACGCAGGTGCTAGCAGGTATCTGGGCTGATTTTGCTAATGCTGCGTTTTTGGGAACCCTAAACTATTGAGGATGCTAATATAGTTCTGATCAGATCAAAGATATCGATCCATTCAGTACTACTAAGGGAGGTGTATGGTGCGTGCGTGGGTGTTAGCGATTGCGTGCGTGGGTGTTAGCGCTACTGACACTAATCTGATGCTGCCTGGGGTGACGCAGACCCTGACTGATGCTAAAAACTGATATCACCCGCCGGGCGATCAGGGGGTTAAACCTTTATTGGGTAATATATGGCGGGTGCCCTGTCGCTATAAAAAACAAACAAACTAACCAGCATCACCCATAACACTAACACGGTGATCACTGGTGACAGGGGGTGAAAGGGTTAACTAGGGGGCAATCAGGGGGTTAAAACCTTTATTAGGTAATATATGGGGGTACCTGACACTATAAAAACCTGACAGTGAAACTAATCAACTAACTGGCTAACTAACGTCACCCGTGACACAAAGATCAGATCAGATCAGAAAAAAGATCTATTAGTGACACTGGCCACAGGGGGTGAAAGGGTTAACTGGGGGCGATCAAGGAGTACCCCCTAAACCCCCTTTTGTTAGGGGGGTTTAGGGGGGTACCCTAGACCTAATGGGGTCTACTACTAACTGCCCTAACACTTATTACAGTCACAAATGACACCAATGCAGTGATCAGTGAAAAATCTGAAAACTGCAATTGGTTACACAGTGACAGGGAGTGAAGGGGTTAACTGGGAGGGCAATCGGGGGGTGGCAAGTGTACCTATGTGTACTGGTGTTAGTTTAGTGTTGTGCAACTCACGGTAAGACGTCTTCTCTCCCCTCACTGGAATCGAAAAGACTCCACAAGGAGAGGTGACATCACTTCCTCCTGTCTGTGTTTACACTTACACAGTGTCAGGGCTGGCTCAGCCCTTCCTTCTCTGAGCTGGCCGTTCAGCTGTCGGCTAATTGCCAGCTCTCATCTCTCCACAGTTAACCAGCTGTTGTGGATTTGCTCGTCAGTCCTGCCTACTTAAAGATCTCCAGCTCACTTCATTCCTGCCTTCGGCTTGGTCACATCACAAGAAACTATCTCCTGCGTTCCTGTTTAAAGACTGGCTTTGCTGACATCCCTTCTGACTCCTTATCCTGCTTGCTGTTCCTCTACTTGGATCCCTGACTTCTGGTCTGGCTGATTACCCAATCTGGTTACTGAACTCTGGCTTGGCTGATTACCCGATTTGGTTACTGAACTCTGGCTTGGCTGACTAACCAATCCGGTTACTGGACTCTAGCTATGCTTTGACTATGCTTAATACATTTACCTTTTTATTTTTATTAATAAACAAGTGTGATTTTACTGTACTTCTGTCTCAGTTTGGTTCATGGTTTCTGATGCACAGACAGGGGAAGGATTTCATTCATGAGGACCGATCAGCAGGTCCAGGCCATAAAACATTGGCAAAACATTGGCTGGGACCTGAGGACTTATCGGTCCTCTAATGAATACGACCGCTGCAGGCACGGGGGGGGGTGCAACCCACAGGGAGGGACGGACGTACAGGTATGCCCATTTGCCCACCCCGTGCCATTCTGCCGATATAAATCGGCGTGTGGCGGTCGGCAACTGGTTAATAAAATGGTAAAATGGTATAAACAGAGCAAACGTAGTCAAAACATAGCCAGAGTTCGGTAACCAGGACAGGTAGTCAGAACAAGCCAGAGAAACAGAGGTCCAGAGATCAGCGTAGTTGGGTGCAGCAAATAGGATCAGGAACCAAAAGGGAAGTCAGCCAAGCAAAAGTCTATAACAGGAAAACACAGCAGAGAGAGTCTGGATATGTTGACCAAGGCAAAGACACAGACGATCTGATCCAGGGAGTTTATATAATCAGTAGCTCCAGCTGACGAACAGGAAATGAAGATCAGGTGAGTCACTGTGGAATGAAGAGTCTTTGGCAATTAACCGACAGCTGAGCACAAAGCTCTGAGAAGGAAGGGCATAGCCCAGCCCTGAGAGCTAGTTAGGTATAAAGGCTGTGTACCATATTGGGTCTAGAAGACATGCCGATGATGTATGCATCAAAACAAATATGTGTTTGGGAAATCAAATTGTTACTTTAGGCTATCAAGGACAGGCCTAAGGACATATAGTATGGCTGGCAGAAGTTTGTTCTGTAAATCCAAAGGCCTGGCCCAATGGAGCAGATCCGGCAAAGATGGAGAGACAAATCACGCCTCTCCTGTACATCTGTGCTCAACAATGCAGCCTACCTGTGCCCATCAATGCAGCCTACCTGTGCCCATCAATGCAGCCTACCTGTGTCAATAAATGCAGCCTACCTGTGTCCATAAATGCACCCTACCTGTGTCCATAAATGCACCCTACCTGTGTCCATCAATGCAGCCTACCTGTGTCCATCAA
The DNA here is from genome assembly GCF_042186555.1 of Aquarana catesbeiana. Taxonomy (NCBI): domain Eukaryota; kingdom Metazoa; phylum Chordata; class Amphibia; order Anura; family Ranidae; genus Aquarana; species Aquarana catesbeiana. Next base: position 523,894,478 of record NC_133327.1, on the reverse strand, counting down.
TGCAGCCTACCTGTGTCCATCAATGCATCCTACCGGTGTCCATCAATGCACACCACCCCCCCCCCCGCTCCCCCAGGCAGCCCACGCTCACCAGTCCTCATTTTCTACTTGCAAAATGTGAGTGCAAAATTTGAGGGCTGTCCTATACCATAGATATGGACGCAAATCTCCCAAAAACAAATATGTGTTTGGGAGATCAAATTGTTACTTTAGGCTATCAAGGACAGGCCTAAGGACATATAGTATGGCTGGCAGAAGTTTGTTCTGTAAATCCAAAGGCCTGGCCCAATGGAGCAGATCCGGCAAAGATGGAGAGACAAATCACGCCTCTCCTGTACATCTGTGCTCAACAATGCAGCCTACCTGTGCCCATCAATGCAGCCTACCTGTGTCAATAAATGCAGCCTACCTGTGTCCATAAATGCACCCTACCTGTGTCCATCAATGCAGCCTACCTGTGTCCATCAATGCATCCTACCTGTGTCCATCAATGCATCCTACCTGTGTCCATCAATGCACACCACCCCCCCCCCCCGCTCCCCCAGGCAGCCCACACTCGCCAGTCCTCATTTTCTACTTGCAAAATGTGAGTGCAAAATTTGAGGGCTGTCCTATACCATAGATATGGACGCAACCCTCATTAAGCTCCCAGCATTGTGCCAGTTTAGGAGAAATAAATTCCCAGACCTTTTGGTCCTGTACAACAGCTAAACATGATTTGCAAAGGAGATATCCTGTGATTAAAAACAAAACGAAACGAACTTTATTATTCAACATACCTGATTTTCTGGCATTCCAACACTTCACAACAAACCGTTCTCTCCACCAAGCTTGCAGTTTAATTGCAGCAGTTTCCTCAACAGGTGTAGCTGTTCTATTTTGCCAGGAAGCAGGAATTTCAGATTTTGTATCTAAAATATACAGTACTATTCAAATACATTTTTTCAAGGAACTTAAATCTGTTTATTTTATTATCACAGCATTAAGTGAGAAGGGGATTCACAGCTTTTGATAAAGTAAATACATACAGTGTGCTGGAAATGTATGTTCATTTTATGGGCAGATTGGGGACATAATGGGTGCAAACTTTACCCCAATAAACAGCATATTCTGGAGTTAAAGTATAACTTAATGTGGATAAAAAAAGTACAGCGCTCACAACACACAATATAAGTGAAATAATCAAAAAAGTCCAAATAAATGTAGTTGAAGTGTTCATCCACAATGAAGTAGGTGCAAAAAATGCTTCACAAACTTGCAGGAGTACAGTGACACCCCCTTTTGCATCCCCCGCTCACCAGAACAGGACGACCCCCCGCTTTGCAGTCCGGGGGTCACTTCAGGCATGTTAATGGTATCCCACACATGTGGATTGGTGTTAAAACATCAGATGATGGATCAGTGTAAACATCAGATGATAGATTTCCAATAGGAGGCTCTCAACAGGATATGCAGGCCCCTTGATGACGCCCTGAGGGAGGGCGAAATGCATTGACATAAATTCCTGTTTTGATTGATGTCACTTCCGGCCCGTGGAATGCACGCTATCAACGGCTGCTTCCTGTATCTACAGCTCTAAATCCATGCCTGTTTTTAATCGTGTCTTGTAAGTACCGATCCCTATGCGCATTAAATCTAATTTTATAACAGTACTTCACTATCAGTCCATCCTCTTTTTATTTCTGGGTGCCTGCATATCCTGTTGAGAGCCTCCTATTGGAAATCTATCATCTGATGTTTACACCAATCCATCATATGATGTTTTAACACCAATCCACGTGTGTGGGATACCATTAACAGGCCTGAAGTGACCCCTGGACTGCAAAGCTGGGGGGTCATCCTGTTCTGGTGAGTGGGGATGCAAAAGGGGGTGTCACTGTACTCCTGCAAGTTTGTGAAGCATTTTTTGCACCTACTTCATTGTGGACGAACACTTCATCTACATTTATTTGGACTTTTTGTTTATTTCACTTATATTGTGTGTTGTGAGCGCTGTACTTTATCCACATTCATTCAAGTGATTAGCACCTTGTTTACAGCAGCTGCATTTTATTATCACCGAGTTGTTTCCATCAGCGCGAGTTTATATTTAGTAATATATTTTCACAAAGTATAATTGAAGGCAAACATTTTTTTGTTTTAGAAAGTGGAGAGGGATTCGAGCACCTGGCAGGCTTTGATTGCTGTCTGTGGGAGGGAGATTCATCCTCTCTATTTGTACTGGTGATTATCACTAAAACTGAAAGAAAAACCCCAATTTTGAGTGGCCACCAAAACAGTAATAATGGGTATATTTTCCAATGGAAACACTAGTTCTAGTGACCCTGGTGAATATTAGGGATTTCCCTCAGTTTGGAGGGATGTCCTCTCACTTCTAGCTATGGCTATGAAACAGAAAGGAAATGGAATGTTCCCCAATGGGACACAGCTGGCTAAAAAAAACAAAAAAAAAACTGACAGGGGATATAACCCTCAATTACTCTATACAAAATTAAAAAAAAATCTGCATTCATTTCTACTTTGAAAAGTGAGAGGTGATTCTCTTTTAGGCTAAACCTACAGTTGCATGCACGTATCTGAGATTTCATTTTCTGGTTAATGATAAGTTGCATCTTTAAAATTCAAACCAAATCTACCCATTTCGTGGAACTTTTTTTTTTATACTTTTTCCAGTGTTTTCACTTTCACTTTGATGTGTTTATTTCTTACCAATGTCTCTCCCTTTGACTCACACTCTCATTTTCTGCATAAATTACCTTAAGGTAGATCTAAACTCAACCACTAAAATCTCATATAATCTTTAACATGCAATGCAGTTTCAAAAGTCATCTTCAATCTTTTTAAATATTATCTAGTAATCCTGCAATGAAGGTCCTTACCTTCCTGTTATAGGTTGACAATAATTTGTCCCTGTTTCCCAATTGCTCTCCTGTGTTGTCACCCCGCACATGCACTTCCAGTGTAGACTGAGGCCTCTTTCACACTACCGCGACTTCAAAGTTTACTTACTACAATTTCGATGCAATTTCAGGGAATGCCTGTGTAACTCGCATCAAAGTCGGACCAAAGTAGTACAGGGACTACTTTGAAGTTGGTGCGACTTGAAGTTGCACAGATATGAATGGTACTCATTGGAAATCATGGGGTACGACTTGTCATGCAACTTTGCAGTCCCAAGTCGCAGGGCAAGTCGCACAAGTGTGAAAGGGGCCTAAAAGCACAGGCATGGTCTATCACTGTCACCATTAAGAAGTGCCCCCTACGCTTTCATATGCAGTCACTACTGGAGTGCATGCATGTAGGGAGGAAGTGGCTGCACAGGTTAGAGTAGATCAGCTGTGCTGAGATGCAAAAGCTGTGAAAATAGCATTTGTTTTAAATAAGAAAACATGGCATAAACATTTTTATGATAGACAGTGCTTTTGAAAACTGTCCTTTAATTAGGGTTTAAATCGACTTTAACCACCTCCCACCTGGCCACTGCACATAAACGGCTGGATGTCCCTTTCCTTGTTCTGAGTCCCTCAGAACGAGTGAGGACACGAGACGCGCTGCGGCTCGATCCTGTGATCATTATGATCACAGAATCCAGCTGAGCAGAGATTGGGATATGGGCGCTGTGACTGGCCCTCCTGATCAAGTGACGGCTGTGTCCAATCACACCCGTCACAATGTAAACAGAGACGCGTATCTCTGTGACAGTTCTCCCCCCGCCTAGCTCAGTGTAATTTGGGTACAGTATTACATGACCGCGCAATTCTCAGTTAAAATTTGACAGCGCTGAAAGCTGAAAATTGGTCTGTGAAGGAGGGGGTCTAAAGTGCCCAGTACTGAAGTGGTTAAGTATAATGTATATAGGAACAGTCTGCTACCTGAGTTTACTTTTCTGATCAAGAATGTTCTGACATCCAGTCAGACAGAAAATTGTTCTCACTACTAGTTTTCAAGTCTCTCTCAGTTCCCTCTGTTAATGAAGGGAGTGCACGCTAGGCCAGGGAACAATGAGCAAATTATAAAAAAAACTATAATGTTTTCCATGATTTTTCCTAGCATGTACTTGCTAATAATAATTGCCTCAAAAGACATTTTATATTCTTATCTTAGTGGCTGAAGCTGTCCCAACATAGATATATTGCTTTGCATGCTGCCATTCTGCAGTCTGAGTAATCATTTCCCTGATTGTGATACATTATTACATGTGATGTTTTGACAATACTTGAATAAGCATTATTAGAAGTTGTGTGGGAAACTGCAAACTGATTTACCCAGGGTTGGATTTAGTACACTTTAATAAATACCTTGCATGGAATGAGATTCTGGCGACAAATTCATGGAAAAATCCAATGTGAAAGCTCGGAATGCAAATACCAAGTCAAGCGTAAGTTTGTTTCCCACAGCTTCGCTCATAAGTTTCCACAAAGCAATGTTAAAAGCCTAAAATAAAGTCCAAGTAAGTTCAGAACAACTTAAATAAACAGAGATAGAATCTGTTATTCATATAATGAACATTGAAGCCTTTTTAAATGGTAAGTGTATGGCCTCCCAATAGCCCCATCAAAAATACATTCTATATTACCCCATACATAAGATGCTTGTTATTTTCATTTTTTTTATGGAGAGGCCTAGCCAAAGATGTGTCAGTCTGTGCTTTGTTTCAGCTTAGTTTTAGGCTGGGTTCACATATATGCAAATTGGATCTGGATTTCCCTGCATCCAATTCGCATGACAGGCGAGTGTGACCGGCTTTCAATGAAACCGGTTCACACAGGTCTGGGGCGGATTGCAAAAGGGTCCTGTGTGTGTTTGGGTGCAATTCAGGTGCAAATTCAGGCAAAAATTCTGACCTAAATTGCACCTGAACTGGTGAACAGACACGCACTGGACCCCAGGCACAAACCCGCGGCCGCACATCTGTGAACCCAGCCTTAATCACTTACCTGGTACACGCAACAGGATAATGGTGGGGATCTGCCATAGAGAATACATTTTTGCCCCTGCAAGTTTTTTGAATGTGATTTATGATTTAATTTTGCTCTCAGTGAGAATACACTTCTTTTTCTCCAGTGTTCTTTGGTGGAAGAGCTGAGTAACAGTCACACCTCTCAGAACAGGTTCCCTCACACACAGAAAGAGAAGGAGTGCATCTGACTAGGTCTGTTAAGCTGGTCATACACTAACAGAAATTCATCCCATTCTTTCTTTTGACGAGTGTGTGGGCTCCTCTGCCCAACAGAAGTCAATTGTTTAAAGGGTAAGTTCACCTTTGTACACTTTTTTTTTCTAAATTCCAGCTCCCCTATGCACCAATATAGCATTCATGTACTTTTTTTGCAAAAATATCAAAGCTTTCCATTAAATCTACAGTCACTAATTTTTCTTGTCCTAATCCACATTTTCAAACGTTTTCATTAATAATGTCTTCTTCCTGATCAGACTTTAGGTCATGACACAGGAAGGAGTTGACCAGCTAACCTCATTAGCACACACCTTGCATCATCCACCCACTCATTCCCAGGTGCACATTTTTTTTAATTGAAATGCAATCAATCAGTGATCACCGTTCTCACTAAATGCACAATATACAATCAGATTGCATAGTGCATGGCCATGTTTATGCACCTAAAATTACTAGTTGCGCTTTCAGTGCCATTAATTGTTAACGGCACACCAAACACAGAAGAAAACAAACATTTTGCCATTTGAAAAAACAAGGGGCAAATGCTGCAAAATGTACAGTAAAAAACACAACCCATAAAATGCCAAAATGTCTCATTAACCACATGTAGTGCAGCCAACTGAAATCAACAGGCTGCCCTATGTGTGTCACAGGAAAAACAATACACAAAATGTGAGAACGCGAGTTCCCGCTATGCAGAGTTGTGAATGGGGCTTGACAGCTGAGTGTTTCTTTTGGCTCCCTCCTATGCACTTGTATAAAAGATGACCATACAATATGCAATCTGATTGTGTATTTAGTGAGAAGGGTGATCACTGATTGATTGCATTTCATTTAAAAAACATGCACTTGGAAATAGGAAGGTGGATGATGCAGGGTGTGTGCTAATGAAGTCAGCTGGTCAACTCTTTCCTGTGTCATGACCTACAGTCTGATCAGGAAGAAGACATTACTAATGGAAACGTCTGGAAACGTGGATTAGGACAGGAAAGGTAAGCGGCTGTAGATATTTTTGCAAAAAAAGCACATGAATGCTATATTGGTGCATAGGGGAGCTGGAATTTAGAAAAAAAAAGTGTACAAAGGTGAACATACCCTTTAATCTACTTCTGTTGAAGGAACAGTTTGAAAAAATTTTCATTGATCAGTGTCTGCAGCAAGTCAAGATCAATGCATTGTGCAAGAGGTGGGTGCTGTTGTCAGAATACAATGTCCCAGCAGGGGAGAATTCCTCAATATACCTCGTTTTTTGGCTGATTGAAGAAAACAAACAGAAAATGTTTGGTCAGGTTTAGATTATTCAGTGCACTCAGCCAAACTGTTGTCTACACAGATGCTCAGTGATATTGAGACAACCTGTGCTCCTGGTTGGAAGGTGGAGGTAAGACTATTAAAATAAAGGTTGGTAATACAATTTCTGTTAATATCTAATTCTGTGACTTTAGTTGGGCTTTTTCTTTAAATACCCAGTTTTTCCCTCATTACTGAATGTTTATGGGATGTTTGGAAATTTTTTCATCATGTGCTTCTAAATTAAAGTTCAAATTTATCTGGGAAAAAAACCTAAAGTTACTTTGAAATTTCCTATAACTGTGATGTCTTAAGCCTCACACACACGGTCGGATTTTCGGCAGGGAATTTGACCATTAGTACGCTCCATCAGACAATTGTTGTCCAACTTTCCGCCAACAAATGTTGGATGGCAGGCTAGTAAATTTTCGGTGGACAGCGGCCTGTTGTCAGATTTTCCTATTGTGTGTACACAAGTCCATCACACAAAAGTTGAAAGTACAAACACGCATGCTCAGAATCAATGCTCACTAAACATGGCATTAGCACAAGGTGCCCAAAGGGTGGCGCTCAAGAGCTGAAACTCCCCGTAGTACGTCACTACGTTTGTGTTTGTTGGCTGACAATTGTGTACCGTTTGTATGCAACACAAGTTCCTGGCACACGCCCTTCGGACAAAAGTCTGACCCTTTGTTGGCCAACAATCTGATCATGTGTACGAGGCTTTACTCTTGACTTTAAAACAAACATCCACTGAGGAAACCTTCTTACCAACAAATCATCAAAACAAAGGGAGCTAGAAGGTTATTGTGCCGAAAACAAATGCTCCCTGTTTTCTGCCTTGGGCTGTAAAAATTTTCGCACGTTTCCTGTGTTTAAATATATTTACCTTGAAGTGTTCTTCGGTTTTTCTTAAGGGCTTTGATTTAGTTTGCCAAGGATAGTGAGCTAACTTCAATTCTTTAAAGGTACCAGGTAGTTCATTTTCATTGCTAAAGTTTTGCATCACATTTATTATAGCTTTTATTATACTCATTGCCGTCCCCATAAAGCGGTAGCTTTCCTGTAATAAAAAATAAAAACAAAAAATCAATCTTTTTTTAAACAGGGGACACTTTCTGTACAATGACAAATAAATAACAATACTCAGGCAGCATGCCAATGCAGAGATTAGCACTATAGCCTTAAAATACCAGGGCCCTTAATTCAAAACCCTTGATCTACATGGAGTTTAAATATTGAAAAATATAAAATATTTAATATTTTATATTCTTGGTGTGGGTGTAAATAAGTTAATTGTTGAACTGAGACTTATGAGAACAGCTGGGGATGTAATCAAATGAAGAAGGAATGTATATCCACTTGACCTCCGGAAGATTTACCCCCCATCATGACCAGGCCATTTTTTGTGACAGTGGCGCTGTGATACTTTAACTGAAAATTGCGCGGTCATACAATACTGTACCCAAATGAAATTTATGTAATTTTTTCCCCCGCAAATAGAGCTTTATTTTGGTGGTATTTACTCATCACATGGTTTTATTTTTTTGCACTATAAACAAAAAAAGAGATAATTTTGACAAAAAAAAAAAAAAAACACAATAGTTTTAACTTTTTGCTATAAAACATATCCAATAATTTTTTTAAAAAAAACGTAATTTCTTCATAAACTTAGGCCAATACAATATGTATTCTTTTTTTTTTTTTTTAACTCTTTATTTATGTTTTATAAATACAAAACTAAAACCATACATCGACATACAGCTTGAAAAAGAACTTCTCTAGCATCCCCCTTAAGCTAAAATCCCACCCACCACTATCCTGCAGTTATTCTATAAAAACCTGATTTCCTCAAATAATTCCCTATCTTTAAACCCTTGATGCTTTAACCAATAATCTCCTCTACATAACTCCACGTCTTTTTGAACCTCCGATACCCTACCCATTTATCTTTTCGTTCAGCCACCTCATCTAGGTCTATTCCTGTCCAAACCAAACTCTCTATATTATAGATTTCATTAACACAAAAAATCCATTCTCGAGTTTTAGGACTTTCTGATTCCTGCCATTTTTTCGGTATCTGACTCTTAGCGGCATTCAGGGACAATAGATGTTTGGTATTGTTTAACTGACTTGTCTGTCCCATGGAATAAACATGTCCAAGGGTCTTCCGATATAGTTTTATTAGTAATTTACTTTATTAGCTGTATAATTTTCTTCCAATATACTTTAATGATGGGGCACTCCCACCATATATGAGCCATTGTTCCAATAGTTTTACACCCTCTCCAACATTCCACGTATTTTTCCGGCTGGAATTTTCTAACTTTGTCTGGTGTCACATACCACCTTGCTAAGCACTTAAAAATTTGTTTCAATCATCTTGGTATCAACTGAGGAACCGTGTATCCTTTTCTAAATTTTTTCTACAGTATGTTTACTACATTGTACTCCTAGTTCATTTTCCCATTTCTTGATGTAGGGAGGCACATCCAGTTCCTCTTTAGTCATTAGAATTTTATAAAGTCGGGAGATATTATTCCTTGATTTTTCTCTCTTACAAAGCTGCTCAAGTGGCCTGTAGTCTTTTTCACCTCTAATCGGAAGTTTCTCGACAAAATGCTTCAACTGGATGTACCGCCATGCATCAATCACCATTAAATCTGTCTCTGTTCTTAAATCGTGATAAGTGCGAATTTTCCCTTCTTTAATTAAAACTTTTAATTGTGTATTTCCATTCTTTATCCAATTCCCTCCCACCTCCCTCATCCCCGGTTCAAAAAATGTATTATTCTTCAAATAGATCAAAGGAGAGTTATAATACCATTTGTTTTGTGTGTGGATCTGATCCCATAATTTTAGTGTATTAAGTGTTAAATCTGGTGTCTTTGTGCTAAGTGTTCTGTATTGTGGAGGGTTCCATATTATGTGGCTTAGATGTTTGCTACTCATACTATATTCAATGTTAACCCATCTGTTATCTGAAACCTCCCTTGACCATTCCATAACCCGTGAAAGTGTTACTGCAATGTAGTACTTATTAAAAATCCGGTAGAGCTAATCCTCCTTGTTTTTTCCCCCTAGTCAAAACCGTGTATGAATTCGTGGCTTTTTGTTACACCAGACAAACCTCGCAATTAGACCTCGTAGAGCTCTCATAAATGGCTGTGGGAGAGGAATCGGAAGCATCTGGAATTTATAAAGGATTTTCGGGGCCAGCACCATTTTTACTGTGTTGATGTGCCTGATCCAAGAGAGGGGGCGCATTGACATCTTTTTTAGTTTCTTACTTAATCTCGTCTAATAAGGGTATATAATTTATTAGATATATTTTCTTCAAAGAATTAGATAGTTTAACTCCTAAATATTTTATGTCCTTTCTCCAAGGAAAATAAAATTCCCTTGAAAGTTTTTCTTCTTCCTGTTTGTCTACATTTATGTTTAAGACTTCAGATTTGCTGAGATTTATCTTAAAGTTTGAGATCTCGGCGTATTTTTTAAAAATCTGCAGCAAATTTGGAATCGTAATCCTAGGATTGGTAGTATAAAAAAGGACATCATCAGCAAAGGTTGCGAGCTTATGTTCCTCTGTCCCTATCTTTATCCCACTGCAGTCTGGGTTGTTTCGTATAGAAGCCAACAGGGGTTCCAAAGTTATTACAAATAAGAGGGAATACAGTGGGCACCCATGTCTGGTTCTGTTCTCCATCTTAAAAGGTCTCGAAAGAACCCCATTCACTTTAATGGATGCCGGAGGGTGATTGTAAAATATTCTTAACTATTTAATAAATCTTGGTCCGACTCCCATAGATTCCAATGTTTTTATCATGAGTCCCCAGTCTACCCTGTCGAAAGCTTTTTCGGCATCCATTGACAGGAATAGAGCTGGGGACCCACCGGATTTATTGGACTCAAGAAGAAGCAATGATCACACTCCATTGTCCCTACCTTCTCTTCCAGGTATAAAACCTACCTGGTCTGGGTGCACCAGAGTAGTCATTTTATCCTTCAACCTGCCAGCTAGAACCTTGGCATAAAGTTTGGTGTCGGCATTTAGTAGGGCAATGGGCCTATAACTAGAGCACAACGTGTTATTCTTGCCCTCTTTTGATATCAGGGTAATGGTTGCAGATAAAGCATCTCCCCCCATTTCCCAGTTGGTACCCAAGCCATTGCGGTAATGGCAGAGCTTCAGAATCAAGATTTTTTTTTACATTTTTTTAAATAATAAGTAGTAAACCCGTCTGGGCCCGGCTTTTTTCCCAAGGGAGACTCCTTTAATGCAGTGTAAATTTCATCTACTGTTATAGGTCTATCCAAGTCAGTTCTGTCTCCCTCAGTCAGACCTGACAAACCTGCTCTGTTCAAGAATTCTTCCACCTTCCTGTCCTCTCTTTGTTCTGCATGTCTCTTTTGTCCTACAATATACAGGGCTTCATAGTACTTCCTAGACTCTTCTGCTATCTCTTTAGTTGTAAAAACTGCCTCGCCATTTTTATTTTGAATTTTCTCAATAAAATCCAAGTCTCTTTTCTTTTTCAGTAACCTCGCTAGATGTTTGCTTGACTTATTTCCCCAAAGATATCTATCTCTTATTATTTTATTTAGGGACCTCCTAGAGTCCTTTTCCATGCTATCTTTAAGTTCCTCCCTTCTATTAGTCAGTTGGTGAAAGCATTCCTGATGATGTCCATTATGTTTTTTGTGTTCTTGCTCTAATATATGTATTTCCTCAATAAGTTTTTCCCTTTTTTTTATTCTCTCTTTTTTTTCCCCAGCACGATGGATATGAGGACCCCCCTAATGTATGCTTTATGGGCTTCCCAAAGTGTGGAAACTGGAATTTCCCCTGTATCATTAACCTTGAAAAAAATTCAATTTCTTTCTGAACTGTTTCTACCGCTTTATCATCTTTTAATAGATTTTCATTTAGATTCCATGAGAATGGTTGTCTTTGGGTCCCCGGTATCCTAATCCTCATTGAGATCGGAGAATGGTCAGATAGCGTAGTTATTTCTATTTTAGTTTCCTCCACAAGGTCCAGTAGGCTATGGTCAGTCATCATATAGTCTAGTCTTGCGTACGTCCCATGCACAGGGGAGAAGAAGGTATAATCATTTGTTTTTGCATGCTGCACTCTCCACAGGTGCATAATATGACATTGGTGCAGCTTGCCCGATCATTTTTAATTGCGCCTTACTTGTCCCCTGTGCCCGGGACGTACTATCCAAGGAAGGATTAAGACAAAAATTAAAGTCCCCCACCAGGACAACCTCCCCTGTCTTAAACTCCATCAACTTATCCAATACCTGCTTTAAGAATATGATCGGGTTTTTATTAGGGTAGTAGACATTTGCTAAAGTGAAAATTTTATTCCCCAGCTTACTCTTCAAAAAGAGATAGTGACCCTCAGGGTCCGTCAATCTGTTGGTCAAAGAGAACTTAGACGTTTTAGAAAACCCTATTGCTACCCTCTTGGCTCTCCTTATGGGTGTATCACTATAGAACCAAGTCGGCAGTGCAGAAAAGTATAATTTAATATTTGTATCCAGAGCTAGATGGGTCTCCTGAAGGAATACCACATCTGCTCGATAGTGTTGAAGTTCTTTTAGTACTTTATGTCTCTTAACCGGAGAGTTCAGGCCCTTAACATAATATGATAAAAAATTGAAATCTGTCATTTATTTTGGTCTAGTAAGGGGTTTCACAGCTAACATAATCTGTCTTCTAAAGGAATTTTGTATCCGTCCCTGCAGGATGGAGCTCCATCCCCACCCTCTCACCCCAACTCCCCCCAGCCCCCCTCCCTCCAACCTTGGCCACGATCCGACCCTAAGCTCGCAGATGTGAATATAAACTGATCCCATCCTACGCACTTCTTCACCTAGGGTGAGACTCCAATCACAGGCGCCGATACCTCTACCCCCCCTCCGCAACAAGCGGGGGGAGGGGCGAAAGCGGGCGGACCAAACCAAGCCGCACCTTTCCCTGAGACCCCCCTTCAAACATTGCATTTTATCTATATTAATTTAGCATCCCCCCTCCACTTAAATTCAAGGTGTTTATAATTTAAATCCAATAAACCCTTTAACATTTAACATGGAAAAATCCTCTCTAAGATCTAAAGAACTTTTAACTCTTATCTAGGAATGTCTGGTACGGGGATGCCCAAATTTACACAAAAGTCTTGGAGGTCTTCCAAGAACCTCAGTCTAATCGATCTTCCTTCTTTCAATACTATTAGGGATGTAGGAAACCCCCAACTGTACTTAATGTTGGCCTTTCTCATTTGTTCAAGCAGTGGTCTTAGCTGCCGTCTCCGCGCCAGGGTTCCTGCTGATAGGTCGGAGAATATTTGTAATTCCGTACTCTCAAAAAAAAACTGTTGGGGCTCCCCAAGTCTATTCCAAATCTTGTCTTTATCTTCATATGAGTGGAATTTAATAATTACATCTCTGGGTGTATCCTGTCTCAGATTTGGAGGTTTTCTAATCCTGTGCACCCGGTCTATCTTTAGGGCCTCATCTTCCCATCTGCCCAAGATTGGATTAAAGATTTTTTTCATTTTAGTCACCAGGTCTTCACTCTGTTGTTCTGGTTGGGATCTAATCCACATATTTTGACGGCAACTTTGGTTTTCTTGCTCTTCAAATTTATATGACGAATGTCGGTACTCGCTCTGCATTGTCCTCATTTGTGCTTTTAATTCTAGTATTTCTTTAGCCTGTTTTCTTGATACTTCCTCTGCCTCCTCTACTCTCCGCAGCAAATGGTCCATGTCAGTCCGTACATTCAATATCTCTGATTTTATAGAGTTTTCTAACTTGGTGAACATTTCCAGCATTTCTGATTAAGTTGGAATTAATGCAATATTTCTTTGTTTGTCCATTTTACTGAGATCAGGCTCTCTTTCCTGTTCCAACTCCTCCCTAGACCTCTCACCTTGTTCCCATTTTTGTTTCACCAGGTCTTTCTTTTTTTCTTTTGTTCCTGTTTGTTTCTTTTCCGGTTCGGGACTTTTTGAACCCACATCCTTGAGGTATTTCTGGATTGTACTGGAATTTAAACTCTCTCTTGGGGTCTTGGGGTCTGTTGCTTTTTGTGATCATATTACCTCCTTTATTTTTCCCCTTCTTTTTTATTTTTCTTTGGAAATTTTTTTTTTTTTTTTTGGCAAATCCCTTCCTTTCCCCCTCTTTTAAACAAAAAAGAAAAGAGAACCCTTCCAAACTTTCTTCTTCCCCCTTCGCTGACCTAAATTATTAAAAAAAAATTAAGCGAAAGTGCAATTGAGAATGCTCCTAGGGGGATAACAATCCCCTCCTGACCATGCGAGGATCAGAAGGGTATTCCGGTAAAGGGAGACCAGTCAAGGAGGATCCACCGGACCCAAACGGACACCGCGGACCCAATTTACCTGCAATGAGGGATCTCTCCCACTCACTCCCAACCTCAGCACCACTCAACGAGCCCCCGGAATCCGCAAAATGCAGCGAAAAAGGATTTAATATTTGTCCCCTGTTATCAATCGTTCTTGCTGGAAATATTATTCATTTATATTTTGTCAAAGTCCGCTGTCAAAATACACTGTACTTTTCCCTTGATGTGAGAAATAACAAAAAAGTAAGCTGTCCAGAAGGTCTTACGAGATGTGTCTGGAAAAGACTAGGCAGCAGCTGGAGATATGATCATTCTTCAAGAGCCTGTTAACTCAGTACTATGGTCTCAATATGGTAACATGCTTATCAATATTCAGCATAATTAGCCATACAGCTAAGTATAAGGTGTAAATTGCTGGCTCGAGACGATAGGGAGACAGATAAGCAAAAAAGCTTGCAATATACCATAGAGTCAATATGGTAAAGTTATTAAACAAGTCTCTTAAGAATACTTTAGTGGAGCTTAATACTACAGTGCTTCAGGGTAAGTGAGGGTTAAATTTCATACCTGGGGAGGGCTCCTTCTCCTATCTCCCTACCTCCAGAGTTGATCTGAGCCAGACGCTTCTGTTTACTGTGAGATAGCAGTTACGTAGCTAGTAGTTGCATAGCGCCAGAGACGTCCTGGTCCGCTGAATACATTAGCTGTCGGTATGTGTGATATCCATTCGTCTTATCCCCTTTCAAACAGGGGTCGGCTCCGGGTCACTTATTGTAGGTGAGAAGGGCAGCGGGGGAGTCAAGGAGGAGAAAATGCCACAGAACAACAGGCTGTGCAGTGACGAGCCTCGTCCACCCCGATGGGATGATTCAAGGCTTCGCCGCTCTTCAGGCAGTACTAAGTGTACTAGCGTCTTCAGTCCTGAGCTCCTAGTGGTGGGGGGTTGTCTCCAGGCTTCCTTTGTCAGTATCACAGCGGGCTCTCACCCCGCTCTGCCTCTGAGCCGCTCGGTCTGTCCACACCACCTCCGCTCCCTCACACCAGCGCCTCCATCAGGCCCCTCCCCCCACTCTGATGCATCACGTCAGCATCCTCCCGCTAGTGTGTTATATATGTATTCTGCTACATATTTTTGGTAATAAAAGGTTATAGCGTCTACAAACTATGGTGTATATACTGGAATTTTTATTTAATTTAGTTGGGATTTTTTTCTGGAGAAAAGTTAAATTGTGTATGAAAGCTAAAGTCAAAAATCAGTGCAAGGGACATAACTTACAGTCAGTAGGATGTGTCCCTTGTACTGATTCCTCTTATGTTAGTAGAAATCCCCCTCGGTCAAACCTTGCCGCTATTGTAATCTTCCGGTGCAGTGGGGATAAAGACAACTAAGAAGCTATCACAGGCACTCATCAAGAGAGCTGAATATGCCCTTCCTTTTTGCCCAGCTATACTATTTATAGAAGCTGCACTACAGCGTTAATGAATGGAACGGGATCTAAGAATGGGAGGCAGGCAGATGATTGATAGCTCTGCTCTCTCCATTTAGCAGACATCCCAACCTGCAAAAACAAATTTTAGGGAAGTGGCAAGCTCATTTCAGGAAGGTTACCCTCTGTGCCGACAACCCCCCCCCCCAATAATAAAACACTATAATAAAATAATACTTTAACCATGTGCAGCTCTCGTTCTGGGTCCCGGGGGGGCGCATCCTGACCCAGATCTGTGTCAAGAGCCACGGCTCTTTAAACATGTGAACAGCTGTGTCCACTCACAGCTGGTCATATGTAAAGGTTACAAAGGATGGGGAGATGACAAAGGTATTGAATTGATTGTTCTCCTCAGTCTTCACAAGGGAATTGGGGGGGCTTCAGTAACCAAAACTGCAGTGTTTGTCCTCATGACACAGCACAGGAAGCACCCTCATGGCTAACAGAGGACAGAATTATAAATAGATTTGGGAAACTTAACATTAATAAATCACCGGTACCAGATGGCTTGCACCCGCGGGTACTTAGGGAACTCAGTCACGTAATTGCCAGACCATTGTTCCTAATTTTTACTGACAGTCTACTGACTGGAATGATACCAGCTACCAGGAGAAAAGCCAATGTAGCACCAATGAAAAAAAAACTATATACAAGATTTTAGTAATGAAAACGGTATCATTAACAGTAATTAGCATGGATTCATGAAGAATCGTTCTTGCCAAATCAATCTATTAACCTTCTATGAGGAGGTGAGCTTACATCTAGATAAAGGAAGGCCCGTAGACGTAGTGTATCTGGATTTTGCAAAAGCATTTGACACAGTTCCCCATAAACGTTTACTGTACAAAGTAAGGTCCGTTGGCATGGACCATAGGGTGAGTACATGGATTGAAAACTGGCTACAAGGGCGAGTTCAGAGGGTAGCGATAAATGGAGAATACTCGGAATGGTCAGGGATGGGAAGTGGGGTCCCCCAGGGTTCTGTGCTGTGCTGGGACCAATCCTGTTTAATTTGTTCATAACCGACCTGGAGGATGGGGTAAACAGATAAATCTCTGTATTTGTGGACAACGTTAAGCTAAGTAGGGCAATAACTTCTCTGCAGGATGTGGAAACCTTGCAAGAAGATCTGAACAAATTAATGGGGTGGGCAACTACATGGCAAACAAGGTATCATGTAGAAAAATGTAAAATAATGCATTTGGGTGGCAAAAATATGAATATGAATGCAATCTACTCACTAGGGGGTGAACCTCTAGGGGAATTTAGGATGGAAAAGGACCTGGGGGTCCTAGTAGATGATAGGCTCAGCAATGGCATGCAATGCCAAGCTGCTGCTAACAAAGCAAACAGAATATTGACATTCATTAAAAAGGGGATAAAGAGATAATTCTCCCACACTACAAGACTTTGGTCTGGCCTTACCTGGAGTCTGCTGTCCAGTTCTGGGCACCAGTCCTCAGGAAGGATGTACTGTAAATAGAGTGAGTACAAAGAAGGGCAACAAAGCTAATAAAGGGCCTGGAGGATATTAGTTATGAAGAAAGGTTGCGAGCATTGAACTTATAATCTCCGGAGAAGAGACGCTTGAGAGGGGATATGATTTAAATTTACAAATACCATACTGGTGACCCCACAATAGGAAAAAAACTTTTTTCGCGGAAGGCAGTTTAATAAGACACGTGGCCACTCATTAAAATTAGAAGAAAAGAGGTTTAACCTTAAACTGTGTAGAGGGTTCTTTACTGTAAGAATGGCAAGGATGTGGAGTTCCCTTCCACAGGCGGTGGTTTCAGTGGGGGGCATCGATAGTTTAAAAAAACTATTGGATAAGCACTTTAACTACTGTAACATACAGGGATATACAATGTAATACTGACATATAATCACACACAGAGGTTGGACTTGATGGACTTGTGTCTTTTTTCAACCTCACCTACTATGTTATTATTATACAAGATTTATATAGCGCCAACAGTTTACTCAGCGCTTTATAATGTACTTTACTTTACTATATATGTAAGTACATATACTGCGGCTGGAATCACATACATTTACGTCATTCTGCCTGCTCTGGTTTAGAGGCACGATGCCACCCCCCCCACGCGCAATTGCCTGCAATGGGGGTTATTTACGAAGGGCAAATCCACTTTGCACTGCAAGTGCACTTGAAAGTGCAGTCTCCCTAAATCTAAGGGGTAGATCTGAAACGAGTGGAAGCTCTGCTGATTTTATCATCCAATCATGTGCAGGCTAAAATGCTGTTATTTATTTTCCTTGCATGCCCCCTCAGATCTACAGCGACTTTACTTCCAAGTGCACTTTCAAGTGCACTTGCAGTGCAAAGTGGATTTTACTTTAGTAAATAACCCCCAATGTCAACATGCTATAGCTTTCACACAAACCAATTAATATACACTTATGCAGATTTTTTTTACCAAAGACATGTAGCAAAATACATGTTGCTTATGTTGAAATTAGATTTTATTGGAGGGGGTAAAACGTTCTGGAACTCAAATGGATATGTCACGATCAGGATCAGGCTTGGAGACCAATAGCTATAGCAGTAGAGAGCCTCCCACCGACCAGCTGGATAAGAACAGAAGCAGGTAAGCCTGGCAGATGACGCGGGCTCACCCAAGGTGCAGAGTCTGAGTACTAACCGATGTTCACCAGAGCTGGTGGTGATGGGTTTTGAGGCATGTTAGTACCAGGTCACAGTCCTCAGGATTGCCCCACCAGAAATGGAGCAAGCCAGGGTCCAGCAGCAGATATAGCAGGTAGCGATCAAGCAGAAGCATAGTCGGTTAACAAGCCAAAGGTTGATATTAAGTGATTGCATGTTGAGGGTCAAGCGTAGTCGAGGAACAAGTCAAGGGTCAGTAACGAGTAGTAACGAAGGTACGGATGGCAGCAGAAGTGACAAGAGTGAGATAATGGCTGAAGAGAGCACAATAATCTGACTAACAGGAAGTGCAGTGCAAAGGCATGACTAAAAGGATGTTCATGAGAGGAACAAACTGTTCAAGGTTCAAGAAAAGATTGATTAAGGAATTGTCTAGGGAGCTCTACAGTATCCCAGATAGCTCAGCAAGAAGAGACACTGCCAGACACAGCAGAGGTCGCAGTTTCAGACCCACGTCCTGACACTATATCTCTCATTGAAACATTATAGGCCTGGATAGAGCATGCAAGGAAGGGTATGAAGGAGCGGGGGTGGAGATCTCTCCTCTAGCTCATTCATGTGAGCAAATTTCAGTTTGAGCTATTGACATCTGTAAACAACAGGATTGCATTAACAGGCCAACTTTAAAAACCAGTCTAAAGCCTCAACTGCTAGCTGGAAAACAAAAATACAAATTTTCAACTATTAACACATTTTGTTTTATAGGTGTGATACAAATAAACATTTTTTTTTTATCAAAAGCATTTATAAGAGTAGATATACCCTCCTCCTTTTAATGGACACAGATACTTATTAGTACAGGCTTTCAGATAGCGGACAAACATATTCAAGGCATAATGAACACGGATGAATAGAAATATCCTGTGCATGCCAATTGTGAATCTGTAAAATGTTACACAAAGGATCACACTAACCGTTATCATCAAACAGGACTGATGATTTGCACAATCTGACAAGAGTTTTGGATTTTAAACTTGGGCACAAATGAACCAGCAAATTACATTTTACCTGCAAAGTATTAGATTTAAACTTTCTTCAGCTGATACACAGATCGTTTTGTTTATCTTTAGTTACCCATATGGCATGCAGGCTATGACCCTATGCAGGGCTTTTTTTTCTCAGGGGAAAGTTACAGGTACCCCCCTTTTTGAATCCCCCCTTGTTTCGGCCCCCTACCCACCTCTGAGCACTGTCCTTTGGTTCCACCCCCTAACTACTGTCCAATACTGCCCCTTTTAGAGAATACAGAACCAAGTATCATTTTGTGGTGTTAAGTAGCTTGTATGGAATTTGTTAATGATAACAAGAAAGGCAGCAAAATGGATCCCCAAGCATCAGTAGATCCACACCAGCCACATAGAACCCACCAGCAACAATAGATCTTCCAGCATCAACAGACCCTCCAGCACACCTTGTCATTACATACATTCAGTGCTGGAGTTGCCAGAACTGCATTCCCCAATGTTCCCGCTGAAAAAAGCCTTGACCCTATGTATGAAAAACTAAAAAAAGGGTTTAAACTATTCTTTGCAACCAATGAGATTGCTTAGGAGTTTGAGATAAGAGTTATACTAATTACTTGGAGAAACACAAAATTTATTCTCTGCTAGTTCCATGATCTGTATGACCTTTTTAGGTGAAAATCAACAATAAAAGATCCATCCAAATAACGGCTGCAGTAACTGAGAACACTTGGCAATTTCAGTAATTTTTTTGTGTTACCAAAGTCCCTAAAAGTAGTTAGAACAATTGGCATCTGCTCTGAGGTGAAACATCAGTTTTGGTTTAGCTGACTGTTTAAATTGAATATTTGCTGCTCATCGGTGATCTTGTTTTATTTTAGTGTGACCAAAGGTACAGCACAATAATGAACTATGTACCAATCTCCATAAAAAACATTTACATTGTTGTCTTTTCCTAAAACATAAAGTGAAATACAGTAAAAATACAATAAATCATGTACAGTGACCTAGTAACTCCCTAGTTTCTATGGAAACATGTACCTTGTCAAGATATGGCATAATAGTTTCCTCATCACCAAAGACAAATGGCACTGTACTGCATAGGTGGATATGGTGCCCTAAGGGTGAACTTGCAGTGAAGTGTAAGACATGACGCCTACAATAAAGATATAAAAATATTAGCTATGGAAACATTTTAAGACTTTTCACTCACAACTTAAAATGCATTGCTATAAGGCAAAATATCTTGCTGTTCTTTTAGTAATCTTATAGATATACATAGGGGTTGATTTCCTAAAGGCAAATAGACTGTGCACTTTGCAAGTGGCGTTGCTCCAGGGCTTAGTAAATAAGGGGATGCTCCGTTGACTTCCATCATCCAATCATTTGCATGCAAAAATGCTGTTTTTTGTTTTTTATTTTCTTTGCATGTTATAGGGTATTCTTGGGGTATTCTTTGCAAAGTGAAGCTTTGTCTCATGTACTAAGCTCTGGAACAACTGCACAGTCTATTTGCCTTTAGTAAACCAACTCCATAGTGTTTGTACTATTTATTGTATCATTTTCACAGAAACTGCAGTTCTTACTTTAGTTTAAACAATACTTGTAGTTTAAGTAAGATTATTCTTACTAGGTGCCCTTTTAATTTTTTATACTTACCTGTCCCCACTCTGCCCAGATCTTTGCTGGCGCCACACAGCTACTTTTTACATTTTCTCAGCTGTCTCTGCTACAGATGTGCACGTACACCGCAAATTCCATTTATTCCCATGGAAAGAACATCCACCACAAAGATGAACCTTTCCATAGTAATGGGTAGAGACTGCAGTGTGTTTGCCCAGGAGGGGCAGAAAGAACCCTGCTGGGAGAATTTTGAAGAAGAGGCTGCAAGGTGCCGAACAGGCCGCACAGCAAAGATCGTGATTGAGTGGGGACAAGTAATTATAAGGCTTGGAGGGGGTGGCGTTGGAGCCTAATAAGGATGATGATACTAAGTAGTGTTAACCTTTAGGTATACAGTGCTACTATTATGTTACATTTTAATCATGTGAGCATATTAACAAACTACTACTGAATATCACATATGGAATATAAATTAGATTACAAGGTAATGTATTCTGCAACAATGCAGTGTTCTAAATGCAATAACCCATCGCAATTAATCTGATTTTTTCCACTGATTTGATTATTTGCTCTGGATTTATTTACTTAGCACACAATGGCTGCAGCTTGAATGGCCTTATCAAATGAATGTGTAATCTAACAGGATGTATTTTCTGTAATAAGTCATTTTCTGTACAAAGGTGCTTCTTCAAGATCACCAATACTGTATAAATTTGACTACAACAATCTACACAGAACCGAAGAGACATATAGATGAATATAGAGGAAATAAGTGAACATATGACATTTGTAATAACAAGTCACGTTATAGAGAATGTCAATCTGTAAATATAGGACACAATATACTATGATACACTTGTATGAATATATAATTGTTATACAGAATAAGGTAAAACATAATCGGCATTGCAGTTACATAAAAACATTCATCCATTCATAAAAATTCAATGAATATAATCGATTGCTCATGGTGAGCCAAACTTGTCTGGACATTAGTTCGATGTAACTTGACGCACGTTTCATGGCTCATGCCAATCATCAGGAGTAAAATGCTCTGAAATTAAATCAATATTATCTATAAATAGAGGGCATCCTTTAAATGGGGAACAATCTCTCAAAATAAAGGTGTGTAACTTACAATACGGCCCAAAGGTGGCGCCCAACCTTGGATCCAAGGGAAGACTCTCACACACTCTCTCTGGCTGTAGTTTTTCAGCTAATACACTTCATTAATACACCATTATAGCAATCACCACTATTCATCACTTCACTCACCCATAGGTATAGGCTTATCTCATTAATTGTTTAATTTCACATGTTTTTATTTTCATACTTTTGCAGAGCAGTGTGGACTGTTTAACATACACTAAATTCACATGGTCACCTGGTCTTCACCTGTTTGCTGTCTCTGGTTTGGATGGGACTCCCCACCTCAGCCTCAGGGGAGATGATCACCCTTGTCCCCTGTCTTCCCTTGGATCCAAGTTTGGGTGCCACCTTTGGGCCGTATTGAAAGTTACACACCTTTATTTTGAGAGATTGTTCCCCATTTAAAGGATGTCCTCTATTTATAGATAATATTGATTTAATTTCAGAGCATTTTACTCCTGATCATTGGCATGAGCCATGAAACGTGTGTCGAGTTACATCGAGTTACATCGAACTGATGTCAAGACAAGTTTGGCTCACCATGAGCAATCGATTATATTCACTGAATTTTTATGAATGGACAAGTGTTTTTATGCAACTGCAATGCTGATTATGTTTTACCTTATTCTGTATAACAGCTATATATTCATACAAGTGTATCATAGTATATTGTGTCCTATATTTACAGATTGACATTCTCTATAATGTGACTTGTTATTACTAATAAATAATTTTAAAAATGATTTGAATAAGGTATCCATTCAGTGACCTGCCTCACTCAAAGTCCCATTCCTTTCTTTTTTCTGCTGTTTAACGTATGACATTTGTTGTTACAGATGTATTGTTGCTTCTACAGCCTTCTTTTTATATTCATACAGAACTTAGCTATCTTTTACATATATTTTAAGGTTTTCAAGTTTGGGAGAGTATGCACATCTATATATTAAAGAGGCAGGTTGCTTTTGGACTAAATAATTTGGACAGTTAGCTCCTTCAAAACAAGTGAACTGCAGCACTGCACAAGTAAATCAACAAATGATATACTGTATGTCATATAATTCTAGTGAATGGCTGATATGCATCAAATTAGTATAAATGCCCATTAACAGAGTCCAACTGCTACCTTGTTCAAATTACACAAAAGTAAATGTGTGAAACTGTTCAGATGAAAACTGACCTCTGGAACATCAACAGGAACAGTTTCCCGAACAGAGGTATTCAGCCTCCCTAATAGTTTTCTGGCTGCAAAGCTATTGCTGACTGCTGAATAAGGATGGGTGAATGGCTCAGCCCGAGCAAGAGATCAGGCCGAACATTGGCTGTTCAGAAGTTCTCTGAACAACCAAATTATAGGGTAGTTTGTCTGTTTGTTTGGCCTGCCGAACGACCACAATGCACTGCGCCGTCGCACAGTGCATTGAAAGCCCTGATTGCCTGAAGCAATGAAAGCTTCACCCAATCAGGGCACAGAGCACTGTCAGAGCCATGATTGGATGCTGTCATGATGACTGTATCCAATCATGGCTCATTGCTCTTAATCCCACCCCACACTATAAAAGTATTCTTTCTATAGCAGCCATTTGTAGTGTGATAGCGGCATGGAGAGAGATAGAACAGGGATCTGTTCAGTGCTATTAAATGGATAGTGTGCTATAGTGTGCTATTCTGATTCTATTGTCAGTGTAGAATATCAGTTTAGTGTGCATCTAGGGATAGTTCAGTGTGAGTGTAGTGCGATCATCTTTACATTAGTGTCAATGTAGGGATAGTTCAGTCATTGTGAGTGTAGTGCAGCCACCATTCATCTTTAGATTAGTGTCAATGTAGGGATAGTTCAGTCAGTGTGAGTGTAGTGACCGTTTAATACAGTTTTTTTTCTGTGCGTTACTGCAAGTTTAATACCATATAGTTCTGTGCATTACTGCAAGTTTAATGCCTTATGTTTTATTGCGTTACTGCAAGCTTAATGCCATATAGTTCTGTGCATTACTGCAAGTTTAACGTTGTATATTTCATTGTGCTACTGCAAGTTTAAAGGCATATAGTTCTGTGCGTTACTGCAAGTTTAAGGCCATATAGTTTTGTGCATTACTACAAGTTTAACTTTGTATATTTCATTGCATTACTGCAAGTTTAACACCATATAGTTCTGTGCGTTACTGCAAGTTTAACGCCATATAATTCTGTATGTTACTGCAAGTTTAATGCCATATAGTTATGTGCGTTACTGCAAGTTTAATGCCATATAGTTCTGTGCGTTACTGCAAGTTTCTGCAAAAAAGTTTTATCCCTATTGTGGGGTCACCAGTGTGGTATTTGTAAATTGAAAGCATATCCCCTCTCAAGTGTCTCTTCTCCAGAGAGAATAAGTTCAGTGCTCGCAACCTTTCTTCATAACTAATATCCTCCAGACCCTTTATTAGCTTTGTTGCCCTTCTTTGTACTCACTCCATTTCCAGTACATCCTTCCTAAGGACTGGTGCCCAGAACTGAACAGCATACTCCAGATGAGGCCGGACCAAAGTCATGTAGAGTGGGAGAATTATCGCTTTATCCCTGGAGTTAATCCCCTTTTTAATGCATGCCAATATTCTGTTTTTTTTGTTAGCAGCAGCTTGGCAGTGCGTGCCATTGCTGAGCCTATCATATACTAGGACCCCCAGATCCTTTTCCATCCTAGATTCCCCTAGAGGTTCACCCCCTGGTGAGCAGACTGCATTCATATTTTTGCCACTCAAATGCATTATTTTATATTTTTCTACATTAAACCTCATTTGCCATGTAGTTGCCCACC
This sequence comes from Aquarana catesbeiana, assembly GCF_042186555.1. Taxonomy (NCBI): domain Eukaryota; kingdom Metazoa; phylum Chordata; class Amphibia; order Anura; family Ranidae; genus Aquarana; species Aquarana catesbeiana. The sequence goes on along the minus strand of NC_133327.1, from coordinate 523,869,931 downwards.
CCATTAATTTGTTCAGATCTTCGTGTAAGGTTTCCACATCCTGTGGAGAAGTTATTGCCCTGCTTAACTTAGTGTAGTCTGCAAATACAGAGATTGAGCTGTTTACCCCATCCTCCAGGTCATTTATGAACAAATTAAACAGAATTGGTCCCAGCACAGAACCCTATATTGTGCTACATTGGCTTTTCTCCAATCAGCTGGTACCATTCCAGTCAGTAGACTGTCAGTAAAAAATAGGAACAATGGTCTGGCAATTACTTGACTGAGTTCCCCAAGTACCCTTGGGTGCAAGCTATCTGGTCCCGGTGAATTGTTAAGTTTCCCAAGTCTATTTTTTAATTCTGTCCTCTGTCATCCATGAGGGTGCTTCCTGTGATGTGACATGAGGACAAACACTGCAGTTTTGGTTACTGAAGCCCCACTATTCCCTCGTGAAGACTGAGGAGAAGAATAAATTCAATACCTTCGCCATCTCCCCATCCTTTGTAACCAGTTGTCCTTTCTCATTCTTTATGGGGCCAATATGGTCTGTCCTCCCTTTTTTACTGTTTATATACTTAAGGAATCTCTTGGGATTTTTTTGCTCTCCTCAGCTATGTGTCTTTCGTGTTCTATCTTAGCCACCCTAATTATATCTTGTTGAATTCTTTGTAAAGTCGGAATGCTGATGATGATCCCTCAGCCTTGTATCTCTTGAAGGCCTTCTCCTTTGCCTTTATCTACATTTTTACATTAGAGTTAAGCCATCCAGGACTTTTGTTCGCTCTTTTAAATTTATTACCCAGTGGGATACACTGGCTAATGCCCTTATTTAATATGCTCTTAAAACAAACCCATCTCTCCTCCGTGTTCTTTGTTTCTAAGATTTTATCCCAATTTATATCTTCTAGCACAGTTTGTAGTTTAGGGAAGTTGGCTCTTTTGAAATTCAGTGTCTTTGTGTTCCCCTTGTGTTACCTATTTGTGTGATTTATACTGAAGCCAATTGACCTGTGATCGCTGTTTCCTAAATTGCCCCGTATTTCCACATTCATGATCAGGTCTGTATTGTTGGTATTGTCATAAAAAGTGTTTGGGGACCTGGGTCCTGCCCCAGGGGACATGGATCGATGCAAAAAAAAGTTTTAAAAACGGACGTTTTTTCAGGAGCAGTGATTTTAATAAATAAATAAAGTGAAACAATAAAAGTGTAATATCCCTTTAAATTTCCTACCTGGGGGGTGTCTATAATATGCCTGTAAAGGGGCGCATGTTTCCCGTGTTTAGAACAGTCTAACAGCAAAATGACATTTCAAAGGAAAAAAAGTCATTTAAAACTACTCGTGGCTATTAATGAATTGCCGGTCCGACAATACACATAAAAGTTCATTGATAAAAACGGCATGGGAATTCCCCACAGGGGAACCTCGAACCAAAATTTTTAAAAAAAAAGGCATGGGCTGTCCCCCTAAATTCCATACCAGGCCCTTCAGGACTATTAAGGGGAACCCCGGCCAAATTTTTTTTTAAAAATGGCGTGGGGCCCCCCTCAAAATCTATACCAGACCCTTCAGGTCTATTAAGGGGAACCCCGCGCCAAAATAAAAAAAAAAACAGTGTGGGGTCCCCCAAAAGATCCATACCAGACCCTTATCCGAGCACGCGACCTGGCAGGCCACAGGAAAAGAGGGGGGACGAGAGAGCGCCCCCCCTCCTGAACCATACCAGGCCACATGCCCCCAACATTACCTTTGGGGTAGCCCCCCAAAACACCTTGTCCCCATGTTGATGGGGACAAGGGCCTCATCCCCACAACCCTTGGCCAGTGGTTGTGGGGGTCTGCGGGCGGGGGGCTTCTCGGAATCTGGAAGCCCCTTTAACAAGGGGACCCCCAGATCCCAGCCCTCCCCCTGTGTGAAATGGTAAGGGCGTACAAAAGTACCCCTACCATTTCACTAAAAAAGTGTCAAAAATGACAAAAGACAGTTTTTGACAATTATTTTATTTAAATGCTTCTTCTATCTTCTTTCTTCTTTCTTCTATCTCCTATCTTCTATCTTACTTCGGTTTCTTTCTCCATCTTCTTCTGGTTCTTCTGGTTCTTCTAGTTCTTCCTCCGGTGTTTTCGTCCGGCATCTTCCTCAGCGGCGTCGGCGTCTTCTTCCCTTCTTCTCCGGGCCGCTCCGCATCCATGATGGCATGGAGGGAGGCTCCCACTGTGTGACGCTTCTCTCTTCATCTTCTTCTCTTCATCTTCTTGTCTTCATCTTCTTTTCGGGCCGCTCCGCATCCATGATGGCATGGAGGGAGGCTCCCACTGTGTGACGCTTCTCCTCTTCTGACGGTTCCTCAATAACAGGGGGCGGGGCCACCCGGTGACCCCGCCCCCCTCTGACGCACGGGGACTTGATGGGACTTCCCTGTGGCATTCCCCGTGACATCCCCTCCCGGGGAACCGTCAGAAGAGGAGAAGCATCACACAGCGGGAGCCTCCCTCCATGCCATCATGGATGCGGAGCGGCCCGAAAAGAAGATGAAGACAAGAAGATGAAGACAAGAAGATGAAGAGAAGAAGATAAAGAGAGAAGCGTCACACAGCAGGAGCCTCCCTCCATGCCACATGCCATCATGGATGCGGAGCGGCCCGGAGAAGAAGGGAAGAAGACGCCGACGCCGCGGAGGAAGATGCCGGACGAGAACCCCAGGGGAAGAACTAGAAGAACCAGAAGAACCAGAAGAAACCGAAGGAAGATAGAAGATAGAAGAAAGAAGAAAGAAGATAGAAGAAGCATTTAAATAAAGGAACTGTCAAAAACTGTCTCTTGTCATTTTTAACATTTTTGACACATTTTTTAGTGAAATGGTAGGGGTACTTTTGTACGCCCTTACCATTTCACACCGGGGGGAGGGCCGGGATCTGGGGGTCCCCTTGTTAAAGGGGGCTTCCAGATTCTGATAAGCCCCCCGCCCACAGACCCCCACAACCACCGGGCAAGGGTTGTGGAGATGAGGCCCTTGTCCCCATCAACATGGAGACAAGGTGTTTTGGGGGCTACCCCAAAGCACCCTCACAATGTTGAGGGCATGTGGCCTGGTACGGTTCAGGAGGGGGGGCGCTCTCTCGTCCCCCCCTCTTTTCCTGCGGCCTGCCAGGTTGCGTGTTCGGATAAGGGTCTGGTATGGATCTTTGGGGGGACCCATGCCATTTTTTAAAAAAAAATTTGGCACGGGGTTCCCCTTAAAATCCATACCAGACCTAAAGGGTCTGGTATAGATTTTGTGGGGGACCCCACACCATTTTTTTTTTTAAATTTTGGACAGGGTTCACCTTAATATCCATACCAGACCTGAAGGGCCTGGTATGGAATTTAGGGGGACCCCCATGTCATTTTTTTTTTTAATTTTGGTTCGGGGTTCCCCTGTGGGGAATTCCCATGCCAATTTTTATCAATGAACTTTTATGTGTATTGTCGGACCGGCAATTCATTAATAGCCACGAGTAGTTTTAAATGACTTTTTTTCCTTTAAAATGTCATTTTGCTGTCAGACTGTTCTAAACACGGGAAACATGCGCCCCTTTACAGGCATACTATAGACACCCCCCAGGTACGAAATTTAAAGGGATATTACACTTTTATTGTTTCACTTTAAGCATTATTAAAATCACTGCTCCTGAAAAAACAGCCATTTTTAAAACTTTTTTTTGCATTGATCCATGTCCCCTGGGGCAGGACTCAGGTCCCCAACACTTTTTATGACAATACCATGAATATTTCGCCTCCTCCCTAGCTCCCTTATTGATGGTATCTCTCACATTCACTTGTACATTATTCTTGATATATAGGCATATATAGTTGTGCTCATAGGTTTACATACCCTGGCAGAATTTATGATTTCTTGGCCATTTTTCAGAGAATATGAATGATAACACCAAAACTTTTCTTTTGATCATGATCAAAAGTTTAAACACCCTGGTGATTTTGGCCCGATAACATGCACACAAGTTTACACAAAGGGGTTTGAATGGCTATTAAAAGTAAGCATCCTCACCTGTGATCTGTTTGCTTGTAATTAGTGTGTGTGTGTATAAAAGGTCAATGAGTTTCTGGATGCCTAACAGACCCTTGCATCTTTCATCCAGTGCTGCACTGACGTTTCTGGATAATGAGTCATGGGGAAAGCAAAAGAATTGTCAAAGGATCTGCGGGACAAAGTAGTTGAACTGTATAAAACAGGAAAGGGATATAAAAAGATATCCCAGGAGTTGAGAATGCCAATCAGCAGTGTTCAAACTCTAATCAAGAAGTGGAAAATGAGGGGTTCTGTTGAAACCAAACCACAGTCAGGTAGACCAACTAAAATTTCAGTCACAACTGCCAGGAAAATTTGTTCGGGATGCAAAGAAAAATCCACAAATAACTTTGGGTGAAATACAGGACTCTGGAAAAGTGGTGTGGCTGTTTCAAGATGCACAATAAGGAGGAAAGATGAGCTGCATGGTCGAGTCGCCAGAAGAAAGCCATTACTACGCAAATGCCACAAAGTATCCCGCTTACAGTATGCCAAACAGCACTCAAGCCTCAAACCTTCTGGCACAAAGTAATTTGGAGTGATGATACCAAAATTGAGCTTTTTGGCCACAACCAATAAATGCTACATTTTGGAGAGGAGTCAACGAGGCCTATTATGAAAGGTAAACCATTCCTGCTATGAAACACAGAGGTGGATCGCTGATGTTTTGGGGATGTGCGAGCTACAAAGGCACAGGAAATTTGTCAAAATTAATGGCAAGATGAATGCAGTAGGTTATCAAAAAATACTGGAGGAACATTTGCATTCATAAGCCAGGAAGCTGCGCATGGGAGTTTAACGACATATATTTCATTGTGTTACTGCAAGTTTAACGCCATATAGTTCTGTGCATTACTGCAAGTTTAATGGCGTATATTTCATTGCATTACTGCAAGTTTAACACCATATAGTTCTGTGCGTTTTTGCCCATTTGATGCAGTATATTGCAGTATATTATAGTGTATCCGTGGAGTGTGTCTGTGTCGTGAATACTCAAATTAAAGTGCACCAAACACCACTTTCCATTGATTAAAGTGCATCCACATACACATTTACACATCTTTATTACATTTTGTTAATAAGCACCCCCCACTCTCCCCATCATGTCTGGGAGGACAGCAAGGAAAGGCATACATTCCCATGGCATTGTAAGGGGGCCGGCAGCATATGTGTCCACAGGCAAAGGTGGACGTGGTCAGTCCTCAGGCAGGGCATAATTTCCTCTGTTTAGTGATGTTGCCCATGCTATCCAGCCACAGCATGCAGAACCGTCCTCATCCTCCTCATTCTTTGTCAACCAAGCAGAGACTAGAGTGCAGTCCCCTGCCGCTGCCAGAGTGGCAAAACCTGCCTCCTTGTCCACAGCTATTCCTGCCATAGCCTCAACATCAGGCATGGAGGAGTCAGCAGAGTTATTTGAACACAGCATCAGCCACTTTCTCCTTGATGATGCATAGCTATTACTTGATGCAGGTGTTGGTTCTGACTCTGTGGTTGAGAAAGGCAGCAACATGAGCCTACAGAGTGGGGAGAACATTGGAACACAAATTGGCAGTCACGTTCCCTCAGCTGCAGCGTATTGCCAAATTGTCTCCAGTAGTAATGAGGATGGAGGAGATGATGATGATGAGGTCACTGACTCGACTTGGAAACCTGACAGAGCAGAGGAGGAAAGTGAGGGTGAGGCACAACCCCAACAAGGCAGCCATCATGGAAGAGTAGAGAGTAGCCACCCTATTCCATCACATTGTGGAGCTGTTATCTCCCTGCCCACTTCCCACAGCTCAGCTCTCTGGGCATTTTTTAAGACAGGTGCAGCCGATAGCACTGTTGCTATTTGCAAACTTTATCTCAAGCGCATCAAGAGTGGCAAAAGCACCAACCATTTGAGTACCACAGGTTTGACAAGGCATTCAACCTCCCATCACTCCACCCATTGGCAAGAGCACCTAAAAGCCATACAAATCTGTCCCTCCACCTTACTCAACTCAGTCTGTCCCTGCTATACCTCATGATCTCTCAGCAGCCTCCACTGACAGGGATGATGGTATAACGCAGGGTGTCCCAGGTCCTTGCAGCACATCTTCCAGCAGCACACCACCAGCTGTAGACTATAGCCAGCAAATTTCTCTGACCCAGTCCCTGTCAAACAGGTGTGGAAAAATTGGGTGTTAAATTGCGCCCATGAAACCTACACCAAAACTATTCTTCCAGATGTAATCAACACCCACAACACTAGGCAGCCCAGAAGTCCTGCAGAGAGTCCACATCTCAAAAACACTTCTGCCGCGTACACATGATCGCACATTCCGATAACAAAATCCATGTTTTTTTTCCGACGGATGTTGGCTCAAACTTGTCTTGCATACACACGGTCACACAAATCTTGTCGGAAATTCCAAACGTCAAGAACGCAGTGACGTACAACACGTACGACGAGCCAATAAAAAGTTCAATAGCCAGTGCGGCTCGTCTGCTTGATTCCGAGCATGCATGGAATTTTGTGCGTCGGAATTGTGTACACACAATCGGAATTTCCGACAACAGATTTTGTTGTCGGAAAATTTGAGATCCAGATCTCAAATTTTGTTTGTCAGAATTTCCGATAAAAAGCTCCTATCAAACATTTCCAGTTGGAAAATCAGACCATGTGTATGCGGCATTAATTTGCAACATTGGCATCAGGGGCTTCACTGCTGCTGGTAATCCAGAACTGATTCATTTTATAAAAGTTAGACGGTCCACGGAGTCTGTGGACAGACACATTCTATGAACAGTAACAAAACCTCCAGCAGCACTGAATGCCTGTTCGGAAAGCACGCTGGATGCAGGGCAGCCCAGCAGCTCAATAGCATACTGGGCAAGTTTTGGCCAGTGGTCTATTCTCATCACCTAGTAAGCCAGTGGATCGTCGACTTGAAAGCTCTCCTTCTCTGTTTTCGCCTCTAGATAATCATCCACCACATGATACAGACGCTGCCGATGAGATGCGGAAGCTGACAGCCCTGGGCGTTGAGGACTAAATAAATTCAGAAATGCATCACTTAGGTGGCCGCCTTCTCCACTGCTCCTCTCTTGACCAACAGAAGCCTCAAAACTATGTTACCATGACACTGTTACCTACCAGAGTTGGGAAAAGCGTCCTATAAACTCCTCTTTAAGGTGTCCTCAAGAGATTTCATCTTCTGCACTCTTTGTGGGGATGGGATAAGTTCTGAGACTTTCCTCTTATAACGGTGGTCAAGGAGGGTTGCCAACCAATAGTGATCTTCCTCTGCTTCAATGCCAGAAACTGCAAGAATCCTCCTCATCCTTTTCTCTCTCCTCTTGTGTGTTCTGTGGCATAGGAACAATGGTGTCTGCATAAAGTGGGCCTTGAGAGGAAAGGAAGTCCTCCTCTTCATCACGCTGCTCTGCCTTGAGTGCCCTTGTCCATAATGCTATGCAGAGTCAGCTCCAGCAGGAAAACAACAGGGATTGTGTCAGTGATGCATGCATTGTCACGGCTCACCATCCTTGTGGCCTCCTCAAATGGTGACAGTACAGTGCATGCATCCTTTATGAGCAGCCATTGGCATGGGGAAAAAAAGTTGAGCCGGCCTCAGCCTATCTTTGTGCCACACTCACACAGGTACTTGTTGACAGCCCTCTGCTGCATGTGCAAAGTCGAGTTCCACCTGGTGGGCATGTCACAAGTTTACGGGCAAGTGGAATTCCCCGATGAATTTCAGCCAACCGAGCACTGGCTGTGTATGATTGCTTAAAATGGCTACAGACTCTTCTGAACTGCTTTAGTATGCATCAGGTGCCAGGCATGGCACATGTGTCAACTTTCTCTGTCTAAGGGCAGGCAGGAGGTTTGTGCCATTATCGCACACCACCATTCCTGGCCCCAGCTGGCATGGCATGAACCACCTCTGGGCCTGTCCCTGCAGAGCTGCAAGAATCTCTGCTCTGGTGTGGTTCCTGTCCCCTAGACACACCAGCTGAAGCACTGCATGGCACCTTTTAGCCTGACTCATTGAATAGCCCTTTGAACGCTTAGTGGGTACCTGAGGTTCATAGGACAATTCAGCAGAGGAGAGCATGGAGGAGGAGGAAGAGGGGGTAGAGCTGAAAAAATCTTGCATCATCACCCTCTATATCGAGACGTGGGGGCACAACAAGCTGCAGCACTGAGCCCTGTCCTGCATCCTCCCGAGTTGCAAGCAGAGTTACCCAGTGTGCTGTGAACTAAATATATCGTCCCTGTCCATGCTTGCTGGACCACATGTCAGCAGTAACGTGGACTTTGCGACTGACTGCCTTGCCCAACGATGCCACCACATTGTCTTCCACGTGATGGTAGAGAGCTGGAATGGTTTTACATGAAAAGAAATAGCGAATGGGAACCTGCTGTTGTGGTACAGCACATTCTGCAAATTCACGGAAGGGGGCAGAATCCACCAGGCAGAAAGGCAGAAGTTGTAGAGCCAGCAGCTTTGACAAGCCTGTATTTAGACGCTGGGCATGTACTGTCAAACTATGTTTCCGCACCTGTTTGACAGGTGCATATCATTGCAATTTTTGACAGCAAGGCCAATTCTTGCTATCATCAAGAGTACTCCTATACGGTTACGGTGTGAAGACGTCACCGACACCCAAAGAACAATTTTTCCGCACCCAATACAGAAGTAGAAATTCAAAGTCTGTGGTAGACACCAGAACTTATCCGAAAAAATCTCTAATCTTGTTTCCTGTGCAGTACATTGTGGCCTCATCATACAGACTGGCTCCCCGAGCCGTTGCTTACAAAATAAAGAGAGCTTGCAGGGAAAATTTCATTTTTTTTGGGCTTTATAAATGCAATTATTGCTGCAGCAGCTTCTATACACAGCACAGATGTGCCACTTTACAGGTGGACTAAGGGGACCCCCCAGGCACTATATTAAAAGGATTTTTTTCATTTTTATACTTTCACTTTACGCATCAGTAAATCACTGCTCATTAAAAAATTACTTTTTTTACAAACACTTTTTTAATTGATACATGTCCCCCATGGCAGTACCCGGACCCCATAACCATTGTATGCCCAATTATTTGCATATAAGCCTTCAAAATGGGCACTTTTGATTTTTCATGTTCAGGTCCCATAGACTTCAATGGGGTTTGTTATTCGGTTCCAAACTTTCCCGATGCTCAAAAGTTCTGGTGCAAACCGAACAGGGGGTCATTTGGCCCATCCCTACTGCTGATGCATTAACTAAAGTATTGGTTCTTCAGTGCCCTGGAACTATACTAAAAATGAAAGATCCTGGAGGATAACTTTGTCCCTACTGGGGAGATTTCCTCCCTATTCCTGTCAGAGCTGGAAATGATGGGAAATCTCTCCTGCAGGTACATAGATACATGTTTTTCAGAAGAGTTATTTATATTACAGTATATATTGATACTAACCCAGGAGGAAGACTTATAACAGATGATTTGGTTCCATAAGTATTTAGCTTTAGCACAACTGGTCCATACAAGAGTCTTTTCCAAGAAAACTTCTCTGCTATTAGAAGACCTTTTTGTATTCCAGAATACTGTTTTACTGTAAAAACAAAAAAAACACATTAGGATAGAACAGACCACAATAATAATAATAATAATAATAATAAAGAAAAAAATACAAAGCCCTTTTCTTGTTTGGTAACACAGTTGTGGAAGGTCACTTGTACAACAGTATTTTATTTCCCTTAATTATGTGGCTCACTTTCACCGAGCTACATCATCTTTTAAAATCTGAAGCCTCTCTTCACTTGCTGCTTTTAGGCATTTTTCTTAGTAATTCTGCCCGTGGTTCCAAATTGCCGCAAATTGCGTGATGCTCATTTGGGTGCCTTTATTCTTAATGGCACCCCAAATGCAGTGCAATTCTGTTGCGTGACCGAATCGGGCAGCAAAATGTGCATTTAAAAATCACACTAAACTTGATGTCCATAAAGGAACAGGAGCTTCTTTCAGCTGACAAACGCACATAGGGCAAACTATCGGAGTGAATGGGATGTCCTATGCACCACATGTGGAAATGCATGTAAATTGCACTTTAAAAATTGCAAGCGGGAACTTGCACTTGTTCCCACAATGCAAGATCTGTATGGGACCTTAATAGATACGCATATATGCAATTTTTTACTGTTTCACTAAGGCCCCTTTCACACTGGGGTGGTTTGCAGGCGTTATTGCGCTAAAAATAGCGCCTGCAAACCGCCCCTAAACAGCCTCCGCTGTTTGTTCAGTGTGAAAGCCCGAGGGCTTTCACACTGAAGCGGTGCGCTGGTAGGAGAAGAAAAAATCTCCTGCAAGCCGCATCTTTGGAGCGGTGAAGGAGCGGTGTATTCACCGCTCCTTCATCGCTCCTGCCCATTGAAATCAATGGGACAGCACGGCTATACCGCGGTAATACCGCGGCTATAGCCGCGCTATACAAGGGGTTTTAACCCTTTTTCGGCCGCCAGCGGGGGGTTAAAACCGCACCGCTAGCGGCCGAATACTGCGGTAAAACAGCTCTAAAAATAGCGCTGTTTTACCGCCGATGCCCCCTACCGCCCCAGTGTGAAAGGGGCCTTAAACACACACTATTACATTTATACATAATTACAGTATTTATGACAAAAATATAGCTTGTATCTTTTAGATAACTGATAGTTCATATGTCCACTATCATGCAAAGTACAGAATAGCACCATCTTTAATTTCTGTATTTCTTGTCAGAAAATATGTAGCGTGGGTAGGCTTATAGGGAAAATAGCAAATATTGTCTGACTCTGGCCACCTGAGGTGCAAGGGTTAAACTGCAAAATCAGCTTTATTATAAATTCTAGAATACCAGAATATTGACCATATGTCACAGTTAATTTATATCTATGTTACTGAGTTTTATTTGTTAAGTTATTATTAGATTGCACATGTGTATCTAAAACACAACCTGATTTTAGTTTACCTCAGCCTGGAGGATGAAATCTGATTGCTAGGCTTACAGCACCTCTTTGTAGTTTGTTATCCTTTATTAAATAAGCCTGAAAGTATCACCTATGTTATATCTAGGCATGTTATTCGGATTTCGCTTTAACTTTTTTTTTTTATACTTACAATGCAAATCACCCCAGCGCACCAGGGCTGAAAAGCTAATCAATATTTCTGTTGGCTTCACATTGTCCACAAATAGAAAATAAGAGCCACAATCTCGATCATCTGTTGTCTGAAAGATGCAAAACAAGTATTTATTGTTAATCTTAGCATTTTAAGGTTTTTATGCTACTGCGACCACATGCATTTTATTGTTTAGAAAAAACTTTACAAAGGCACAACGTTCATTTTAATTGAACAATAAATTGTTTCATTAAAACATTTTTAGTAAGTGAGTGTATGGACTATACAATATCATTTAGAGTTTGTAATAATATGGGAGTTTTATCATGTAGGAGACAGCGAAAGATAATATTTTAGAAAATCTAAATATCAGTGACCACAAGATCTTACACATTCCATTAAATGCATTTACTGTTATACAATACATTAATGTAAACACAAGCTGAAATCAAAGACACACCCTGTCTCTCCCGTAACAAAAAATACCACTTCTGAAGCGATCATACGATAATCTGATCGCTAATACACAGCTGTTGTTCGAAATTTTCCGGAGGGACAAACATGAAAATGTTTCTCGTAGATACCAGATCATACAATTTTCATTTAATGAGTACAGTTTCATCCAAAAATACAACACAAATACACTACTCATATCACTTCCAAATTTTTATTCTGTCATACAAACATTTTTGTACTTTAGTAACCTATTCATTTTTTAATTCATCTGATAATCTCATCATGTGTACTAGGCTTTACATAATCAGGGAGTGACCATGCTGTAAACCCAGTTACCTAAACAGAAACATTCAGTATGTTTGGAAGGTGAGCTTTCTCCAGGGACCAAGCCCCCTTCCCTCAGAAGGTTGTCCTGGACTCATCCCCAGCCTGTAAGGCTGGTGTCCATTGTGGGAATCTTCATTCCACCCACCGTGGAAAGAAAATTGCTTGATTACCTCCTGCATGTCTTGGCTCAGGGCAAGGCTGACAGCTTTACAGTGTTCAGTCTCCTAGTGCTGCAGATGTTGAGGGAGAAAGGAGAGAATATCAGGGGAATAAGATAAGACACTATCCTTGTGATTTTAACTCTTTTGTGTCTCCCTGGCAGCAGAGTTTGTCCTGTCACCTCTCCTGCTTTTCGGTTCTCCCTAATCTGGGCTCCCTCTGCAGTCTGTGTCAAATGTACACTACACAATGGGAAATTTCCTCTAGTGGGACTTTATAAGGCAAGAGTCTTTAAACAATAATATATCAAAAAAGTATATAATTTTATTATCAAAAGTTAAAACATGATAAAGATAAAAGAGGTGGATGCCAGCAAATTCAGATGGTGGTAAAAACAGGAGTATACATATCAGTTTACAATATAACAGACAGTGCAGCGCTAAAACCAAAAAACAGATAGAATAAACTAAAATTGAAATCCACCACAGTGTAAAATCAATAAGTCCATGGGAATAATCCTGATATCATCTTCATATCCAAGCAGAACACTTGCTTAGCAAAGAGGTGATTCAGAGAAATCCCACCACCAAGGTAAAAGATGGCCTCTCACCTGATGGCGTGGACCCTTTAACTACAGAGGGTCAGAGAGAGCCTTTTCATAAAACCAAAAGGTAAACAGCATGCAGAGGCATCCGTCAGGGACTCGGCATAAGGTACTCCGATTTGGCAATATGTATGAAAAAGAACAACAGAAAAATAGTGCTCTCTGTAATATATGACTCTTTATTATATAAAAAGTGGTAACACTCACATAAGAAGCGCTTGACAAGTGCACGTAAACAATCAGAAGCGAAGGAGATCTTCCGGACAATGATGCAGATGCGCAGTGGCCGCGGGTGACGTCACGACGTTGTCCTCGTTCTGGACGCGTTGCGTCCCAGTGGGCGGGGACTTCATCAGCAGATGAGGACACGACGTGGGCACCTGCGCTATATACCAGGTGAGTAACCATGACAACGCAGACCGCCGCATATTTAACCTCACGCAAACCCGGAAATCAATCCGGATATGACCCCTCGGAGTGAAATGTATAATAAACGGAAGCATCTATTCCAATGAACCTAAAACCACTAAGGGGGGATTCAGATTAAAATACAAAGATGCATCAATCCTAAAAAATTGTGCATCAATCCTTAAAAGGAAATATGCTAAAACGAAAGCCAGTGAAGAATATTTGGCAATCATTAATGTAAATTTAGATAAAATTTCTATAAAATGTTACTATCTGAAATGTAACTAATTAAGATATATGTGAGTCATCCGCGGCCACTGTCACCCTAAAATTACAATATCATAACAACAAAAATAAAACAATTAACGATCGGATATAAAGCAATTAGTGTCGAAATCCACGTTTAACCCTTCAGGGCAGAGAACCCTAGTTTCAAAGATCCAATATGATTCTCTTTTACTCAGTTTCCTTATAAAATTACCACCCCTCCAGTGCCTAGTGACCCTCTCTATACCCCAAAATCTCAAACTTTTTGGATTCTGATGGTGATGGAGTTTAAAGTGTCTGGAAACATTGTGGGTTTTCAGGCCTTTTTTGATATTATTAACATGATCTGCGAGCCTCACGTGTAGGGGTCTGGATGTTCTAACAATATACTGGAGCCCGCACCCGCACTCCAGCATATACACAACCCCTACTGTGTCACAGGTGATCAACTGTTTAATTTCATACTCCTTATTAGTAGCAGAGGCCAAAAACTTTTTCCTTTTCTTTATATTCCCCTTAGCATGCTTGCATGGAATGCATTTACCACAAGCATAGAAACCACCCAAAAAGGAGAACAACCTGTCAGAGGTGGGGACAGGGGGTTCAGAACACTGGGGGCCAAATGATCCCTTAACGATGGAGCCTTCTTATATATGAACTGGGGACGGTCGGGGAGCACGGGGCCTAAAATTTTATCCTGTTTTAAGATAGGCCAGTTCTTAAGCACTACTTTCTCAAAGGTACGGTATTGCACATTATAATCAAGTACCATCTTAAAGTTATGATTATCTTTGGGAATATCCCTAACGGTATCGGAGACAAGTGTGCTTCTGTCTAAACTTTTAACTTTAGTAATCTCATCCTCTAACCTGGAACGATCATACCCTTTCTGTTCAAACCTTGATGTCAGGATCTGTGACTGTGCGATAAAATCATCATCTGAGGTACAATTCCTCCGCAACCTGATATACTGACCCCTGGGGATGTTACACAACCATGAATGGTGATGACAACTCCCCAGGGGTATGAATGAATTGCGGTCAGTGGGTTTGAAGTAATTGGTCATTGTGAGATAATCATGTGTGATACTGATGGTCAGATCCAAGAATACAACCTTTTCTGGGTCAATGGTCCATGACAGAACTATGTTCTTTTGGTTATTGTTGAGGGTTTCAATAAACAAGTTTAGTTTATCCCTGTCCCCTCTCCATAACAAAATGAGGTCGTCAATAAATCTACGGTAACATATGAGCTCTGGGGGTCTATTAGAAAAAACAGCCTCTTCCTCCCAGTGGGCCATAAAAATATTAGCCACACTGGGAACAAAGCGAGCCCCCATAGCAACACCCCTCTTCTGCAAATAAAAATCCCTATTATACCAGAAATAGTTCTTAGTTAAGCAGAAATTTAAACAGCTCAACAAAAATTCCTGATGTCTCCCTGACAATGATGAGGAAGATAAAGCCCATTCGACAGATGACATAGCATCTCTGTGACCAATGATGGTATACAGAGAACTAACGTCCGCTGTTACCAAAAAGGTAGATGATGAGCACTCGAGATTTTCCAAGATCTGAATAACGTGCTTGGTATCTTTTAGGAATGCAGGGGTTTTGGTCACAAGCGGTTGCAAAAAAAAGTCAATATATTGCCCAAGCCGTGCTGACACTGAGTCTATCCCATTCACAATGGGTCGACCCGGGGGGTTGATGATGTCTTTATGGATCTTGGGTAGGAAATAGATAATGGGGGTTCTGCAAAATAAAGGATCCAAATACATGGCTTCTTTTTTGTTTAGAATTTTCTGATCCTTACCATCCTCTATAATCGCATGCAATTCATCCTTATATGTTAACACAGGATCTTTGCTGAGAATACTATAAGTATCCTGGTCAGAGAGCAAACGACTCATTTCTGATTGATAGTAATCCTTACTTAGGATAACCAGACCGCCCCCCTTATCAGCGGGACGGATAACAATATCTTTCCGCTCAGCTAGCGATTGGATCCCGCGTTTGATATATAAAGGATCAAAAATTTTCTTAACCTTTAACTGATTCAGGTCATGGGAAACCATGTTTTTAAACACTTCTAAATACTTGTTATCAGTATTCTGCGAGTTAAACGTGGATTTATTTTGTAAAGAAGAGTGTTGGGAAATAGATGATTTAGTTCCCTGATGTGACTGGGCCAGAAAATATTTTTTTATATTGAGGGTTCTGACATATTTTTGGATATTGACATAAGTGTCGAATTTATTAAGGTTTTTGATAGGTGCAAACTTTAGACCTCGATCCAAAACCTTAATTTCATCGTCACTAAGAGTGACTGAGCTAAGATTATATATACCTTTCCCTACCGTGGTTTGGGCCTTTTGTACTCTCCTGCCCCCTCTCCTTCCTCTCTTTCTTTTCGCTTGCGAGGGCCGGCGTATGATGGAGTGTAAGGTATCGGTTGCCTCCACGGCTCTCCTTGTTGCGCTTGGAGGGACTGCGGGGGGGTATCTCTGTTCCCCCCGCTGGCCTAAAAAACCTTTTTTGTTATATAGGGTATGATCAGCCAATGGAGCAAAGCGATTAGATGTAGGGATAGGTTTATTATAAGGGGGGTCAGGACCTCCTCTCTCAAAGTGTTCCCTGCTGTCTTCATAAACTGAATAACCATTCTGACGATAGGGAGTCCCATGATGGTGATAAGGCCTATTATTGCCTCTGCCCTTTCCTCTGAAATTACCTCTTTTATTGTTTTTTCTCTTATGGCCATAGGTATTCGGGTAAGAGGCCGGCTTTGCCTGATGTGAGTAATCATATTCATATACGGGTTTGATTCTGGAGGTATTAATTCCAGCATCTCCTGTGGTGACCTGAGTGTTAACAGGTGCTGGGGCAGGATCTTCCGTGCCTGAGGAATTCTGCCATTTAAAAATTACCCCCCCTATTAAAATCTTCAAAATCCCTAATTAATTTTTTCCGTTTTTTATTCTGTGTTTCCAGATCCCATTTAATGAGTTTATTTTTAAGTTCTCCTGATAGTTTGATAAACTCATCACTATCTTTGAAAGTTTCCACATTCTTGGTAATTTCTCCAATCTGAGAATCAAGAGTGGTCATTCTCTTTCTCTTACGGATCAGGAGAAACTCCAACAATTCAAAACCTCTTTTGATGAAAAAATCACTCCATTCAGACATAGACTGAACATCAGTCAAACCATCATTCGGGGTTAAATCCCACCGCAGGCGTCTAGGTATAAGTCTGGCGGCAAGATATTGCTCAAATGATGTGATATCCCACCAGGTTTTGATCTTTTTTTCATAAGCATAACCCAATTTTCTAAAAGATTGAGGCAAATCATTAATGGGTTCTAAGGTGGGATTCCTAGAGAATACCTCATTAATCTTAATATCTCGTTTCTCAGCTCTTCACGCTGATTTATTTTTCTTTTTTTGTTATTTGTGCAATTTTCAGTAATCTAGCTGCGATATGGAAGTGTTCAATTACTTTGAGAAACGAGATTTTAAGATTAATGAGGTATTCTCTAGGAATCCCACCTTAGAACCCATTAATGATTTGCCTCAATCTTTTAGAAAATTGGGTTATGCTTATGAAAAAAAGATCAAAACCTGGTGGGATATCACATCATTTGAGCAATATCTTGCCGCCAGACTTATACCTAGACGCCTGCGGTGGGATTTACCCCGAATTATGGTTTGACTGATGTTCAGTCTATGTCTGAATGGAGTGATTTTTTCATCAAAAGAGGTTTTGAATTGTTGGAGTTTCTCCTGATCCGTAAGAGAAAGAGAATGGCCACTCTTGATTCTCAGATTGGAGAAATTACCAAGAATGTGGAAACTTTCAAAGATAGTGATGAGTTTATCAAACTATCAGGAGAACTTAAAAATAAACTCATTAAATGGGATCTGGAAACACAGAATAAAAACCAGAAAAAAATTGATTAGGGATTTTGAAGATTTTATTGGGGGGGTAATTTTTAAATGGCAGAATTCCTCAGGCACGGAAGATCCTGCCCCAGCACCTGTTAACACTCAGGTCACCACAGGAGATGCTGGAATTAATACCCCCAGAATCAAACCCGTATATGAATATGATTACTCACATCAGGCAAAGCCAGCCTCTTACCCGAATACCTATGGCCATAAGAGAAAAAACAATAAAAGAGGTAATTTCAGAGGAAAGGGCAGAGGCAATAATAGGCCTTATCACCATCATGGGACTCCCTATCGTCAGAATGGTTATTCAGTTTATGAAGACAGCAGGGAACACTTTGAGAGAGGAGGTCCTGACCCCCCTTATAATAAACCTACCCCTACATCTAATCGCTTTGCTCCATTGGCTGATCATACCCCATATAACAAAAAAGGTTTTTTAGGCCAGCGGGGGGAACAGAGATACCCCCCCGCAATCCCTCCAACCACAACAAGGAGAGCCGTGGAGGCAACCGATACCTTACACTCCATCATACGCCGGCCCTCGCAAGTGAAAAGAAAGAGAGGAAGGAGAGGGGGCAGAAGAGTACAAAAGGCCCAAACCACGGTAGGGAAAGGTATATATAATCTTAGCTCAGTCACTCTTAGTGACGATGAAATTAAGGTTTTGGATCGAGGTCTAAAGTTTGCACCTATCAAAAACCTTAATAAATTCGACACTTATGTCAATATCCAAAAATATGTCAGGACCCTCAATATAAAAAAATATTTTCTGGCCCAGTCACATCAGGGAACTAGATCATCTATTTCCCAACACTCTTCTTTACGAAATAAATCCACGTTTAAAGCGCAGAATACTGATAACAAGTATTTAGAAGTGTTTAAAAACATGGTTTCCCATGACCTGAATCAGTTAAAGGTTAAGAAAATTTTTGATCCTTTATATATCAAACGTGAGATCCAATCGCTAGCTGAGCGGAAAGATATTGTTATCCGCCCAGCTGATAAGGGGGGCGGTCTGGTTATCCTAAGTAGGGATTACTATCAATCAGAAATGAGTCGTTTGCTCTCTGACCAGGATACTTATAGTATTCTCAGCAAAGATCCTGTGTTAACATATAAGGATGAATTGCATGCGATTATAGAGGATGGTAAGGATCAGAAAATTCTAAACAAAAAAGAAGCCATGTGTTTGGATCCTTTATTTTGCAGAACCCCCATTATCTATTTCCTACCCAAGACCCATAAAGACATCATCAACCCCCCGGGTCGACCCATTGTGAATGGGATAGACTCAGTGTCAGCACGGCTTGGGCAATATATTGACTTTTTTTTGCAACCGCTTGTGACCAAAACCCCTGCATTCCTAAAAGATACCAAGCACGTTATTCAGATCTTGGAAAATCTCGAGTGCTCATCATCTACCTTTTTGGTAACAGCGGACGTTAGTTCTCTGTATACCATCATTGGTCACAAAGATGCTATGTCATCTGTCGAATGGGCTTTATCTTCCTCATCATTGTCAGGGAGACATCAGGAATTTTTGTTGAGCTGTTTAAATTTCTGTTTAACTAAGAACAATTTCTGGTATAATAGGGATTTTTATTTGCAGAAGAGGGGTGTTGCTATGGGGGCTCGCTTTGCTCCCAGTGTGGCTAATATTTTTATGGCCCACTGGGAGGAAGAGGCTGTTTTTTCTAATAGACCCCCAGAGCTCATATGTTACCGTAGATTTATTGACGATCTCATTTTGATATGGAGAGGGGACAGGGATAAACTAAACTTGTTTATTGAAACCCTCAACAATAACCAAAAGAACATTGTTCTGTCATGGACCATTGACCCAGAAAAGGTTGTATTCTTGGATCTGACCATCAGTATCACACATGATCATCTCACAATGACCAATTACTTCAAACCCACTGACCGCAATTCATACATACCCCTGGGGAGTTGTCATCACCATTCATGGTTGTGTAACATCCCCAGGGGTCAGTATATCAGGTTGCGGAGGAATTGTACCTCAGATGATGATTTTATCGCACAGTCACAGATCCTGACATCAAGGTTTGAACAGAAAGGGTATGATCGTTCCAGGTTAGAGGATGAGATTACTAAAGTTAAAAGTTTAGACAGAACCACACTTGTCTCCGATACCGTTAGGGATATTCCCAAAGATAATCATAACTTTAAGATGGTACTTGATTATAATGTGCAATACCGTACCTTTGAGAAAGTAGTGCTTAAGAACTGGCCTATCTTAAAACAGGATAAAATTTTAGGCCCCATGCTCCCCGACCGTCCCCAGTTCATATATAAGAAGGCTCCATCGTTAAGGGATCGTTTGGCCCCCAGTGTTCTGAACTCCCCTGTCCCCACATCTGACAGGTTGTTCTCCTTTTTGGGTGGTTTCTATGCTTGTGGTAAATGCATTCCATGCAAGCATGCTAAGGGGAATATAAAGAAAAGGAAAAAGTTTTTGGCCTCTGCTACTAATAAGGAGTATGAAATTAAACAGTTGATCACCCGTGACACGGTAGGGGTTGTGTATATGCTGGAGTGCGGGTGCGGGCTCCAGTATATTGTTAGAACATCCAGACCCCTACACGTGAGGCTCGCAGAGCATGTCAATAATATCAAAAAAGGCCTGAAAACCCACAATGTTTCCAGACACTTTAAACTCCATCACCATCAGAATCCAAAAAGTTTGAGATTTTGGGGTATAGAGAGGGTCACTAGGCACTGGAGGGGTGGTAATTTTATAAGGCAACTGAGTAAAAGAGAATCATATTGGATCTTTGAAACTAGGGTTCTCTGCCCTGAAGGGTTAAACGTGGATTTCGACACTAATTGCTTTATATCCGATCGTTAATTGTTTTATTTTTGTTGTTATGATATTGTAATTTTAGGGTGACAGTGGCCGCGGATGACTCACATATATCTTAATTAGTTACATTTCAGATAGTAACATTTTATAGAAATTTTATCTAAATTTACATTAATGATTGCCAAATATTCTTCACTGGCTTTCGTTTTAGCATATTTCCTTTTAAGGATTGATGCACAATTTTTTAGGATTGATGCATCTTTGTATTTTAATCTGAATTCCCCCTTAGTGGTTTTAGGTGCATTGGAATAGATGCTTCCGTTTATTATACATTTCACTCTGAGGGGTCATATCCGGATTGATTTCCGGGTTTGCGTGAGGTTGATCATGCGGCGTTCTGCGTTGTCATGGTTACTCACCTGGTATATAGTGCGGGTGCCCACGTCGTGTCCTCATCTGCTGATGAAGTCCCCGCCCACTGGGACGCAACGCGTCCAGAACGAGGACAACGTCGTGACGTCACCCGCGGCCACTGCGCATCTGCATCATTGTCCGGAAGATCTCCTTCGCTTCTGATTGTTTACATGCACTTGTCAAGTGCTTCTTATGTGAGTGTTACCACTTTTTATATAATAAAGAGTCATATATTACAGAGAGCACTATTTTTCTGTTGTTCTTTTTCATACATATTGTCAAATTGGAGTACCTTATGCCGAGTCCCTGACGGATGCCTCTGCATGCTGTTTACCTTTTGGTTTTATGAAAAGGCTCTCTCTGACCCTCTGTAGTTAAAGGGTCCACGCCATCAGGTGAGAGGCCATCTTTTACCTTGGTGGTGGGATTTCTCTGAATCACTTCTTTGCTAAGCAAGTGTTCTGCTCGGATATGAAGATGATATCAGGATTATTCCCATGGACTTATTGATTTTACACTGTGGTGGATTTCAATTTTAGTTTGTTCTATCTGTTTTTTGGTTTTAGCGCTGCACTGTCTGTTATATTGATTTTATTAAGGGATTTGAATTTTGACCCTAGTGTTCAGCTGCTTCATTACATTATTTACCACTTCGCGCTGATTTATTTTTCTTTTTTTGATATCTGTTTACAATAATGCAATTAACCCCACACAGACTGTTTCAGCAAGGGGCTGAAACAGAGGCTCGACGCATCTCAAGGTTATAAATGTTGGAACCTCTTCTTCAGGGTCTGATGGTGAGGTATATAATTATCGTGTTGCTCCTAAGCCAACATCAGGTAGCATCCAACTTAAAGAAAAAATGGGAATGAATGGTTTGCCGGCAGGGAACAGATCCATGAACCAACGCTTGTCACCGAGAAATGAGCAAATCCAAAGCCCAGGACAGAACACAAACCACTTATATATGTATACCACTTATAGTATGGCACCACTGATATCAAATACCATAGATTGTCCTGTCAGCTGTTACTACATGGAGAATAAATTGCTCCTAGTAAGGGGATATCACATGGGGCGCTGTCTGGTCAGAGATAGTGTTGGGTCCCCCAGTAAAAAAAAGATCGCAGGAAGGGAGAGTGGTGGAAGCATCTGCAAACAACAACTTTGTGAGTAAGCGGCTGCACGACGTCTGATGCCTGTAGTGTCACCAATAGAAAATATAGGCTACTGAAGTATGTTGCCATTTCACGGGTGCAGACAAATTTAAGGTTTGACATTTTGGGTATCTATTTACTTGGTATAACTTCATCTTTAATATTTTAACAAAGAATTGGGTCGTTCATTGTGCTGGTTTGCCGTAAAATTCATTTTAGTGTGTTTTTTTGTTTTCAATCTCTTTTTATTATTTTTTCTTTTAATACAAATACATATTCACAGCATTCTAGAATCTTTCAGAGTAATCTGACTCTTTGTTCTAGCTATATATTAAAACAATTTCAATATTCTATTCTCATACATAGGGTCACTTACATTATCTTCCTACCATTCCTTCTCAACAGCTACATCTCCATTCTCCATTCTAGAATCTTTCAGAGTAATCTGACTCTTTGTTCTAGCTATTTATTAAAACAATTTCAATACTCTATTCTCATACATAGGGTCACTTACATTATCTTCCTACCATTCCTTCTCAACAGCCACATCTCCATTCCCCTCCCAAGAAAAGAAAAAAAAAAAACCCACCCCCCCACCTCCCCTCAACAATATGCGTTCGTTAGGGTGGTTCATACCCTTCATAAGTAATTGAATAAGTTTGCAGAGGACCTGAACGCTTCCCATTTTTCCCATATTTTTGAGTTTTGGGTACTCATTTTCTCTTCAGTCATTATCATTGTCTCTATTTTCTGTATTTCACTTATCTCATGAACCCATTCTGCCATTGTGGGGCTATTTGCTTGCTACCACTTTCGGGCTATTATTGTCTTGGCTGCTGTTATCATATTGTGGAGGATATCTGTCTTGATTGTTTTTCTAGCTCCTGGAATATTATTCAATATTGAAATATTTACACTTGATTGTACCTCAAATCCCAATATCTTCCGATAGATTTTGAAAATATTGTCCCCGATCTCCTTCACCATAGAACTGTTATGCCATATATGTGTCATAGTCCCCCTTTCCTTAAGGCATCTCCAACATATTTCTGAATTATCTCAGTTTATTCTATGTAATTCCTTTGGGGTCCTACACCATCTCATAATAATTTTATAATTCCTTTCTTGGTTTCTTATCGCTATTGAAGTTTATGTGCCAGGGAAAAATAGGATTTTTATAACAGCTTACTTGTAAAATCCTTTTCTTTTGATGTATATCACAGGACACAGAGCCATAGTAATTACTATGTGGGCTATAGTCCACCTTCAGGTGCTGGACACTGGCACACCCTAAACAGGAAGTTGCCTCCCTATATAACCCCTCCCATACCGGGAGTATCTCAGTTTTGTAGCAAAGCAATACACGTGTATACTAGAAAGAGGGGCAGGACCTCTGTGTCCCGTGATGTATGTCAAAAGAAAAGGATGTTACAGGTAAGCTGTTATAAAAATCTTATTTTCTTTAATCGTACATCACGGGACACAGAGCCATAGTAATTACTATGTGGGATGTGCCAGAGCAATGCCAACAGAGGGGAGGGAGACACAACCAAAGTAGGGCACCATGAGAACAGAGGATTTATACTGCTGCCTGCAGTACACTGTGCCCAAAGGCGACATCCTCATGTCTTTTTACATCCACCAGATAAAATCTGGTAAAGGTATGGATTGAAGACCAAGTTGCAGCCTTGCAGAATTGGACCATGGAGGCTTGGTGATGTACTGCTCATGAAGCACTAACAGTGCGTTTTGATTTGAGAGGATGGAATCTACCTCTTTAAATCATAAGCTTGAATGATTACTTGTTGAATATATTTAGAATAGTAGATTTTGATGCTGCCTATCCTCTTTTAGGACCTTCAGACAACACGAACAAAACATCCGTTTTCCGAATATGAGCAATCGCCTTTAAGTAGACTTTGACTGCTCTCACCACATCAAGGGAATGTAGTGATTTTTCTTCCAAAGAACCGAGGTTGTGAAAAAATGAAGGTAGAACAATATCCTGGTTTAGATAAAAACCTGATACTACCTTTTGTAAAAAGTTAGGATGAGGATGCAATACTACCATATCCTTGTGAACAATAAAACATATGGCTCTTTACAAGAAAGAGCAGCCAATTCTGATACCCTTCTTGCAGCAGATATGGTTACCAGAAAAAAATAGTTTCCTTGTCAAAAAAGGACCAAGGGAATATGTTGTATTGGGCCAAAAAAAGGCTGTTTTGTAATGCCGACAAAACTAAATTCAAGTCCCAAGGGTTCAGGGGTTACCTAACCGGAGATTAAGCCGTGTTACCCCCTGAATAAAGTTACGAACCAAAGAATGCAAAGCAAGTGGTCGTTGAAATAATACTGATAAGATCGAGACCTGTCCTTAGAAAGCACTCAAGGCCAGCTTTATTTCTCACCCCATCTGCAGAAAGTCAAGGACTCTACCTTTGACCTATTTCCTGGGGTGCAGCTCCTGGTTTCACACCAGGAGACGTATGTTTCCCAGACTCCATAATATATAATTATGGAGGCCGGCTGCTTTGCATTAACCAAGGTAGAAAACTACTGAACCTGACTCCCCACGCTTCTTCAGAGTGTGGGTCTCAATAGCCAGACCGTTAAATTTAGCGTTTGTAAAGTAGGATGGAACTCTGGACCTTGCGAGAGTGGCCGTGATGGTAGGGTCCATTTTTTTGGGTCCCCTACTGCCATCTTTACGATCTCTGCATACCAAGATTTCCTGGGTCCCGCTGGGGGTCACAAGAAACAACGACCTTCCTGCTTGATCCTGCTAAGAAGTCATGGATGCAGGCAGAATAGGAGGGAATGCATAAATCAATGAGAACCGATTCCACGGGAATAGAAAGGCATCTGTTCCGCATGCTAGCGGATCTTTTGTTCTTGACACAAAGTTGTCGATTTCTTTGTTGAACCTGGATGCAAACAGATTTATGTCAGGGATCCCCCATCTTTGACATATTGACAGGAAGGTATCGGGGTGAAGGAACCTCCCGGGCACAACTGCTGGCGACTCAAGTAGTCCGCCTGCCAATTTTCTATTCCTAGGATGAAGACTGCCGATAGGCAAAGTACATTGTTTTCTGCCCAAGATAGGATATGATTCACCTTTCTCTGGGCCGCACAACTTCTTGTGCCCCCCTGGTGATTAATATAGACCATTGCTGTGGCATTGACGAATTGAATCCTGGCAGGACAATACTGTAAACTGAATGTTCAGGTCCTTAGGACCAAGTGCCCTGCCTGAATTTCTAAAATGTTTATGGGCAAGGCCATTTCTGATCTGGGCCACTTCTCTTGGACAGTTGCCTCTTTCAGGACTGTTCCCCAACCTAAACAAAAAGGGTTGGCATATGTTGTTACTATTTCCCAGGTAAGTGAAGGAAGGATTTTCCCCTTTGCAGATTTTTGGATATTAACCATAAACTGAGGCTCCGACGCACCCAGCCTCCAGCACCTGGTATTTCCAGGTGGTCTTTCATCCGGGTACTAACCTGGCCTGACCCTGCTTAGCCTCCAAGATCAGACGAGATTGGGCGCTATCAGGGTGATGTGGCCATAGGCTTTGGAATCAGACACATTGACAGGAAGGTATCGGGGGTGAAGGAACCTCCCAGGCACAACTGCTGGCGACTCAAGTAGTCCGCCTGCCAATTTTCTATTCCTAGGATGAAGACTGCCGATAGGCAAAGTACATTGATTTCTGCCCAAGATAGGATATGATTCACCTTTCTCTTGGCCGCACAACTTCTTGTGCCCCCCTGGTGATTAATATAGACCATTGCTGTGGCATTGATGAATTGAATCCTGGCAGGACAATACTGTAAACTGAATGTTCAGGTCCTCAGGACCAAGTGCCCTGCCTGAATTTCTAAAATGTTTATGGGCAAGGCCATTTCTGATCTGGGCCACTTCTCTTGGACAGTTGCCTCTTTCAGGACTGTTCCCCAACCTAAACAAAAAGGGTTGGAATATGTTGTTACTATTTCCCAGGTAAGTGAAGGAAGGATTTTCCCCTTTGCAGATTTTTGGATATTAACCATAAACTGAGGCTCCGACGCACCCAGCCTCCAGCACCTGGTATTTCCAGGTGGTCTTTCATCCGGGTACTAACCAGGCCTGACCCTGCTTAGCCTCCAAGATCAGACGAGATTGGGCGCTATCAGGGTGATGTGGCCATAGGCTTTGGAATCAGACACATTGGGAATGTAGAGCTTGAACCCTTTGTTTCAAGCCGATAGGATACTGTTTTGCAGCAGTCTTGAATGAAACTGAGCATAAGGAACGGCCTCGAACGAAGCCACCATCTTTCCCAACAACCTCATGCAAAGTTGAATAGGAGAAATTCATCTTGCTTCGACCACCTAAATCAGTTCCTTTATGGCACTGATCTTTGTCTGGGGTATGAATACCCTTTTCTGGGTGTACCTATGATCAGACCCAAGTATTTTCTTCATGGTTTTTAAAGAAGATTTCTCCTAGGTTGAGAATCCGACCTAGATATTCCAGGTAGTCAAATGTAGTGACCATACTTTGGTCTAAGCAGGCTACCAACTGGTCTATCAAGAACAGATCGACTAGGTAAACCATAATCATTATACCTTGGGCCCTCAATCTGGCTAAAAGAGGAGCCAGAACCTTTGTACTCAAGGTGCAGTAGCTAGATCGGAAAGCAGAGCTACACACTGAAAATGAAGATTTTCCACTTTGAAAAGTAGATATTACTAGTGAGCAAGGAAATAGGCATATGGAGATATGCATCTTTGATGTCTGATTAGATTGACTTCATGCAAAAAAAAAAAAAAAAGAGAGGTTATATTCAGGAATTGAATTTAGATTTTTGAAATCCACAATGTCCATTTGGATTTAACCAAACCTCAACCTCTGCTCTTACATGGGGCCGCCATGAACACCAATGCTTGAGAGAAAGACTCCTTAGGAACGTTTCTGAGAAAACGAGGAGACGGAAACTCTTGGAACTCCAGTTTGTACCTTGGAGCTATTGAGGAAGTCTCCCATTCGTCTTGACACTCCTTCTGCTGAATCCCTGAGAACTGCAGAAGAATTATCCCTATTGAGCAAGCAGGTACACCTCCTCATAAGGAGGCTTCAGTATCTTTTAGGCTTTCCTCCCAAGACCTGTTTTGTCTCTGGGGCTAACCCTGAGGATTACCCATTGAACCTGACGGCGGAAGCCATCATGGCTGCCTGGAGGCTGGTGCCCCAGCACAGAAGAAGGAGCTTTGAAACGAAAATACATTTACTTCTTCACTTAAATGGCAAAAGGGGTACTTTTTCACTAGAAATTCTTTGGATACATTATTCAAAATATCCCCAGATAGCTGTTTCACCGCAAAAAGGAAGACTAGCCAGGAGCTTCTTGCATGATGCTTAGCGAAGGGCGCAAGGCCTAAAGGATAGAATTTGCCAGAGAAAAAAGTGGTTTTTTTTTAGTAGGAATTCCAACCTTTTATCCGTTGGATCCCTTATGCTGTGTACACACGGGCGAACTTTTCAGCATCAAAGGTCCGACGGTCTTTCCGATGGACTTTTGACGGACTTCCAACGGACTTGCGAATGAAGGACTTGCCTACACACGATCACACCAAAGTCCGATGGATTCGTACGTGATGACGTACGACCGGACTAAAATGGGGAAGTTGATAGCCAGTAGCCAATAGCTGCCCTAGCGTCGGTTTTCGTCCATCGGACAAGCATACAGACGAGCGGATTTTTCGACCGGACTCGAGTCCGTCTGAAAGATTTGAAACATGTTCCAAATCTAAAGTCTGTCTGATTTTCGACTGAAAAAGTCCGCTGCAGGTCTGATAAAGCCCACACACGGTCAGATTGTCTGACGGATTCGTCCCCTCGGACCAGTTTGGTCGAAAAGTCCGCCCGTGTGTACATGGCATAAGTATTTGAGTATTGTCTGCCGGACAAATCAAACTTATTCACAAAGGATATAGTAGCGTTAATTGCTGGTATACCCTACTTAGTGAATTTCCTCTACCATAGGATAAAGTGTGAAAACTTTTTAGAAAGGAAAATAATGCTTATCTGGGTGATCCTCCAGATATAAAAAAACATTTCTAGCAATGAATGGACAGGAAAAAGCATGCACGGCTTGAGGAGGCTTTAGCGAACCCAAACACTCAGTTAAGGGTACATAAATGTGGAGTGGATCATTCAGCAAGAAATTGTACCATCAATCTTACAGATTGCGAAAGCTGACTCTCCTGCATTTGACACCTCAGAAGAGGAGTCATCAGCCTCAGGACGGTCCCCTGAGGGAATTCGTCTTGTGTCCCTCCGTCAGCTTGCAGCAGTAATAATGGTGCTTTAAAAAACACATTCCTGTGCTGGACGTTGCAGAACGCCAATGCCGCGCTAAGCTCCACCCCCTCCGCCGCCTTCGGCCCCCCTCTTTTTTTTTTTTAAAAGAGTTTCCAGCACGTGCGCGGGCCTCTGATCCTACAGGATCGTCATGTGAGGGGAAAAAAAATGGCAAGGAGAGCCTGGAAGCCGCCGAGTAGAGCTGCGTGCTGATCCTTTTTTTTAAATTGTTTTTCTCCTGACGCTCTTCCTCGTGAAGAGGGGGAGAATACAGCACAGGTGGGAGGTGTGTGGTGAAGAGAAAAACCCTCCCAGACTTACCGGAGGTCTGCTGCTGGCTGGAGTGAAAAAGAAGCCTGCTGCTTCGGACACAGCGTTATCTCTTGAGGAAGCATGAGAAGGTATGTGCGCCATACAGCCCCCAGTGGTGACACATAGGCATGACAATATTTACTAACTAAAGGAGACATTTCATAGGAAAATTCAAAAATTCCTTAGAAAACTCCACTTACCTTTCCCGCCGCAGAGTTTTCTGTAGTAAAAACCAACAGACCCAATCTTCACCCTTCACGGTGGGTTCCGTTAACAAACCTTCAGGGGGAACCCACAATCCTGGACCTGAAATAGCACCTCCGCCAGTAAAACTTCATGGCCTTAATACCAAAAGTACTGGATCCCGGGGTCCAGTTCTCTAAAAAGAGAACGTTTACAGGCAAAACCTCGTTTCTTCAGACACGACGCCCGGGTACCATTCAATTCGGCCTAAAAGACACCTTAAATGGATCCGGCTGCAGAGCTAGCCCCAGCAAGGATTGCTTCTGTGGAGCTCAGCACAGCACATCTTCACTCGTGACCAACACCTTAGACACTGGTGAAAAAACTGAGATATTCCCGGGATGGGAAGGGTTATATAGGAAGGCAACTTCCTGTTTAGGGTGTGCCAGTGTCCAGCACCTGAAGGTGGACTATAACCCACATAGTAATTACTATGGCTCTGTGTCCCGTGATGTACGATTAAAGAAATGCCCTATCCCACTCTGCCAGTGGGATCAAGCTCCCCATTTCCTTCCCCCACATTTTCATATATATTAGCTCATTAAGAGGTTCCATAGGAAGTAGGAGCTTATATATAGTTGATAGATTATGAGTCTGTCTTTGTTCCTTTATTAATAATTGTTCAAAAATAGTTAATGTCTGCCAACTAAGGGAGGTTGTATACTAGTCCTAATATATGTATCTAACTGTTGATATTGCTTCCATTTATGTTCATGTTCAGGTCCCAGTTCGGACAATCGTGGAGGCTTACCATTCAGGGTCTGAACTATCCTTACATTTTCAGTCCTTTTCCATTTAAGAAAGTTTTTAACCCCTAATGCTGGAGGAAATTCTGGATTCGAAAATAATGGAGTCATTGGTCCCATCAATGTGGATAGACCTCCACTTTTCAAGATTTTATCCCATATCTTTAGAATTGATAACGTAAATAAGGTTAAATCTTGTTTCTTGGGTCTAAACTGGGGTTTAATCCACGGAAGAGATTTAGGTTGCAATCCGATTATGTCTTATTCCAAAACTACCCATTGTTTATATTCCATATTATGGTACCAGTCTATAATCCTATTTAAAGATGCAGTTTGTAGATATTTTGTAAAATCAAGTAGAGCGAGGCCTCCATTCTTTTTTGTCCTAATTAATATATCCCTTCTTATTTGTGGAGTTTTATGAGCCCAAATAACGCTTCCTACAGCCTTACATAGCTGCGCCATTAAATTAATTGGGTGGTTCAGAGGTATAGCTTGGAATAAATACAGTAATTTTGGTAATATATCAATTTTTACTGTATTAATTCTGCCCAACCATGAGTGGACCAGTTAATCAGATTTTCGGAGTAATTTTAAAATCTTACGTATCATTGGTGAATAATTCCATTCCTGTAATTTAGTCATATCAGTTGGGATATATATCCCTAGATATTTAATTGCCACTTTTTGCCATTTAAAAGGGAAATTTTCCTGAAGAAGCTCCTGATCTTTATTTGGCAATGATATATTTAACATCTCTGACTTATCATAATTGACTTTAAAATTACTTAAATTCCCAAATCTCTTAAATTCCTTCACAAGATTTGGTATAGTCACTTCTGGGTTGGTAACATATATTAATAAATCATCTGCATATACTGACATTTTGTATTCCTTTCCCTTAACTCTTATCCCTTGAATATCCTCATTATTTTGGATAGCTGTTGTCAAATGTTCCATAACTATCGAATACAATAAGGGAGATACAAGGCATCCTTGTCGGGTACCGTTTGATATTTTAAGATAATCTGAAAGTATCCCATTCGTTCTTATTTTTGCTCTGGGATTGGAATATAGCACCATGATCCTATATAGCATCCCAGGTCCTATCCCAAGTTGGATTAACCACTTGCGCCTCACGACGATATACGTTGGCAGAATGGCATGGGCAGGCAGAGTAACGTACCCAAGGGCGGCCCCCAGTGCCCCGAGGCGGTCAGCATCATTGCAGGAGCGATCCGTCCTGAGGGGGAGGCCACTGATTAATGGCCATCCCCTCACAATAGCTCCTGACGAATGGGAAGCTTCCTCTGCTACTGAAATGTAAACAGAAGCAGAGTGGTTAGTTAGTTTGTTTTTTATACCCGCCGTTTATTACCCAATAGAGGTTTAATCTCCTGATCGCCCGGCAGGTTATATCAGTTAGGTTTTAGGGTCAGATAGGATCTGCATTGCCCCAGGCAGCGTCAGATTAGTGCCAGTACCGCCAGTACCGCTAACACCCACGCACGCAGCATACACTTCCTTAGTGGTATAGTGTCTGAACGGATCGATATCTGATTAGATCTATACTAGCATCCCCAGCAGTTTAAGGTTCCCAAAAATGCAGTGTTAGCAGGATCAGCCCAGATACCTTCTAGCACCTGCGTTTAGCCCCTCCGCCCATTCCAGCCCAGCCTACCCAAATGCAGTATCGATCGATCACTGTCACTTACAAAACACTAAACACATAACTGCAGCGTTCGCAGAGTCAGGCCTGATCCCTGCAATCGCTAACAGTTTTTTTGGTAGCGTTTGATACAGTTGCCAACAGCCTAGGAGCTTTTTTACCTATGAGTCTCACTAGTGTACCAGTAAATTTAGAGCCCAAAATGGCAAATCGAAGGTACACTAGGGAAGAGGCCTACACGTTTCTGAGCATGACAGATAGTGAAGAGGAAGTCACTCATCTGTCAGATTCAGGCACAGAATACGATCCTGTAGACGACAGCGGCTCCATGACAGATAGCTCTGACGACGGAGTTGTGGTCCCTGCCAAGGTGAGGCATACCAGACACCGATCTTCTTCTGCTGTTGTTGAGGTGCAAGAACCGCAGGGCTCTCGTATGGAGCAGAGAAGTGCTAGTGCCGCTCATACTTCTGGTCAACTGGCAAGCACCAGCTGCCTAGTACATCCTGGCTGTAGTCAAACCAGCACTGCAGTATCATGTGGTGACGTGGCGAGTCCCATAGTGCAGTTCAGGCTGGCGAGGTGGCAAGCACAAGTAGTGTCCCGCTGCCACCAAGAAGACAAAGACAGGCCCGTCATGCCCATAGTGTCCTTCCTGCAGAATTTGCCAATCCTAATTGGGAGCCCACCACTTCTGCAGCACCCGTACTTCCCCCATTCACTGGCCAACCCGGAATTCAGGTGGAAACAGTCTATTTTACGTCACTTGATTTTTATTCACTGTTTTTCACAGAAGATCTCTATAGATTATTGTGGACCAAAGTAATTTGTATGCTGGTCAATTCATCGCCGCTAAGTCTGCCCTTGCCAGAGATTGGAAACCAATTACGGTTTCCGAATTTAAGATCTTTCTGGGCCTATCCCTTGACATGGGCATAGTTAAAATGAGTATGTTGCAGTCATATTGGTCCACTGACCCAATTTACCATATGCCCATGCTCTCTGCCTCCATGACCAGGGCACAATACGAGCAGATCTTGCGGTTCATGCATTTCAACAACAATGAACTCTGTTGTCCTCCTGGAGACCCTGGATATGATAAGCTCTACAAAATTCGGCCCCTCGTAATCCACTTCAACCAACATTTTGTAGACTTGTTTACTCCCCATCAAGTTGTCTGTGCTGATAAGTCCCTGATTAAGTTTTCTGGATGCTTGTCTTTCAAACAGTATCTTCCCAACAAGCATGCCAGATACAGGGTCAAGATGTATAAGCTCTGTGACAGGGCCACAGGCTATACATGTAGTTTTATGGTTTATGAGGGAAGAGATAGTCAAGTAGAGCCGCCAAATTGCCCAGATTACATAGGCAGCGCTGGCAAGATTGTGTGTGACTTGGTGTCACCCTTATTCGGAAAGGGGTACCATTTGCATGTGGACAATTATTACATGAGCGTGCCACTTTTTAGTCACTTGTTTGATCATCAGATTGGCGTATATGGCACCGTGCGATCCAATCACCGGGGCTTTCCCCAGCGGCTTGTAGATTCTTGTCTTAGACTGGGGGAGAGAGCCTGCTTAAAGTGTAATAACTTGCTCGCTTTGAAGTGGAGGGATAATAAGGATGTTTTCCTTCTTTCCTCCCTTCATGCAGACACGACGGTCCGAATTCCTTGACTGGTGTTGTGGAGAAATCCCTCTGTGTCCATGAATATAACCAAAATATGGGAGGGGTGGACCTCAACAACCAGTTGTTGACGCCATACCCAGTTGCCCGTAAGGCCAGACGCTGGTACAAAAAGGTGTCTGTATACTTATTTCAATTGGCTTTGCTGAACGCTCATGTGCTATACAGAGCTTCAGGACAGACTGGATCCTTCCTTAAATTCCAGGAACAGATCGTCAGAGCCCTTCTTTTTCCAGACGGTGCTCCACCTCACCTTCCCAGTCCAAATGCAGTAAGCCGGCTGCATGAGAGGGATTTTCCGTATGTCCTCCCGAGTACCCCTACCCAACGAGCCACCCAAAGAAGATGTCGTGTCTGTAGCAAGCGTGGATATAGGCGTGACACCCGCTATTATTGTCCCTCCTGTCCTGACAATCCTGATCTTTGCATTGGTGAATGTTTTAAACACTACCATACACTAGTGGAGTTTTAGTGTAGGGTACAGCACTGCATAGACTAGGACACACTTTCACAGGGTCTTCCAAGATGCCATTGCATTTTGAGAGACCCGAACCTGGAACCGTTACAGTTACATCTGTTACAGTTACAAAAAAAAAGTGTAAGAAAAAAAAAGTAAAAAAAAACACAAAAAATATATAAAATAAAAAAAACTAAAATAGTTGTTGTTTTATTATTCTCTATTGTTCTGCTCTTTTTACTGTATTCTATTCTGCGATGTTTTATTGTTATTATGTTTTATCATGTTTGCTTTTCAGGTATGTAATTTTTTTATACTTTACTGTTTACTGTGTTTTATTGTTAACCATTTTTTTGTTTTCAGGTACACCATTCAGCTGCAGCGTGGATTTATTTATCCTGACAGCACCACGATACATAAAGCCGTGACTCCAGTGCTGTAGGAGGTGATTTCACCACCACAGTTAAAAAAAAGAGCATATATGCCGAAGCATGGGGGCAGCAGGGGTGGAGGAGGGATTTGCTCCTAACTTTTGGAGCGGATGCCCCCATACTTCGGCCTATACTTTTTAGGCCATTCAGCTGCAGCACTGATTTATTTATCTTGACAGCAACAGCGTTTGCTTCCACGATACATAAAGCCGTAACTCCAGCGCTGTAGGAGGTGATTTCACTACCACAGTTAAAAATAAAATGGTGCATGTATGCCCATCATTAGAAGTTGGTGGATGAAGGGAGGTATTCTAATGGTAGGCATACCCACTGATCAATCTCTTTTTTTCGTTCAGCCCACAGGCTGCATGAAAAAAATAAGATTACAATATATGCCCAACAAAGACCAGCAACGTACTGGTATGTTGCTGGACTTTGAGTGGTTATACCAGAATGATTCCTGTGGGTTTAGGTATCATCTTGCTATTATTCTTTTCAGTCAGCGGTCGGCTTTCATGTAAAAGCAATCCTAGTGGCTAATTAGCCTCTAGACTGCTTTTACAAGAAGTGGGAGGGAATGTCCCCCCCCCACCGTTTTCCATGGTTTTCTCTGGCTCTCCTGTCCCAACCGGAAACCTGAAAATGCAGCTGGTGGTTCCGCCAGCTGACCATAGAGCCAATCAGAGACCAGAATGGCTCCAATCTCCCCGATCTCTATGACCTAAGAAACTGGAAGCCCCCAGCATTTCATTACTTAGATTTCGCCGGATATAAACAGCGCCATTGGGAAATTGGGCATTTTATCACACCAATCTTGGTGTGGTCAGATGCTTTGAGGGCAGAGGAGAGATCTAGGGTCTAATAGACCCCAATTTTTTCAAAAAAGAGTACCTGTCGCTACCTATTGCTATCATAGGGGATATTTACATTCCCTGAGATAACAATAAGAATGATTAAAAAATATATATGAAAAGAACAGTTTAAAAATAAAATAAAAAAAGCAAAATAAATAATTAAAAAAAAAAACACCCCTGTGCCCCCCCCCCCCCCCGCTCACGCGCAAAGGCGAGCGCAAGCGTCAGTCTGGCGTCATATGTAAACAGCAATTGCACCATGCATGTGACTGGTAACCTGTAAAGGCTTTTAAAGGCTTTTAAAAATGTATGTAGTTTGTGGCCGCTGCACGTTTGTGCGCATTTTAAAGCATGCCGTGTTTGGTATCCATGTGCTCGGCCTAAGATCATCTTTTTTATTTCATCAAACATTTGGGCAATATAGTGTGTTTTAGTGCATTAAAATTAAAAAAGTGTGTTTTTTCCAAAAAAAGTGCGTTTGAAAAATCGCTGCACAAATACTGTGTGGAAAAAAAAATGAAACACCCACTATTTTAATCTGTAGGGCCTTTGCTTTAAAAAATATATGATGTTTGGAGTTCAAAGTCATTTTCTTGCAAAAAAAAAAAAATTTTCATGTGAACAAAAAGTGTCAGAAAGGGCTTTGTCTTCAAATGGTTAGAAGAGTGGGTGATGTGTAACATAAGCTTCTAAATGTTGTGCATAAAATGCCAGGACGGTTCAAACCCCCCCCCCCCCCCCCCAAATGACCCCATTTTATAAAGTAGACACCCCAAGCTATTTGCTGAGAGGCATGTCGAGTCCATGGAATATTTTGACACAAGTTGCAGGAAAAAGACTATTTTTTTTTTTGCACAGAGGTAGGTTGAGCCCATTGAATATTAAATTTTTTTGTCCCAAGTGATTGAATAATGACAGAAAAAAATTGTTTTTACAAAAAGTTGACACTAAATGATATATTGCTCAAACATGCCATGGGCATATGTGAAATTACACCCCAAAATACATTCTGTTGCTTCTCCTGAGTACGAGGATACCACATGGGTGAGACTTTTTGGGAGCCTAGCCGTGTACGGGACCCCAAAAACTAAGCACCGCCTTCAGGCTTTCTAAGGGTGTAAATTTTTTATTTCACTCCTCACTGCGTATTACAGTTTTGGGGGCCATGGAATGCCCAGATGGCACAAAACCCTCCCAAATGACCCCATTTTGGAAAGTAGACACCCCAAGATATTTGCTGAGAGGTATGGTGAGTATTTTGCAGACCTCGCTTTTTGTTACAAAGTTTTGAAAATTGAAAAAAGAAAAAAAAATACATTTTTCTTGTCTTTCTTCATTTTCAAAAACAAATGAGAGTTGCAAAATACTCACCATGCCTCTCAGCAAATAGCTTGGGGTGTCTACTTTCCAAAATGGGGTAATTTGGGGGGGGGGTTGTGCTATCTTGGTATTTTATGTTCTTCAAAACTGTGATAGGTGGCGAGGAGTGAATCTAAAAATTCATGCCCTTAGAAATCCTGAAGGCAGTGATTGGTTTTCGGGGCCCCGTACGCGACTAAGCTCCCAAAAAGTCCCACACATGTAATATCCCCACACTCAGTAGAAGCACCAGAATGTATTTTGGGGTGCAATTCCACATATGCCCATGGCATGTTTGAGCAATATATCATTTAGTGACAATTTTGTGCAAAAAAAAAAAAAAAAAAGTTTGTCACTTTCCCGCAACTTGTGGCAAAATATAACATTTTCCATGGACTCAACATGCCTCTCAGCAAATTGATTGGGGTGTCTACTTTCCAAAATGGGGTCATTTGGGGGGGTTTCAGCCATCTTGGCATTTTATGGCCTTCAAAACTGTGATAGGTAGTGAGGAATGAAATCAAAAATTTACGCCCTTAGAAATCCTGAAGGCAGTACTTGGTTTTTGGGTCCCCGTACGTGGCTAGGCTCCCAAAAAGTCCCACACATGTGGTATCCCCATACTCAGGAGAAGCAGCATGTATTTTGGGGTGCAATTCCACATATAACCATGGCATGTGTGAACAATATATCATTTAGTGACAACTTTTTGTAAAAACAATTTTTTTGTCATTATTCAATCACTTGGGACAAAAAAATTTAATATTCAATGGGCTCAACATACCTCTCAGCAATTTCCTTGGGGTGTCTACTTTCCAAAATGAGCTAAAAGCCGCTCGGTTGTTATCCCGGAGGAGCGGGAGGGGACATCCCCCCACTGGGAGACCTGATCCGCGACCGCCACCTCCGGCGGCTAGAGACAGACTGGCACGAAGCTGGAAATGGCTATGTTCCAGTCTTCTCTCTGTAAACACGGAAGTGACATCACAACGTCACTTCCTGTTTACTCTGCTGCCAATGGCGCCATTTTAAAAAAAATATACAGTATTCAGAATTGTCGTTTTCTGCGATCTGAATACTTTGAAGTGCAAAGGTGGGATCGGGGGTCAAAAGACCCCTGATCCCTCCATAAAGAGTACCTATCACCACCTATTACTGTCACAAGGGATGTTTACATTCCTTGTGACAGCAATAAAAGTGATCAAAAATTTAAAAAAAAAACCACAATGTAAAAAAATAAAAATAAATTAAATAAAAAAAAAATCATTTTAAAGCGCCCCCGTTCCTGCGAGCTCACACAGCAAAGAAAACGCGCCCGTATATGTAAACGGTGTTCAAATCACACATGTGAGGTATTGCCACGATCGTCAGAGCGAGAGAAATAATTCTAGCACTAGTCCTCCTCTGTAACTCTAACCTGGTAACCGTTATTATTTTTTAAATTGTCAACTATGGAGTTTTTTAGGTACCGTAGTTTGTCGCCATTCCACGAGTGTGCGCAATTTTAAAGCGTGACATGTTTGGTATCTATTTACTTGGCGTAACATCATCTTTCACATTATACAAAAAAATTGGGCTAACTTTACCGTTTCGTTTTTTTAAATATCATGAAAGTGTCTTTTTCCCAAAATAGTTGCATTAAAAAGACCGCTGCACAAATACCGTGTGACATAAAATATTGCAACAATCGCCATTTTATTCTCTAGATGCTCTGCTAAAAAAATATACATAATGTTTGGGGGTTCTAAGTAATTTTCTGGCAAAAATACAGATTTTAACTTATAAACACCAAATGTCAGAAATAGGCTTATGAAAATGTGTGATGGACCTTGTTGTCGGAAATTCCAACTGTGTGTAGGCTCCATCACACATTTTCCATAGGAATTTCCGTCACTCAAAGTTTGAGAGTTTGCTATAAAATTTTCCGACAACAAAATCCGTTGTCAGAAATTCCGATCGTGTGTACACAAATCCGACGCACAAAGTGCCACGCATGCTCAGAATAAATTAAGAGACGAAAGCTATTGGCTACTGCCCCATTTATAGTCCCGACGTACGTGTTTTACATTACCACGTTCAGAACGATCGGATTTTCCGACAACTTTGTGTGACCGTGTGTATGCAAGACAAGTTTGAGCCAACATCCGTCGGAAAAAATCCATGGATTTTGTTGTCGGAATGTCCGATCAATGTCCGATCATGTGTATGGGGCATTAGACATGAAAGGGTTAAATTCCTTTAATTGACCACTGTTCCTATCCTGTGTTCTATTTCATGTTGTATCCAATTTTGAATCCATTACAAAATTAAAATCTCCTCCAATGATTACCACTCCCTCTGTTTTTTCCATTGCCTCCAACACAGCTTGTATTCCCATCTCAATTTCATCATAATTTGGGAGGTAGAGATATTAATTGTGTAGATTTTCCCATATATTAAGATTTTCAAAATTAGAGATCTACCATCTCCACGTTTCCATATTTGCAAAATGTGATGGAGCAAAGTCTTTTGGATTGCAATGGAAACTCCTTGTGATTTAGAGTATGGAAATATATCATGAATCCATATTGGATAATCTTTATGTTGTATATTGGGAATGTGATCCAACCAAAAATGTGTTTCTTGGAGCAATATAATTCCAATTTTCTGTCTGTGAAATGAGTTTAAGACTTGTGCTTATTTAATAGGAGAGTTAAGACCTCTAGCAATAAAAGGGCATAATTTCACCATATCCACCCTTCACTCGTAAAAAAAAAAAAAAAAAAAAGGAAATTCCCCACAAAACAATATACGTACAAATCTCACACGTAAACTTTAAATATCTGACTTATTTAGTCTATCTTACTATAGTAAAGTCCCTATTGGGAAGGGGGGGGGGGGGTTAGGGGCCACTACCACCAGATCTACCACGCAACACTGTCGAGCTAGCCACAATAAATACAATATATATTTAACTCAGTGAGGAGGACTTTCCCCCATATTTCTCTTTCATATCTACATCATTTATCCTGTAAATCCCTGCATGAATACTCATTTCATCTAATTCCTGAGCCTATTACAGATCCAGGCTCCTAGGATTAAAAATTCATATGGGAAAAAGAAAGGAGGGGGAAGAAATGGAGAGAGAAAAAAAAAGGGGGGGCAAGGGGACCAACCACATATCCTCATTGTACATATCCTAAATAAGTCCATTACACACAAAAAAATAAATTAATAAATAATATTTGTGAAAAATTCCTTAAGGAGGAAGGGGAACCCCCGACCCTATTATACTATTCTTCCCTTTCCTACCCCTTTCTTTATACTTACTCTTGCACCTAGAATGTGTAGTTTATATGTGTATATTATAATTGTGTATCCATTATGTGTAGAGGAGAGAAAAGGAAAAAAAAGAAAAAAAAAATTCCTCCATTATTAGTGCTATAAATAAATGAGCTAAATCCCTCAATTGTGTAATATTATCTGTGATTGTGTCACCTCTATTGATGAATTACCTTTTGACCCCTTTTTACCCCAACCCCACTACCCTCCCATCCCCCACTGTTGTTATGTTGATCTTCTAAGTTTTGATATTCTAATTATTAAAGTAATTTTTAGTCATTTCTCCTGAGCCTGGTCCTTGGTTCAAAGGGTGTTATAGGCCATTCTGGTAGTTCTATCTCCGGGAGTTGGAGAATCTTCAAAAATCCAGGTAGATCTTCTATATCTCGATAAATTGCTATAGAGCCCTTATATTGCACCTATAGCTGGAATGGAAATTTCCACCTATAATGAATATGTCTTTCTTTTGAAGAAGCTCCAGGAGAGGTTTTAATGCTCTTCTCAAAGTTAGGGTCAAACTATATATTCTTCCCCTGTCGGGCAGCTAACATGATCTTTTTTTTTATTTGAAAATACTGAATCCTACAGATTACATCTTTTAGCCTTGTAGGATCAATTTTCCTAGGCCCTGCTGCTCTATGGGCTCGATCGAACATAATGTCCATGGTCAGTAAATTTTGCAGCAAATTATTAAATACCGTATTTATCGGCGTATAACACGCGCCGGCGTATAACACGCACCCCAAGTTTAGGAGGGAATTTTAAGGAAAAAAACTTACATTTAAATGCCCATCAATGCAGCCTCATCAGTGTCCATCTGCAGCCTTGTCAGTGTCCATCTGTAGTGTTGTCCCTGATTGCAGCCTTGTCCCCCATTGCAGCATTGTCCCCCATTGCAGCTTTGTCCCCCATTGCAGCATTGTCCCCATTGCAGCATTGTCCCCCATTGCAGCCTTGTCCCCCATTGCAGCCTTGTCCCCCATTGCAGCCTTGTCCCCCATTGCAGCCTTGTCCCCCATTGCAGCCTTGTCCCCCATTGCAGCCTTGTCCCCATTGCAGCCTTGTTAGTGTCCATTTGTAGTCTGTGCATCTTTGAAAATGGCGCCGCCGTTCTCGGCCGCTTTCGGCCATTCTCGGTGGCTCTCGGCCGCTTTCGTCCATTCTCGGCGGCTCTCGGCCGCTCTCGGATGCACTCAGCTTTCGGCGGCTCCTGAGGGACTGCGAGAGGCTCAGAGAATGGCCGAAAGCATCTGAAAGCCGTAGAGAATGGCCGAGAGCCACCGAGAATTGCCGAAAGCAGCCGAGAGCCGCCGAGAATGGCCGAAGGCGGGTGAGAGCCGCCGAGAATGGCCGAAAGCGGCCGAGAACGGCGGCGCCATTTTCAAAGCCGCCGAGAAAAGCTAAAAGCCGCTGAGAGCGGCCTAAAAGCTTACAATCGGCGGGGGATCGGCGTATAACACGCACCCAAGATTTTCAGGGGAAAAAAGTGCATGTTATACGCCGATAAATACGGTATACTCCATAGTGTTGGTATTAAATCCTCTGGACTCACACTTTCAGGAAGACCACTGACTCTTATATTGTTTCCTTTATCTCTATTTTCTAGATCATCCATAGTATTTATAACATTTTTAAAGCATTGATCTTGTTCCTGTATTTTAACCTCCATTTGTGCCAATTTTTGTTCCATAATCACCAATCTAGTGTCTATTGTTTCCATCTTTTCCTGCATGTTTTGTACAGATATTTTAGGATTTTGCATTTCTGTTTTATATAAGGATTCTAACCTATATACGTATTGATCCATATCTTCCCTTGTGGGAAGAGAGCAGATGTATGCTTTCATATTCTAGTTTTCTTTCTCCATTTCCTTTGTTTCTGCTATCGATTGTATTGTGTTAATTGGAGAACTTCTCCTGAATTGGCCCATTTCTTCTCTGTTGTACCTGAGGTTATAGATGTCTCTGTTGTGTTGGTTGTAGTTGTTGAAAATATTCCTTCATATCTGTGGTTTGAGTTGATTGTGCCCTTGTAGTGTTTTTATTTACTTCACTAATTGTTCCTTTCTTATCTTTCTTTTTCCTTTGAGATTGAGGGGTTTGTGTTTTTTTTATAATAAAAAAAAAAAGAAAACCCCAAAAAAAGGGGGTCCGGAGATCAATGTGCCAAATATATTCAGGCGCAGTTCCCCACAATCTAGTGTTTAGTGAGAGTTTATACCAATATACAACACTAATAGGGGTTTCCCTCTTATTTCCTTCTCCCTTCTATACTAGGGAGAACATTGATGGAGTCAGGGACTTTCTGCACAGAAAAATAAAATATGCAGTTACCTACATGGATATCTTATTTTATGTCCAAATATTTATACAGTGATTCTCCTCAATGCTCTATAATTGGGATACATATATATATTTGTTTTCCCGTGCTTTGTGTTATATTTTAATTCATTCCAGTTATTAAATGTTAATGGTATGTCCCCATATGGTGCTCAATTGAGGCAGGTACCTTGGTCTAAGGGCTTAAATTTTTGCTCCCTAAATCTCTGGAGCTTACCAGAGATTGCCAGCTTTTCCGATCCTCCACAATGCTCCCTGAATCTTACGATCCAGGATAATGTAGTCCGAGTCCTCAGCTGCAACAGCAGGCATCCGCCATAGGAGGCCGGAGGGAGCTGAAGGGAGCTGAGAAAATCCAAGCTCTCCGAAGTCTCCCAAAGCCATCAGCCACACAGCGGAACAGGGGACGCCAGCTTCCTCCTCCGTTCCGAGGTCACGGAAACAGCCGAGAGTATCCAAACCCGAGAGTGCTCCGAGCTTCAGGTCCTCCCACTTTCTCACATCGGCAGCGTCCAAGGCAGCGTCCACAGTCCGGCTCCCCACATAGGGGAGTGGTGCACATCTGGAGCCCCACACCAGCCAACCGAGGACCGCTCCAGGTCAGGATCCAGGTTTCGCTTACTGCGTCATTCAGGAGCCTTTCAGGGGTATTTCATACCATCTACTCACAGCAGTATTCAGTGATCAGTGATACAGCTTCACACATGTATACTCGTGGCTCCACTAGCTCAGTGTGTGGCCATCTTAGCAGCTCCACCCCCCCTAGTTTGTTTTATTACTGCAATTTTGTGTTTCCTAGACCTTTGCGGTAATATTGTGTGACATAAAAAATTGGAGCTACCACTATTCTATTCTCTAGGGTGTTTGCTTTCAGAAAATATATAATGTTGGGGGTTGTACATATTCTTCAGGGCTAAAATGATTTTTTTAAACGTGCAAAAAAAAACACAAAAAGGGCTCTGGTATATATAGTATAGTATAGGCATTTATTTTTATTATTTTACATAGCTTTACCTGCAAAAGGCTGAAGAAATCTATCATGACTTAATTTTCTCACTAAAGTTCGACTTTAACATGCCAAGAATGCACAGGGACTCGCTTGGGACTGGCATCTATCTCCCACCCCCATTTTTTTTTTTTTTAATGAAAAAGGTGTTTATTGAACAAATTCAAATAGTTTCCAATGTACAGACAATGTATATGTAGACAACAAAGGAGTAAAATGTACAGTCTTCATAACGTTCAGTAGAATCATTCTTTCTTCTTAACCAACAAGTCTACAATGTGATGGGACATTTATATTGATACATATATATATATCTCTAGCCCATTCAGATCCGCCCGCTGGGCATTGCAACCAACCCCATCTTTAACTTTATGCAAAATGCCACTACGACTAAAGACTTTTTCTGCTGCTGCTATGCTACTGTATGCTT
Source organism: Aquarana catesbeiana (assembly GCF_042186555.1). Lineage (NCBI taxonomy): Eukaryota > Metazoa > Chordata > Amphibia > Anura > Ranidae > Aquarana > Aquarana catesbeiana. Next base: position 523,827,001 of record NC_133327.1, on the reverse strand, counting down.
TTGTCCACTTATTTAGAAGATTACCCATTTAAATCACTAAAGAGGTGGGAGAGTGATGTAGGTAACCTTAAAGCAGTACCAATAGGAAAGCGCAATGGAGTCAGTCAAATTGGGCTCTTTGAATGTAACTCAAAGACTTTCTCAACTCTGCATAATACTACCTGCTCACCATACCCCTATAAGCTACAGTATATAAAATGGGACTTCTGGAGACCCTACTTTGTAGTAAATGCTGTAGGGACCATGGCAACCTTATTCATTTGCTATGGCGCTGTCCAAAGCTTCATTGGTATTTAATGAGAATTTCCGACACAAAAAATTCAGTTTTTCAAGCTGAAGTTAAGTTGGATTCCTAAGCATGTCTATTAGGAATCTTAGATGATTACAAAATATCAGAGCATACTAAAGCGGCTGTATCTAGAGCCTGGTATAAAGCTAGGAAGATTATATTACAATACTGAAGGTCTAAGCAGCCATCAACCCAACAGGTGTCGTTTTACCCCATGGGGAACAAACTACACCTTCAGCATGCTATTTTCCAAAATAGGGGATACACAACCAAATTTGATTGTGTATGGAAAAGTTGGTTGGCCACACCTGGCTTGTCACCTATTGATCTTGCCCTGAACAGAATTCTTTGACACAACTTGTACCCTACGTGCACTGCATGACTAAAGCCAATGCACATTTGTGCTGGATTTGTGGGGTAGTATTATGATACATTTTTTTAACTGTGATTATATTGCAAACCATGATAAGCCCACTCTGTGGGTCCCTTATTTAATGTGTCATCCTTGTAAACTTGTTCTGGAAACCTTTTATTAAACTTTATCTGATTTTAAAAAAAGAATCAAAATAGTATCCTTAAGCCTAGGTGTAATGTCAACAAACTTGAAGCTTATCAGGCCCAAGTCATCCAAATGGGATAGGTCACACTCCTCTCCTGAGTGCATGTAGACAGCTGCACTAGCAGGAAAATCATAGACAGACTCTGCAGGAGAATGTGGAGAATGTTAAGAAGCACACTTATGGCTCTGTGTATTGAGTCAGCTACCTGAAATGGCTATGGAAAAATCCATCCGTGGATAAGTAGGAGTCACACTTAGTTTGACAAGTCTCCAAGATATGTGGGGAACAACTGTCCAGTCTGTTAGCATCAAGCCCTTAGGCAGAAACACTGTAAGCTGTTTCAGAGCTCTAAGCGGATCATGAGCCAGGAAGGCCCACAGGACTGCTTTGGCTATGCCTATGATCTGACATACTGCAAGCATGCAAGGGGGTACCTGCAGACACAGAGAAGGTTATATGGTTGTCTGTGACCCTGTAACTGTAAGGCAGCCGCAAGGAGACAGTGGCTGATCACTTGCAGAAGAGTGTGGTGGCAGTGGTGAAGGCTTCAGGTGAAAGGTGGCCATGAAGGTGTGCACATGCATTGAAGTGACACAATGAGGGAGCTGCACAGGCTTAGTAAGAAGTGCATGTATGGCCCAATTCAAAAGTGGCACAATACCCGATTCCCATTAAGGTCCTGTGCCACATGGAGTGTTTTGGCCAGAGCTTCGAGCATCAATCCCTGTAAGGTGGCAGACTCGTGCGATACGCACAACCACTTCCCACGCCAGCCACCAGAAGGGCAAAGACACGTGACTTACTGCAGAGGTGGTCTGGATGGTGTCCTGTTCCCCCCAAACACAGTCAGAGCTGAAGAATGCCAGTGCAGAACCTGGGAAACAAACCCTATTGTCAGGAAACTAATACAGCTAATGTTCATTCTTGTGCAGCTGATGCTGCTTTTCATGCAGCTAATGCTCATTCCATGTGCTTGTGCACATGTACCAGCACAAAGGCGAGCTCGGGCTAGTACCCAGAGTGCACTAACACGTAGGTGCATTTTTGTGCGCCAGCACACATCGGCCCGCACATCCACGTGCATTGTTGCCAAGCTGCCTATATAAAGAGAATACTGATGTGTGCTAATCGCTGGATGTTTTTCAGCTTCCTCATGATCCTTGTGCTCTGTGGATTCTGGATATTGACCTCAGCTTGTTTCCTGACAATGCTGCTGCCTCACCGTGTATGACCCTGGTTCACCTTGACTACATCTCTGACCATAGCAGTCACCTGCTACCAAGCTACCTCTGTCACCACATTCAGGGGTGCTCAGACCAGAGCCACAGAGCCACAAGCCCTCTCATCAACTCAGCGTTCAAAGAAGGTATGTGACACCCATCCAGACATCCCTTGCCTTTCTGTCTTTCTATGGAGCTTTCAGAATCAGGGTTCCACCAGCTGGTGTACCATGACCCTGGACATGTAAAGCACTCTTCAGCTACTGGAGACCTCACTTAAAAAAAAAAAATAAGATAAAATGAGAACAGAGACATACAACAAAAGTTGTAAAACGTCTGGGGTATAAAAAAATATCAGGATAGACTTTAGGAACGCAATTTAACCACTTAAGGACCAGCCTCGTTTTGGATTTTAGGTGTTTACATGTTTAAAACAGGTTTTTCTGCTAGAAAATTACTTAGAATCCCCAAACATTATATATGGTTTTTCTTCTAACACCCTAGAGAATACAATGGCGGTCATTGCAATACTTTTTTTTGCACCGTATTTGCGCAGCGGTCTTATAAGCGCACTGTTTTTGGAAAAAATTCACTTTTTTGAATAAAAAAATAAAACAACAGTAAAGTTATCCCAATTTTTTTTTATATTGTGAAATATAATGTTACGCCAAGTAAATTGATACCCAACATGTCATGCTTGAAAACTGCGCCCGCTCATGGAATGGCGTCAAACTTTTACCCTCAAAAATCTCCATAGGCGACGTTTAAAAAATTCTACAGGTTGCATATTTTGTGCTACAGAGGAGGTCTAGGGCTAGAATTATTGCTCTCGCTCTACCGGTCGCGGCGATACCTCACATGTGTGGTTTGACCACCGTTTTCATATGCGGGCGCTACTCGCGTATGCGTTCGCTTCTGCGCGCGAGCTCGTCGGGACAGGGGGGTTTTAAAAATTTTTTTTTTTATTTTTATTATTTATTTTACAATATTTTATTTATTTTTACACTGTTTAAAAAAAAAAAATTGTGTCACTTTTATTCCTATTACAAGGAATGTAAACATCCCTTGTAATAGAAAAAAGCATGGCAGGACCTCTTAAATATGAGATCTGGTGTCAAAAAGACCTCAGATCTCATATTTACACTAAAATGCAATAAAAAAAATGAAAAATGACATTTGAAAAAATATGCCTTTAAGAGACGTGGACGGAAGTGACGTTTTGACGTCGCTTCCGCCCAGCAGTGTCATGGAAACGAGTGAGCGCCATCTTGGCCTCACTCGTCTCCAGACAAACCACTGAGCAGGACGCGATCGCCTCCGCCGCTACCGACGGCTCCGGTAAGCGGCGGAGGGCACCGGATTGCGGCGGGAGGGGGGGCCTCTCCCGCCACCGATAAAAGTAATCTCGCGGCGAATCCGCCGCAGGGACCACTTTTATCTGAAAGCCGGCCGCCGCACGAAAACGGGGATACCGGGGTTATGGCAGCTAACTGCTGCCATAACAACGATATCCCCGTTCAAAATTAGGACGTACATCATCGTGCGGCGGTCGGGAAGTGGATAAACAGTCTAGTGGAAAGAAGGGAAAGGGAAGACATGACTAAAACCTTTAAATCATTAAGGGTATGAATAAGGTTCAGGAAGGCAGTAATTTCAATATGAAGCTAGGATCAAGGACACCAGAACATGACCTAAAGGGTAGGTGATGCTTGGAATAGACTTCCAGCAGAGGCTGTGTGCAACAGTAGTCAACACTCTGTGAATTTAAAGTGATTGTAAAGTAACATTTTTTTTAACCACTTCAATACCAGGCACTTAGATACTTCCCGCCCAGGCCAATTTTCACCTTTCAGTGCTGTCGCAATTTGAATGACAATTGCGCGGTCATGCTACACTGTACCCAAACAAGTTTTTTATCATTTTGTTCCCACAAATAGAGCTTTCTTTTGGTGGTATTTGATCACCTCTGCAGTTTTTATTTTTTGCGCAACAAAAAAAAAAAGACCGAAAATTTCGAAAAAAAACAAGTTTTTCTTTGTTTCTGTTAAATTTTTTTGTAAATAAGTATGTTTTCTCCTTCAATGATGGGCACTGATATGGCTGCACTGATGGGCACTGATGGGCACCGATGAGGTGGCACCAATGAGGTGGCACTGATGAGGTGGCACTAACGGGCACTGATGATGGGCACTGATAGGCGGCACTGATGGGCACTGATAGGTGGCACTGATGGGCACTGATAGGTGGCACTGGTATGCGGCACTGATGGGCACTTGTAGGTGGCATTGATTGGTACATATGGGTGGCACTGATGGGTACTTATGGGTGGCACTGATGTGTGGCACTGATGGGCACTGATAGGTGGGCACTGATGGGCACAGATGGGCACAGATGGGCACTGACAGGTGGCACCAATGGGCAATAACAGGTGGCACCGATGGGCAATGACAGGTGGCACTGATAAAACATTGCTGGGCAGATCTGGGCATTGCTGGGCAGATCAGCGACATAATGGTGCCAATCAGTGCCCATTTGTGGGCACTGACTGGCACAGATTGGGCACATGTGGATGGCCATGGGGTACATACCTGGCCATCCATGTTGCCCCTTCCCTGGTGGTCCTAGTGGCGATCCCTGGTGGTCCAGTGTGGTGATTTGAGGGGGGGCTGCGCTGATAAACAATCAGCGCAGACCCCCCCTGCCAGGAGAGCCGCCGATCGGCTCTCCTCTACTCGCGTCTGTCAGACGCGAGTGAGGAAGAGCCGATCAACGGCTCTTCCCATTGACAGCGTGATCAGCCGTGATTGGACACGGCTGATCACGTGGTAAAGAGCCTCCGCCGGAGGCTCTTTACCAAGATCGGTGGAGCGGTGTGTCAGGCTGACACACCGCTCCACCGATCGCCGCGATGCGCGCCCCCGGGGGCGCGCTGCGGCATGTTATCCTGCTGGACGTCAAATGACGTCCAGTCAGGATAACAGAACCACTTCACCGGACGTCAATCCGCTATAGGGCGGGCGGGAAGTGGTTAAATAACATGTTATACTTACCTGCCCTGTGCAATGGTTTGGCACATAGCAGCCCTGATCTTCCACTTCTTGGGTCCCCCACTGGTGCTTCCGACTCCTCCCCTCTGTTTTATTTATCTTTAAAAGCCTACCACGTGTGCATATCTAAATGTGTTGCAGCTGAGCCCCACCAGCAGCCCCAGCAAACTGGGAGATGTCACTTAAGTATTTACTTAGTACTCAGTATTTACCTCACCCAGCAGTTAGATAAAAACTTATGTAGGGACGTGAAGGGATTGGCACAGTAGCTGGGACAGACTAGAGAGTAATTAGACTTTCCCAGAAGAGCAGAACACTACAATGTTCAAGAAGAGAGAGGGCTTAGGGAATCAATTCCTGAAGTAGTAAAATTTTCTATAAAGCTCAAAGGCCCATTGAATGTGAATAACAAATTAATACATATATACAACCCCTGGCAAAAATTATGGAATCACCAGTCCCTGAGGATGTTCCTTCAGTTGTTTATTGTTGTAGAAAAAAAGCAGATCACAGACATTTCAAATGGCAACTTTCTGGCTTTAAGAAACACTAAAAGAAATCAAGAAAAATAATTGTGGTGGCCAGTATCAGTTAGATTTATAGAACAAGCACAGGGAATAAATTATGGAATCACTCAATTCTGAGGAAAAAATTATGGAATCACCCTGTAAATTTTCATTACAAACACTAACACCTGCATCAGATTAAATCTGCTTGTTAGTATGTAGGTAAAAAGGAGTGGTCACACCTTGGAGAGCTGTTGCAACAAGTGGACTGACATGAAGCATGGCTCCAACACCAGAGTTTTCTATTGAAAAAAAGGTGAGGATTATTAAACTCCTTAAAGAGGGTAAATCATCACGCAGTGTTGCTCAAGATGTTGGTTGTTCACAGTCGGCTGTGTCTAAAACATGGACCAAATACAAACAACATGGGAAGGTGGTTAAAGGCGAGCATACTGGTAGACCAAGGAAGACATCAAAGCATCAAGACAGAAAACTTAAAGCAATATGCCTTGAAAACAGAAAATGTACAACAAAACAAATGAGGCACAAATGGGAGGAAACTGGAGTCAACATCTGTGACCGAACTGTAAGAAACCGCCTAAAGGAAATGGGATTTACATACAGAAAAGCTAAAAGAAAGCCATCTCTAACACCTAAACACAAAAAAACAAGGTTACAATGGGCTAAGGAAAGGCAATCGTGGACTGTGGATGATTGGATGAAAGTCATATTCAGTGGTGAATCTCGAATCTGCATTGGGCAAGGTGATGATGCTGGAACTTTTGTTTGGTGCCGTTCCAATGAGATTTATGCAGATGACTGTCTGAAGAAAACATACAAATTTCCACAGTCAATTATGATATGGGGCTGCACGTCAGGTAAAGGCACTGGGGAGATGGCTGTCCTTAAATCTATTGAAAGGATGTTTGGGGATGATGAAATCATTTATCAAGATGATAATGCATCTTGCCATAGAGCAAAAACTGTGAAAAAATTCCTTGAAGAAAGACACATAAAGTCAATGTCATGGCCTGCAAACAGTCCGGATCTCAGTCCAATTGAAAATCTGTGGTGGAAGTTAAAGAGAATGGTCCATGACAAGGCTCCAACCTGCAAAGATGATTTGGCAACAGCAATCAGAGAAGGCTGGAGCCAGATTGATGAAGAGTACTGTTTATCACTCATTAAGTCAATGCCTCAGAGACTGCAAGCAGTTATAAAAGCCAGAGGTGGTGCAACAAAGTACTAGTGATGTGTTGGAGTGTTATTTTGTTTGTTTGTTTTTCATGATTCCATAATTTTTTCCTCAGAGTTGAGTGATTCCATAATTTATTCCCTGTGCTTGTTCTATAAATCTAACTGTTACTGGCCACCACAATTATTTTTCTTGATTTATTTTAGTGTTTCTTAAAGCCAGAAAGTTGCCATTTGAAATGCCTTTAGTTTTTGGCCATGTCTGTGATCTGCTTTTTTTCTACAACAATAAACAACTGAAGGAACATCCTCAGGGACTGGTGATTCCATAATTTTTGCCAGGGGTTGTACATACATTCAACCATTAGTGCAAGAAACAAATGCCAACGGGAAAGACGTATGGTCATGAGCATTAGTTGGTTGGGTAAGGGCAGGGGAGGAAGCTTCAATAGCCCAATTAGACCCAATTTATATGTAGAAAATGGTGTAGAATGCATAGGGGGTAGCCTGTAAATATATCTGTAAATATATCTGCTGGGAGGTGAATTAATTATTATGGGCACTGAAAGCCCTATAATGTAGAAGGGCAAGGGGGAGAAGTATCACAAGGGGTAGTGCCTGCTGTAATGAATGAAGTAAGAAGATATGAAATGTGGAGAAAGAAGGGGGGCTTTGAAGTAAAGGAGAGGCAGAATAATGTGTGGGGCCCAGTCTGAAACCCCCGTTAAATTAAGTAATTAATGCAGACATCCCAAGTCTCCTGCGAGCTGCGGGAGTCTCCCGCATTGGGCTGTGGGCTCACGGATACCCGAAAGCACCAAGCAATCTCCCGGCTGGGCCTGTCACTCAGCCACAGACAGACTGTTCTGGCGCTTGCGGGTATCCTGGGTGGGGAAAAAGTCTAGAGTGACAGCTGTCTTAGTCAATGAGAGGCTGTAGAGTGATGGGTGGGGATTATCCTTGAGTGACAGCAAACACAGCCAGTGAGGGGAGCAGAGGCCGGGTGTATGGTGTTGTTGGAAGTATGGAGGATGTGTGAAGTGAGGGACTGCAGGCCGGACCAGGAATGTGATCCATCTCAATGTTGGGGGGGAGAGGTAGGTATAAGGAATAGATGAGAGGAATGTCCCGTACACACGGTTGGATTTTTCAACGGAAAATGTTCGATGGGAGCTTGTTGTCGGAAATTCTGTGTAAGCTCCATAGGACATTTTCCATCGGAATTTCTTGTCACACAAAATTTGAGATCTGGATCTCAAATTTTTTGACAACAAAATCTGTTGTCGTAAATTCCTATCGTGTGTACACAATTCCGACACACAAAGTTCCATGCATGCTCGGAATAAAGCAGAAGAGCCATACTGGCTATTGAACTTCATTTTTCTCGGCTCGTAGTACGTGTTGTACATTGGCATTCTTGATGTTCGGAATTTCTGACAAGGATTGTGTGACCGTGTGTATGCAAGACAAGTTTGAGACAACATCCGTCTGAAAAAATCAGTGGATTTTGTTGTCGGAATGTCCGATCGTGTCTACGGGGCATAAGGGTTCTCAGTGTAATGGGGGTCATTGTGGGTCTGAGTGGTATTATGTGTACAGTGTGTGTCTGGGGGGTGAAAGTGTCTGAAACATAAACTGTCTGTGTTGCCCATAGGAACCAATTATCTTCTGTCTTCTGTCTGTGGCGGAGTGACAGGCGGATGTGATGACGTTCCTTGTCTGTGCAAGGTGGAGGACTGTAACAAAGTCCCGCCTCCTAGATTACACAAAACACCATTCCAATGATACATTGAATCAGTGTGACATGTATCATAGAAGGTGGGAATTTCTTACAGTTGCCGCCGGGATATTTAAATCTATTTCAGAGCTCTGTCTGATCAGGCTGTATTCCATGGGCACTGGTAAGGCTGTATTTCATGGGCACTGGTAAGGCTGTATTTCATGGGCACTGGTATAACTGCATTTAATTGGCACTAATCAGGCTGCATTTAATTGGCACTAGTAATGCTGCATTTAGCCACTTGCTGCCCGCCATATAGCAGAATGACGGCGGCAAAGTGGTGTCAATATCCTGACTGGACGTCATATGGGGGGGCGTGCATCGCGGCGATCGTTGTTGCTGGGTGTCTCTGACGGAGACTCTTTACCATGTGATCAGCCTTGTCCAATCACGGCTGATCACGATGTAAATAGGAAGAGCCGGTGATCGTCTTTTCCTCACTTGCGTCTGACGGACGCGAGTAGAGAAGAGCCGATCGGCTGCTCTCCTGACAGGGGGGGTCTGTGCTGATTGTTTATCAGCACAGCCCCCCTCAGGTCCTACCCAGGACCACTAGGGAAGCCGCCCAGGACCACCAGGGAAGCCGCCCAGGACCACCAGGGAAACCAGCCACACTGGACCACCAGGTATGCCCCCTAGACCCCCAGGGAAATACTAACCAGTGCAAAGGCAGCTGCCAATCAATGCCCAGGCAGCTGCCAATCAGTGCCCATGTCAATGCCTATCACTGCCAGTGCCACCAGGGATGCCTATCAGTGCCGCGTATCAGTGCTGCACATCAGTGCCCATCAGTGCCACGTATTCGTGCCCATCAGTGCCCAGCAGTGCTGCCTATCAGTGCCCATCAGTGCCGCCTATCAGTGCCCATCAGTGCCACCCATAAGAACCCATCTTTGCAGCCTTTCAGTGCCCATCAGTGTCGCCCATCAGAGCCCATCAGTGCCCACCAGTGCCACCCAGTGCCACCCATGAGTGCTCATCAGTGCCGCCTATCAATGTCCATCAGTGCTTCATATCAGTGCCACCCATCAGTGCCGCCTACCAGTGCCCATCAGTGCCGCATATCAGTGCCCATCGTCAGTGCCTGTCAGTGCCCGCTCATTGGTGCCACCTCATCGCTGCCACTTTATCAGTGCCTGTCAGTGCCGCCTTATCAGTGCCCATCAGTGAAAGAGAAAATTTACTTATTTACAAAATTTTTAAACATAAACAAAAGCAAAACTTTTATCTTTTTCAAAATTTTCGGTCTTTTTTTATTTGTTTAGCAAAAAATAAAAACTGCAGAGGTGATCAAATACCACCAAAAGAAAGCTCTATTTGTGGGAACAAAATGATAAAAATTTAGTTTAGGTACAGTGTAGCATGACCGCGCAATTGTCATTCAAACTGCGACAGCACTGAAAGCTGAAAATTGGTCTGGGCAGGAAGGTGTCTAAGTGCCCTGTATTTAAGTGGTTAATTAGCATTGGTAAGGCTGCATTAAATTTTTTTTTGGGGGGGGGGGGGGCGCCGATCCGAAGCGCCACCTCCCTGAAATGAGTTTTTGCAGGTTGAGATGTCTGTTAACGTGTCATCATCAGAAGGAGAGTAGGTGATAATACTAATGGCGCGTACACACGAGCGGAATGTCCGACAGAAAAAGTCAGACGGAAGCTTTTCATCGTATATTCCAATTGTGTGTATGCCTCATCTGACTTTTTTTTTTGAAAATTCTGATGGACCTAGAAATAGAACATGTTCTAAATATTTCCAATGGAACCAATTCCTATAAGGAAAACCGCTCATCTGTATGCTGTTCCGATGGACAAAAAACGACGCATGCTCTGAAGCAAGTAAGAGAAGGAAGCTATTGACTACTGGCTATTGAACTTCCTTTTTCTAGTCCCGTTGTACATGTTGTACGTCGCCGCGTTCTTGACAGTCGGACTTTGGTGTGATCGTGTGTACGCAAGACAGTTTCAGCGGAATTCCGTCGGAACTCCATTGGAAAAACCTTCAGAGTTTATTCCGACGGAAAAAACGGTCGTGTGTACGCGGCATTAGAGTGAGTGCCATTCAGAACAGTAGTGAGTTAATCATGGTGCTCATCAAATGCTCCTTCACCTCAATTAAGTTCAAAGTAGGTTGTCTCTAAGCCTTAGCTATGGTTTGGCATGTGGCCAGAAAAATTAAGGTTATTAGTTTTCTTTAATTTTTGATGTGGTCAGAAATTGGTCTCTCAATTGAAGCCTGTCATGGGTTGTGAATCAGATTTGTATTAAGGAGGGTTCCGATCAAGTTGTATACCCATAGCCATAATGTTTGGACCTTGGGGCACTGCCGCAAAATGTAGTACAGTGTGCCCTGTGCCCTACACCTCCAAAAAAGGGAAAGGAATTGGGTGTAAATTTCGCCACATGATCTGGTGTCAAATACCATTGTACAATAGTACATTGTGGGTATTTTGCTGGGCCAGATTTTGTTCCATTCTGAAAGATCTGTGAATTCCTCCAGATCTCATTCCCAGTTGAGCATGTAAGTGAATTTAGAACTGCTCATAGGGAATGTAAGAGTTATGATAGAGATATTGGACCCTGTCACAATTAAGGGTCAGGTTTGAAGGCCAGTGGCTATAGCAGTGGAAAGGCTCACACAGAAAGCAGCAGGGTAAATACACCAGCGGATGACAGCAGGAGTGTAAGGAGCAAGATATTGACAGGAGAAAAATGCAATAATCTGGCAAGACATGCCTTAAATAGCAAGTCCATGGGAGGAGCAAGGAGTTCAAGGTTCACCAGAGACAAGATAGAAAGTAAGTTTGTCCAAAGGATCAAGCAGGGAGCTGTCTAGCATCTGAGGTGGCTCAGCAAGAAGAGCTACTGCCAGACAAAGCAGATGCAAGTCCCGTTGTACATGTTGTGTGTCACCGCGTTCTTGACAGTTGGACTTTGGAGTGATCGTGTGTACGCAAGACAGTTTCAGCTCCAAGGTTCAGATCCAAGTCCTGACAAGCCGCTGAGTGTGGGTCATTCACACAGCGTCTTTTGAATAGAGATAGATGTAACAGACAGTCAGTATTTTGTTTGAAAAGCATGTGTATGGAGTGATCTCCCCAATGATATCAGAAAAATTCTGTTTGGGGGACCTTCCAGTGCTTCTGGAGTCATATAAATGCCTTGATACAGTGGAGCAAAAAAGTATTTAGTCAGCCACCAATTGTGCAAGTTCTCCCACTTAAAAAGATGAGACAGGCCTGTAATTGTCATCATAGGTATACCTCAACTATGAGACAAAATGTGGAAACAAATCCAGACAATCACCTTGTCTAATTTTTGAAAGAATTTATTTGCAAATTATGGTGAAAAATAAGTATTTGGTCACCAACAAACAAGCAAGATTTCTGGCTCTCACAGACCTGTATCTTCTTTAAGAGGCTCCTTTTGTCCTCCACTCATTACCTGTATTAATGGCACCTGTTTGAACTTGTTATCAGTATAAAAGACACCTGTCCACAATCTCAAACAGTCACACTCCAAACTCCACTATGGTGAAGACGAAAGAGCTGTCAAAGGACATCAGAAACAAAATTGTAGACCTGCACCAGGCTGGGAAGACTGAATCTGCAATAGGCAAGCAGCTTGGTGTGAATAAATCAACTGTGGGAGCAATAATTAGAAAATGGAAGACATACAAGACCACTGATAACCTCCCTCGATCTGGGGCTCCACGCAAGATTTCACCCTGTGCGGTCAAAATGATCACAAGAACGGTGAGCAAACATCCCAGAACCACACGGGGGACCTAGTGAATGACCTGCAGAGAGCTGGGACAAACGTAACAAAGGCTACCATCAGTAACACACTATGCCGCCAGGGACTCAGATCCTGCAGCGCCAGACGTGTCCCACTGCTTAAGCCAGTACATGTCCGGGCCCGTCTGAGGTTTGCTAGAGAGCATTTGGATGATCCAGAAGAGAATTGGGAGAATGTCATATGGTCAGATGAAACCAAAGTAGAACTGTTTGGTAGAAACACAAGTTGCAACCAAAGAACACCATACCTACTGTGAAGCATGGGGGTGGCAACATCATGCTTTGGGGCTGTATCCCTGCAAAGGCAACAGGACGACTGATCCGTGTACATTAAAGAATGAACGGGGCCATGTATCGTGAGATTTTGAGTGCAAACCTCCTCCTATCAGCAAGGGTATTGAAGATGAAACGTGGCTGGGTCTTTCAGCATGACAATTCTCCCAAACACACCGCCCGGGCAACGAAGGAGTGGCTTCGTAAGAGGCATTTCAAGGTCCTGGAGTGGCCTAGCCAGTCTCCAGATCTCAACCCCATAGAAAACCTTTGGAGGGAGTTGAAAGTCTGTGTTGCCCAGCAACGACAGCCCCAAAACATCACTGTTCTAGAGGAGATCTGCATGGAGGAATGGGCCAACATACCAGCAACAGTATGTGACAACCTTGTGAAGACTTACAGAAAACGTTTGACTTCTGTCTTTGCCAACAAAGGATATATAACAAAGTATTGAGATGAACATTTGATATTGACCAAATACTTATTTTCCACCATAATTTGCAAATAAATTCTTTTAAAAAATCAGACAATATGATTGTCTGGATTTGTTTCCACATTTTGTCTCTCATAGTTGAGGTATACCTATGACGACAATTACAGACCTCTCTCATCTTTTAAGTGGGAGAACTTGCACAATTGGTGGCTGACTAAATACTTTTTTGCCCCACTGTGTATATATATATATATACAGTGGCTTGCGAAAGTATTCGGCCCCCTTGAACTTTTCAACCTTTTGCCACATTTCAGGCTTCAAACATAAAGATATAAAATTTTAATTTTTTGTGAAGAATCACCAACAAGTGGGACACAATTGTGAAGTGGAACGAAATCTATTGGATATTTTAAACTTTTTTAGCAATTAAAAAACTGAAAAGTGGTGCGTGCAAAATTATTCGGCCCCTTTACTTTCAGTGCAGCAAACTCACTCCAGAAGTTCAGTGAGGATCTCTGAATGATCCAATGTTGTCCTAAATGACTGATGGTGATAAATAGAATCAGGGCCGATCCTAGGGTCACAGACGCCTGGGTGCAGAAATATTTCTGGCTCCCCCACGTGGGCGTGGTCATCTTACCAACTCCTCCCCTTTACAAATGTTACTTTGGCAACGACAAACACAGAGATGCTCCCCTAAAAAGTCTTCGTTACCCTGGGATCCTCCCATGATCTTTTAACAATAAAGAAAATCTAGGAAGAGCGTACACTAATGAGACCTGGAGGGGAGTCTCTCTGATGCACACAGAAAGGGCTTCTGTTAGAGAGTCTGTTAGAAAGAGCCCCCAGATATAATACAAAAGATAGTCAGAGACTGCAGACATAGTACAGGAGATGGTCAGAGACTGTAGACATAGTACAGGAGATAGTCAGAGACTGTAGACATGATAAAAGAGACGGTCAGAGACTGCAGATATAATACAGAAGATGGTCAGAGACTGCAGTCATAGTACATGAGATAGTCAGAGACTGCAGACATACTACAGGAGATAGTCAGAGACTGCAGACATACTACAGGAGATGGTCAGAGACTGCAGACATAGTACAGGAGATAGTCAGAGACTGCAGACATACTACAGGAGATAGAGACTGAAGACATACTACAGGAGATGGTCAGAGATTGCAAACATACTACAGGAGACGGTCAGAGACCGGAGATATAATACATGAGATAGTCAGAGACTGAAGACATGATACAAGAGACGGTCAGAGACTGCAGACATACTACAGGAGATGGTCAGAGACTGCAGACATACTACAGGAGATGGTCAGAGACTGCAGACATGGAACAGGAGATGGTCAGAGACTGCAGACATGATACAGGAGATGGTCAGAGACTGCAGACATACTACAGGAGATGGTCAGAGACTGCAGACATGATACAAGAGATGGTCAGAGACTGCAGACATGTTACAAGAGATGGTCGGAGACTGCAGACATGTTACAAGAGATGGTCAGAGACTGCAGACATGTTACAAGAGATGGTCAGAGACTGCAGACATGTTACAAGAGATGGTCAGAGACTGCAGACATGTTACAATAGATGGTCAAAGACTGCAGACATGTTACAAGAGATGGTCAGAGACTGCAGACATAGTACAGGAGATGGTCAGAGAATGCGGACATATTACAGGAGATGGTCAGAGATTGCAGACATACTACAGGAGACGGTCAGAGACTGTAGACATAGTACAGGAGATGGTCAGAGACTGCAGACATGATACAAGAGATGGTCGGAGACTGCAGTTCCTATGGACGTTAGTAGATAATGGCCGATCGGCCCTCTCACCTGACCCAGCGATACAGCAGCAACAGTTCCTCTGATCAGGAGTCTGCTCACTCTGAATTGCCTGTGGCGACTCCGCTGGGTAGCACCCAGATCTGCATTCTGGCAATGACTCCATTCCTTTCTCCACCAGGGATGGTGCTAGGCTGTGTGGTTTTCCCTCTGGTGGCGCAGGTCAGCGGGGTTCTCTCTCTGATGGTGTTCCCTCAGCACTGTTCTCTCCCTCTGGAGTCCTGGGTGTACTTCCCTGAAAGCTTTCCCGGGCTCCTGGCTCTCTCTCTCCCATTCAGCTGAGCATGCTGTGTGGGCTGAAGTTTCCGTGTTACAGTGGGGCTGCCAGTCCTTGGGACTACATGTCCCACAATCCTCTTCTTTGCTCCTTTTTTTTTTCTTCTGGCCGACATGAAGGCGGGGGGAAGAAACATAGTGCGCTGCTCACTAGTACAGCAGTGCGCGCGAAGAGGAGAGGGAGAGGGGTGTCACCCGGTGCGGTAAAACATGGTATCACCCCCTCCACCAACTATAGTCGCCCCTCAGTACAGATCCCCCTCCACTAAGTATAGACCCCCCTCCGTCAGTGCAGACCCCCCACTAAGTATAAACCCCTCCCTCAGTACAGACCCCCCATCAGTATAGACCCCCCCAGGACAAAACACCCCCCTCTATCAGTATAGACCCCCCTCAGGACAAACCAACCACCCCTCCATTAGTACAGACCCCCTTCAAGACAAACCACCCCCCTCCATTAGTACAGAACCACCCCCCTCCGTGAGTACAGACCCGCCAGAACAAACCACCCCCCTACATTAGTACAGAACCACCCCTCCTCCATTAGTACAGACCCCCCTGAACAAACCACCCCCCTCCATTAGTACAGACCCCCCTCAGGACAAACCACCCCCCCATTAGTACAGAACCACCCCCCTCCATTAGTACAGACCCCCCTCAGGACAAACCACCCCCCTCTATTAGTACAGAACCACCCCCCTCCATTAGTACAGACTCCCCCAAAACAAACCACCCCCCTCCATTAGTACAGACCCCCCCAGGACAAACCCCCCATTAGTATAGACCCCCCAGGACAAACCCCCCCTCCATTAGTATAGACCCCCAGGACAACCCCCCCTTCATTAGTATAGAACCCCCCAGGACACCCCCCTCCATTAGTATAGACCCCCCCAGGACAACCCCCCCTTTATTAGTATAGACCCCCCCAGGACAAACCCCTCCCCTCCATTAGTATGGACCCCCAGGACAACCCCCCTTCATTAGTATAGACCCCCAGGACAACCCCCCCTTCATTAGTATAAACCCCCCCAGGACAACCCCCCCTTCATTAGTATAGACCTCCCCCCATGACAACCCCCCCTTCATTAGTATAGACCCCCCCAGGACAAACCCCTCCCCTCCATTAGTATAGACCCCCCAGGACAACCCCCCTTCATTAGTATAGACCCCCCCAGGGCAACCCCCCCTTCATTAGTATAGACCCCCAGGACAACCCCCCTTCATTAGTATAGACAACCCCCCTTCATTAGTATAGACCCCCTAGGACAACCCCCCCTTCATTAGTATAGACCCCCCAGGACAACCCCCCTTCATTAGTATAGACCCCCCAGGACAAACCCCTCCTCCGTTAGTGTAGACCCCCCCAGGACAAACCCCCCCTCCATTAGTATAGACCCCCCAGGACAACTCCCCCTTCATTAGTATAGACCCCCCTAGGACAAACCCCCCCTCCATTAGTATAGACCCCCCCAGGACAACCCCCCCTTCATTAGTATAGAACCCCCCAGGACACCCCCCCTCCATTAGTATAGACCCCCCCAGGACAACCCCCCTTCATTAGTATAGACCCCCCAGGACAAACCCCTCCCCTCCATTAGTATAGACTCCCCAGGACAACCCCCCTTCATTAGTATAGACCCCCAGGACAAACCCCTCCCCTCCATTAGTATAGACCCCCCAGGACAACCCCCCTTCATTAGTATAGACCCCCCCAGGGCAACCCCCCCTTCATTAGTATAGACCCCCCAGGACAACCCCCCCTTCATTAGTATAGACAACCCCCCTTCATTAGTATAGACCCCCCCAGGACAACCCCCTTTCATTAGTATAGACCCCCCAGGACAACCCCCCCTTCATTAGTATAGACCCCCAGGACAAACCCCCCCTCCATTAGTATAGACCCCCCAGGACAACCCCCCCTCCATTAGTATAGACCCCCCAGGACAAACCCCCCTCCATTAGTATAGACCCCCAGGACAAACCCCCCTTCATTAGTATAGACCCCCCTCCATTAGTATAGACCCCCCCCAGGACAACCCCCCCTTCATTAGTATAGACCCCCCAGGACAAACCCCCCTTCATTAGTATAGACCCCCCCAGGACAAACCCCCCCTCCATTAGTATAGACCCCCCAGGACAACCCCCCTTCATTAGTATAGACCCCCCAGGACAACCCCCTCTTCATTAGTATAGACGCCCCCAGGACAACCCCCCCTTCATTAGTATAGACGCCCCCAGGACAAACCCCCCTTCATTAGTATAGACGCCCCCAGGACAAACCCCCCTTCATTAGTATAGACCCCCCCAGGACAAACCCCCTCTCCATTAGTATAGACCCCCCAGGACAACCCCCCCCTTCATTAGTATAGACCCCCCAGGACAACCCCCCCTTCATTAGTATAGACGCCCCAGGGACAACCCCCCCTTCATTAGTATAGATGCCCCCAGGACAACCCCCCCCTTCATTAGTATAGACGCCCCCAGGACAACCCCCCCTTTATTAGTATAGACCCCCCAGGACAAACCCCCCCTCCATTAGTATAGACCCCTGACAAACCAGCCCCCCCTCCATTGAGCTAATTAAAAAACACCCGGGCGGCAGCTGGAGAGGAGAGGACAGTGTGCAGCCCCACCGCCCAGGTGGAGAACTGAGCGTGTCAGGCTTGGGCAGCAGGCGGGAGTTACACAGGAGGAGGATAGCTGGATCACGTCGGGAACGGACCGCCCCCCCCGTGACGTCACTGCGCGGCTGGTCTCTCTGCACACAGAGACACAGCCGCTCCGATCTCCAGCTGTTTCCACTCTCCTCCTCTGACAGGAGGAGGGAGGGGGGATGCCTGGGCTTCGGCAAGAGACACAGAGGCGGCTGCGGTGACCGGCGGAAAGAGCCGCCTACGCTACGGACAAGGAGAGGAGGAGGGAGGGGAGCACTCTGGCGCTTCAGCGCCCCCACCTCTGTGGCGCCTGGGTGCACTGCACCCCGTGCACCCCGGCCAGGATCGTCCCTGAATAGAATCCACCTGTGTGTAATCAAGTCTCTGTATAAATGCACCTGCTCTGTAATAGTCTCAGGGTTCTGTTGAAAGCGCAGAGAGCATCATGAAGACCAAGGAACACACCAGGCAGGTCCGTAATACTGTTGTGGAGAAGATTAAAGCTGGATTTGGATACAAAAAGATTTCCCAAGCTTTAAACATCCCAAGGAGCATTGTGCAAGCGATCATTTTGAAATGGAAGGAGTATCAGACCACTGCAAATCTACCAAGACCTGGCTGTCCCTCTAAACTTTCAGCTCAGACAAGGAGAAGACTGATCAGAGATGCAGCCAAGAGGCCCATGATCACTCTGGATGAACTGCAGAGAACTACAGCTGAGGTGGGAGAGTCTGTCCATAGTACAACAATCAGTCGTACACTGCACAAATCTGGCCTTTATGGAAGAGTGGCAAGAAGAAAGCCATTTCTCAAAGATATCCATAAAAAGTCTCGTCTAAAGTTTGCCACAAGCCACCTGGGAGACACACCAAACATGTGGAAGAAGGTGCTCTGGTCCGATGAAACCAAAATCGAACTTTTTGGCCACAATGCAAAACGATATGTTTGGCGTAAAAGCAACACAGCTCATCACACTCAACACACCATCCCCACTGTCAAACATGGTGGTGGCAGCATCATGGTTTGGGCCTGCTTTTCTTCAGCAGGGACAGGGAAGATGATTAAAATTGAGGGGAAGATGGATGCAGCCAAATACAGGACCATTCTGGATGAAAACTGTTGGAGTCTGCAAAAGACCTGAAACTGGGACGGAGACTTATCTTCCAACAAGACAATGATCCCAAATATACAGCAAAATCTACAAAGGAATGGTTCACAAATAAACGTATCCAGGTGTTAGAATGGCCAAGTCAAAGTCCAGACCTGAATCCAATCGAGAATCTGTGGAAAGAGCTGAAAACTGCTGTTCACAAACGCTCTCCATCCAACCTCACTGAGCTCGAGCTGTCTTGCAAGGAAGAATGGGCAAGAATTTCAGTCTCTCGATGTGCAAAACTGATAGAGACATACCCCAAGCGACTTGCAGCTGTAATCGCAGCAAAAGGTGGCTCTACAAAGTATTAACGCAAGCGGGCCGAATAATTTTGCACGCCCCACTTTTCATTTTTTTATTAGTTAAAAAAGTTTCAAAAATCCAAAAGATTTTGTTCCACTTCACAATTGTGTCCCACTTGTTGGTGATTCTTCAAAAAAAATAAAAATTTGATATCTCTATGTTTGAAGCCTGAAATGTGGCAAAAGGTTGAAAAGTTCAAGGGGGCCGAATACTTTCGCAAGCCACTGTATATATATATATATATATATATATATATATATATATATATATATAGTAATTTAAGTAATTATAAACTTTCAGTGTTCCAATTCCAAGCTGGATAGTGAAAACCTAAAAAAAAAAAAAAAAAATCTTACATCTATTCTTGAAGATTGTTATATTTACAGAATCTTCTTCCCCTGCTACCCATAACAATAAAATACAAAATTACCCAAGGTCAAGCAGGATATAATTAAACAAAGTAATATTACACATTGATGCTACATTTATGTTTTACAATCTGTCCATAGATGATAATTTCTAAAGTGCTCTTCATTTGTAATTAATGTAAATGTTGGAAGGCGTTAAGTACAAACTTAAAATTGCATGTACAATGAGCAGTAAGTCAAGAGTCTACTTAACACTAAATAATTAATTCCGTGAATGCTGTGTGTCAACATAAGAGATGAAAGACTCAGAGGTCAAAAAGTTTGAGAAAGTCTCCTGAGCAACAATGTTTTCACTCTCAGTTTTGTCCTCTTCTCCTGTCCTTCATCACCTTGAATCAATAATTCAAACTATTTAGTTATTTATAGCCCTTTCATGCTATACTATTGTATTCACTCAACAGATGGAAAAGGTTTTTATAGAAACAGACTGCTTAACTTTATCAATTTTATTTAAATGAAATAGTCAGGTAAAATTAAACTTTCAAAAAGAAAACATAGCTTTCTAGAGCACTGTAAGTAAAAAAAGATCACATTTTATTTGATTAAAAAATACAATTCCCCCTTTTTTGCTCATGTTTTCTCTCCCTGTTCTGTGCATTTCTAATACATTCTTTGTTCTGTGAATGTATGTGCACTCCAGCTGAACGTCACAGTTTTACTGAGGTGACTACAACAGAATGTGACAGTATACTGTGCATTGGCATACAGTAGCTGCTTATAGTCCAGCTCATGAACAGGCTGTAAAGAATGACAATGTCACAGCTAAACTGAGTAACTGTGTCTATAGGCACTTCCTTTTGTAGGGTGGCAATTAGAGGTCGACCGATATGGGTTTTTCTCTGGCCGATGCCCATAGGCACTTCCTTTTGTAGGGTGGCAATTAGAGGTTGACCGATATGGGTTTTTCTCTGGCCGATGCCCATGCCAATATTAAGAAATCGGGCCGGCCAATGGCCGATATATGATGCCAGTTTTTGCGGCCAATATTTTAAGCCAATTTTTCTTTTTTTGGCAGGTGGCACTGGTTGCCACTGATTGGCACTTGCGATTGGCACTGGCAGGTGGCACTGGTTGGCACTGGCAGGTGGCACTGGTTGGCATTGGCAGGTGGCACTGGTTGGCACTGATTGGCACTGGCAGGTGGCACTGGTTGGCACTGATTGGCACTGGCAGGTGTCACTGGCAGGCAGCATTGGTTGGCACTGGCAGTTGGCACTAGCAGGTGGCACTGGTTGGCACTGATTGGCACTGACAGTTGGCACTGATTGGCACTGGCGATTTGCACTGGCAGGTGGCACTGATTGGCACTGGCAGGTGGCACTGGCAGTTGGCATTGGTTGGCACTGGCAGCTGGCACTGGTTGGAACTGACAGGTTTCACACTGAGCTGATTTGTCAGTTTCAGTTACACTATATGTAACTGAATGCAGAGACCAGCTGTTAGAATTCAGTGTGATGTCGGGGGTGGACGGGACCCGGGGTGGACGGGACCTGGGGTGGGCGGGGCCCTGCAGCTATCAAACACCAGCCAATGATTGGGCTGCTTAAGAAAGTGGGTGGGGCCACATACGTGTAGCAGCCCGCCGAGATCCCATCCCATTGGCTGGTGTTTGATATCTGGGTCCCGCCCACCCCCGACATCACGCTGAATTCTGACAGCTCCTCTCTCTGCATTCAGTTGCAAATCAGTTTAACACACTGAGCACAGAGCCGCTCAGTGTGTGAAACTGTCAGTGGAGTGTGGGGAAGGGAGGTAATCGGGCAATTTTTGCACAAAAATCAATCAATTCCAATTTCTTAAAAAAGGCCAAATATCGGCCGATATATCGGCCGACCTCTAGTGGCAATGCCTTGTTGGTAGGATCACCATTTAGGATTTAACAGAAAACAGAAATCAGTTGCAAATCAGTTTAACACACTGAGCACAGAGCCGCTCAGTGTGTGAAACTGTCAGTGGAGTGTGGGGAAGGGAGGTAATCGGCCAATTTTTGCATAAAAATTAAGCAATTCCAATTTCTTAAAAAAGGCCAAATATCGACCGATATATCGGCCGACCTCTAGTGGCAATGCCTTGTTGGTAGGATCACCATTTAGGATTTAACAGAAAGCAGAAAATATAAAAAACTACAGGTGCATGTGCAGCAAAATGTTTGGCTTAAAGTGATTGTAAATGATCACCTTGTAAAACAACCCATTCAGAAAATAGAAATAAAAGGCAGAACATATTTGTATAGATATAAAAAAAAAAAAAAAAACATAAATAATTGTTTCCCCTTTTTTATAAATAATCACATTCCCTCTGCATAAGAGCTGAGGGGAGGGGGAGGAGAAACAGCAGTACACTGAGCTTCCCAGTGAATGGCTGTGCAGCAGGGGTGTGTCAAGAGAAGTCTTATCATTGAAGGAGAGTACACTAAGTTCCCAGCATAGCTAGAGAACTGACCACGGTATGTTCTCTTATTCAGTGTTGTCAGTTTTTAATAGGAAAGCATAGAGACTGGCAGGAACACCAGGGATTTCACATAAAGGAAGTATACAAGTACATGGTACCAGCAGGCCCATATCAGGAATATGAAGTGTTGGGGTAACAAACGCTTTAAATGTTTAGGTTTAGATAAATACAAAATAGACAGAAGCTGCAGGAATGATCCCGGTATAACAACTTCTCGCCCAGGACATTTATATGCCTAAACTGGACAGGAAGCAGTTGAATTGCTACAATCTCTTTCTGACTGTAGATGTAAGCATTTTTACACCAACTGTTGCAATAGTTATCTGCAGATTCCACAATAAAATCCTGGGGTAATTAGAGACTTCTTTTAGCATTAACTGGTCAGCTTTTTAAGTGGAATGATTGATTTCAAATCCTTTGGCAATCTTTCTTAAACCTTGGTCATACTCATAGGCATCCACAACCTTCTTGCTGCGGACCTTAAAGTGGTCTATGAATCTTGGAATGATGACACCACACATCAACAGCAAATAAAACATGGGACCCTGGCAGTGGCGTCACTAGGGGGTGGCTTTTGGGGCTATAGCCCCAAATCTGGGGCCCGTAGCCCTGAGTTTCTGCAGGGGTCCCCAAGGAGACGGAAGGCTCTCTGGGGACCCTGATGTAAGTGGGGGGCTCTCTGGGTACCCTGATTTAAGGGGAGGCTCTATGGGGACCCTGATTTTAGAGGGAGGTTCTCTGGGGACCCTGATTTAAGGGGGAGGCTCTCTGGGGACGCTAATGTAAGGGGGGCTCTCTGGTCATATATATACACACACACATATATTATATACATGTGTATGCCCGCCCAAGCGTTTGACTTTCTTTACTATGCTGCTTTGGGCTGTAGCCCCAAATCTTTTGTAGACCTAGCAACGCCCCTGGACCCTGGATATCTGAGGTTTAAAACTCATCTTCAGGCAAAATCAGATGTAAGTAGGTAAAAGCATAACTTTTTATCTGATGTACTCCACTAAATTACAAGTGGCCTTCTCTTCTTATGCTTCAAAGAAGGCAGAATACAGTTTGTCCAATTTCCTATGTGGGGGATGCAACACTTGTGCCTGCTCTATGTGAACCTGGTGAAGGGTCCCATGATGCCCCCACATATTTTCTTTGCAATCAAGTCAGTGCAAAAATCAAGTGTCAACTGGTCTATGACAATTAAGCAGCTGCAGTACTCAAAGCTCAGTTAAACTTTGTTATAATTAATATGAAAGAAGACTGTACCACTCAGCGCATAGTCTTTTTTGAACTTGAATTAAGTTGCTTTTGCCTTTTCCTGCCCAGCTTTGCTGCTGCTGCCTAGTTGTGCCCACTTTCTGCCTACACACCAGTATAGCACGATTATGCAGGATATCAGGCACTGGCAAAGACAGGGGAGCTCCTAATTTTTGCTCACTGCCCACAGCAGTTTCTCCCTGTCCAAGTTTGCCTCTATGCTTAGATATGTGCTAGTAATGTGCCTCTGCTGGCAGACTGCAGGCACAAAACAAATATCACTCAGTATCAGACAGAGCACTGATGTAATAGATAAATCTGTCAATTAATTGTGTATGATTTATGAAAGTGGAGTGGTCATATCATGGCTGATTTACTTATGTCAAGTAGGCATCACAATGCAAGGGAATTTTCCCTAGTACTTAATGAAAGAGATGAAGCTCTACTGACTTCCATCATCCAATCACGTGGAAGCAAAATAAAGATTTTTTTTTTAAATTTTCCATGAACATGATTTAGTATTCTTTGCAAAGTGAAATTTTACCAGATAAACTAAGATAAAATGTCCTTAAAAATGAACAGTCTATTTGCCTTTAGTAAAACAACAAAACCTACTGTCTCTATTAACCATACAGTCGTCTTGTTTAAAATAAAGATAACACCTTAAAGGGACTACAAGAAAATGGTGCCCGGCCGCACATAGGATCGACAGACTGTAAAAACTAAGATAGTTAAAGATGATAAGAATTGGTCATGCAGGGCCTAATCAAAGAGGCATCTATGATTAAGCCCTACATGGGCAAAACGCATTGAGGGGTTCTTCTATGGGTGGAGAGCTCAGCTGAAGTTAATTATCATCTTTCACTATTTTAGGTTTAGTCCGCTGATCTTGTGTGGGTTGGCGACATTTTCTTGTAGATCCAGCTAAACCTGATGAGCCTTAAATCCTGACCAACACCAGCATATAGCGTCACCAGCCACAGGACTTCTGAAGCATTAGAACTGTTCTGTTTTTTAGGTTACATTACACATGAATTATAATTTTATAGCTTGCATGTTTGTATAGTCTTCAGAAATGCACATGTCTAGCAACAATATACAATATTTACCTTGAAATCCGATTTCTGGAATGTATAAGGGTATGTATTTGGCTTGTGGAAGATATATAACATCCTGTAAATCAAGCACAGAAAAAAAAAATCTTAAATACTAGAAAACTTTGTAAGGTCAAGTAAAATTACCCCTGACTCTTTAATTCAGCTTGTTTAATACAAAAGCTGCTAATGTTGCACACAATACTTTACACCTTGGAAGCAGGGACAGAATTGGGACTAAAGTTAGGACTGCATTATACAGAGGGGCCTTGATGGAGCAGTGTGACTTTCACATATACTTGCAAATGTTGTGTAACTAAAACCCTATTTTTATTGGAAATTGTTAGATAGTGTAATCTGTTTTTATGCAGGCTAGCTGGTAGGAATGCTGGGAAACATATTTTTGTTGGCTCTGTGCAAAGCTCTTCCATGTGCACTCTAACCTTATGCCGCGTACACACGAGCGGACTTTACGGCAGACTTTGTCCGGCGGACTTTTCAACAGACTTTCCAAATGAACGGACTTGCCTACACACGATCAACCAAAGTCCGACGGATTCGTACGTGATGACGTACACCGGACTAAAATAAGGAAGTTGATAGCCAGTAGCCAATAGCTGCCCTAGCGTCGGTTTTAGTCTGCCGGACTAGCATACAGACGAGCGGACTTTTCGACCGGACTCGAGTCCATTGGAAAGATTTGAAACATGTTTCATTTCTAGGTCCCTAAAACTTTTGGAGAAAAAAAGTCAGCTGGAGCCCATACACGATCGAATTGTCTGACGGACTCCGGTCCGCCGGACCAAGTATGCCGTAAAGTCCGCTCGTGTGTACGCGGCATAACAGTTACTTCTAAATTGGGCTGGTTTTAATTTTTGTTTATCTTGCTGGAATTGGCAAAAGGACACCTTCAGCTGCCATTGTGCTTTGCTGTGCATCTGGTGTGTTCCTGTGCCTGTAACAATGAATGAGCTGCCTGATGGCATACCTACCTTTGATTTATCCAGTGCCAATGGCGCAGCTATGGAATTGTACTTTAATTCTGATTGCTATCTCTTTCAGCAATCACCCCTTAGCTATCTTTTCTATTTTTATTACTGGGGGCTTTTTTGTCTTTAAATTTGTTTTGTGGTTATTGGTTTCTTTAGCAGTTTGGTTTCTTCCAGCTGCTGGCCTAAAATTCCTTTAGGTTGTTTAAAGCACAGCATTCAATAGTAATGCCCTGTACACACGGTCGGACATTGATCGGACATTCCGACAACAAAATCCATGGATTTTTTCCGACGGATGTTGGCTCAAACTTGTCTTGCATACACATGGTCACACAAAATTGTCAGAAAATCCGATCGTTCTGAACGCAGTGACGTAAAACACGTACGTCGGGACTATAAACAGGGCAGTAGCCAATAGCTTACGTCTCCTAATTTATTCTGAGCATGTGTGGCACTTTGTGTGTCGGATTTGTATACACACGATCGGAATTTCCGACAACGCATTTTGTTGTCGGAAAATTTTATAGCAAGCTCTCAAAGTTTGTGTGTTGGAAATTCCTATGGAAAATGTGTGATGGAGCCTGCACACGGTCGGAATTTCCGACAACAAGGTCCTATCACACATTTTCCCTCGGAAAATCCGACCGTGTGTACAGGGCATTAGTCCGTAGGGTTCAATATTGAGTTGGCCCACCCTTTGCAGCTATAACAGCTTCAGCTCTACTGGGAAGGCTGTCCACAAGGTTTAGTGAGTTTGTCTATGGGAATGTTTGGCCATTCTTCCAGAAGCACATTTGCGAGGTCAGGCACTGATGTTGGATGAGAAGGCCTGGCTCACAGTCTCTGCTCTAATTCATCCCAAAGGTGTTATATCAGGTTGAGGTCAGGACTCTGTGCAGGCCAGTCAAGTTCCTCCACACCAAACTCACTCCTCCATGTCTTTATGGACCTTACTTTGTGCACTGGTGCACAGTCATATTGGAACAGGAAGGGGCCACCCTCAAGCTGTTCCCACAAAGTTGGGAACATGAAATTGCCCAAAGTGTCTTAGTATGCTGACTCTTTAATAGTTCCCTTAACTGGAACTAAGGGGCCAAGCCTAATCCCTGATAAACAACCCCACAATATGATCTGAATGAATGAATTACATTCTTGGTATTTACTTGTTTATAGCGCTGCACTCCCCCTCCTTTTTTTGACCTAGAAAATAAAGAAACCAAACAAAACAAAACATTTTTTTCTGGTCTGCACATGTCTAATGACTTTGTAGAGCATAAACAAAACGTTTACATGTCGTAACAAAGTCACACTCATCCAGTCACATCAAAAAAGCATACAGTTGCAGGGTAAAGTCGCATCAAAATTGCATGGTTTTTAAGTTGCACAAGTGTGAATGGACATCTAATGAGAAATTGGCAAGTTACTGTGCAATTTCTATTTCCTGGTCAAAGAAAGCATATTACAGCTTCATGAAAAAAGCATAATTTACAGTCAGACATGCTCTGCCGGTTTATGTTGTTGCTGAGACTGCCCATAAAAATTGTACTGCTCTGTAACATCATGTAAGACTTTAAGACATTCCCCAAGCATTTTATTTAAAGCAGGTGTGTATTTTTAATATTGTCTTTGAACCAGCTTTAAAAGATCCTATCCCTGTTATACAGTATTTGGCAGTGCCCAACTTTATATGCCTTTTGTTTGGACAGAAGTTTGCCTATTAGCCCTAAAAATAGCCAGAATCTGCTAACAAGATAATCAAACCCAGGCTGATTCGCCCATCTCTAGTTATATACTGCAGGGCCAGCAGGATTTACATGACTGACCCCATCTCTGAGCCAGAATCTTAGGAATTTGATTATTATCTGGATAATGCTTGAACAAAGATGGATCGGTCTTTCTGGTTTGAAAAGCAGATGAAGGGCATTATCAAGGGCCATAATGTGATCTATGTGAGAGGTAATAAAACCTTTAATAAGTGTTACCCTTTCAAATTACTTGACATGCATGCATTTAACATGAAAAATATATTCCAAGACTGAAATGAAAAAGGAAACAGCTGATACCAGCACTGTGTTAGGTAAATCTGCAAAGAGCCAGTTTTTAATGGATGAAATTAATTAAAAAATGGCCCCCTTTTTTTTTTAGCAACATGGCTAATATATATGTGTTGTGGTGTGCTGCAGTGCATTGAGGTGCCTCTCACAATGAATGGTACCACATTGCACCGCACATAGAGCAGGTGTTGTTGACATAAACTATATTGCCAAAAGTATTGGGAGGCCTGCCTTTATACACACACACATGAACTTTAATGGCATCCCAGTCTTAGTCCGTAGGGTATATTGAGTTGGCCCACCCTTTGCAGGTATAACAGCTTCAACTCTTCTGGGAAGGCTGTCCACAAGGTTTAGGAGTGTGTCTATGGGAATGTTTGACCATTCTTCCAGAAGAGCATTTGTGAGGTCAGGCAAGCACTGATGTTGGATGAGAAGGCCTGGCTCGCAGTCTCTGCTCTTCATCCCAAAGGTGTTCTAGTGGGTTGCGGTCAGGACTCTGTGCAGGCCAGTCAAGTTCCTCCACCATAAACTCACTCATCCATGTCTTTATGGACCTTGCTTTGTGCACTGGTCTAAATCATTTGGTGGAGGGGATCATATTGTGGGGTTGTTTTTCAGGGATTAGGCTTGGCCCCTTAGTTCCAGTTAAGGGAACTATTAAAGAGTCAGCATACTAAGACACTTTGGACAATTTCATGTTCCCAACTTTGTGGGAACAGCTTGAGGGTGGCCCCTTCCTGTTCCAATATGACTGCGCACCAGTGCACAAAGCAAGGTCCATAAAGACATGGAGGAGTGAGTTTGGTGTGGAGGAACTTGACTGGCCTGCACAGAGTCCTGACCTCAACCTGATATAACACCTTTGGGATGAATTAGAGCAGAGACTGTGAGCCAGACCTTCTCATCCAACATCAGTGCCTGACCTCACAAATGTGCTTCTGGAAGAATGGTCAAACATTCCCATAGACACACTCCTAAACCTTGTGGACAGCCTTCCCAGAAGAGTTGAAGCTGTTATAGCTGCAAAGGGTGGGCCAACTCAATATTGAACCCTACGAACTAATGCCCTGTACACACGGTCAGATTTTCCGAGGGAAAATGTGTGATAGGACCTTGTCAGAAATTCCGACCGCGTGTAGGCTCCATCACACATTTTCCATCAGATTTTCCGACACACAAAGTTTGAGAGCTTGCTATAAAATTTTCCAACAACAAAATCCGTTGTCGGAAATTCCGATCGTGTGTATACAAATCCGACAGACAAAGTGCCACGCATGCTCAGAATAAATAAAGAGATGAAAGCTATTGGCTACTGCCCTGTTTATAGTCCCGACGTACCGCGTTCAGAATGATCGAATTTTCCGACAACTTTATGTGACCGTGTGTATGCAAGACAAGTTTAAGCCAACATCTGTCGGAAACAATCCATGGAATTTGTTGTCGGAATGTCTGATCAATGTCCGATCGTGTGTACGGGGCATAAGACTGGGATTTCATTAAAGTTCATGTGCATGTAAAGGCGTCCGCCCCAATACTTTTGACAATGTCAATGCCACCATGCACCAGTGAGAACAGGCCCTTAGTTTTCTTATTAAAATAATAATAATAATCATTAAATTCTTTCCTGAGAGGTCTTTCAGATTGACGATATAGTATTTTTAAGTACCATAAACTTGAATTAGAGTTGCATTGATTCTTCAAGGACTTTTTTTTTTCGCAGCATATGCTGCATCTGACACACTATACCTAAGCTTGGGAGTTTATGAAGACCCTAAAATAGATACCACATGGCTGATTCAATCTAGCATCCCAAAAGCAGCAGTTAGACCCCTTTCACACTGAGGCGTTAGCGCTTAAAATAGCGCCTGTAAAGCGTCTGAAAGAAGCGTCAGCTGCAAACCCAGTGTGAAAGCCCGAGTGCTTTCACACTGGGGCGCTGCGCTGGCAGGGCATCAGAAAAAGTTCTGCAAGCAGCTTCTTTGCAGCACATTAGGAGTGGTGAACTCACCGCTGCTAAAGCGCCCCTGCCCATTGAAAACAAAAATAGCGCCGCTTTACCGCTGACGCCTGGGGCAGCACAGTGAGAAAGGGCTCTTAACAAAAATTATTTTCTGACTGTGAATTTTATAAGAAGATTAATACTTTGTTCTAGTTACCATTTATTTATAAAATACTTTAATTTAACATGTATTATTTCCAGAGAGCCAGAGGGTAGGTAACATTCAAGGTCAATTATTTTCTTTTTTTGTGTTAGATGAAAAAACTTTAACTTGAAATAAGAAAAAAAAATCAAAGTTGGATAGAGTACTTTCATTGCTTAATTAAACAGATTAGTATTTCACACTGTTAGCGCTCTTCAAAAAGAGGTGAAGTATGCTGTTATATCGCTTCATTTCAGGTAGCATCACACATTTTATTTCTCACAATGCTTTAATACTTTAGTTGCACCAGTGACATACAAATTAACAGAATTTCATAAGTATATGCTGCTATCAAAACTAGCAGGTGTGTAATGTGTTATATTTTTCTTTAGGGTGTTGATTTATTAACAATAAAAAAAATAAATAAATAAAAAACACTCAAATATTTCTTATAACAACCAATCAATTTTTAGATTGTATTTGTTTTGTTCAGCTTAAGAGATGAAAGCTAAAGTGTGACAAAAGTGTCTGGGAAATAAAGTGTCTGTAAGGCCAACTAAGAGTATGGTAGCCACCCTGGCGGTATGATTATGTCAGATTTTTGAGTCTCAAAGCGGTACAATTGTTTTGCTTAGAAATTTTGTGTTTTATATTGCAGGCCTGTAATTCTTAGTAATAACACATTTAAATCTATCCAAACAAGAGTCACGGGTATGATAAAGTTTGAAAGACTAAATCATAAATTATAATAAATAACTATAAATAATTATAAAAAATAATACCGTATATACTCGAGTATAAGTCGTTCCGAGTATAAGTCGAGGCCCTAATTTACCACAAAAAAATGGGAAAAACTTAGTGACCCGAGTATAAGACGAGGGTGAGAAATGCACAGCTACTGTAAGTGGAAAAGAGAGTCAACAATGCCCATTTGCAGCCTCACTGTGCCCATTTGCAGCCATACAGTAGGTCCCCCGAACTTCAAACTCGGTAGTTAAGGGTTCCTAGATGCCCCCTAGCTGCAGCCAAAATTTGGGGTCTCTGAACCCAAAGGGTCCCGAAATGACATTGCTGCAGATGGACACAGTTGACCGACTTTGGGGCCCCGTATCTTGGGGCCACTTAGTGTTAGGAACCCCAAATTTGGTGTGCAAACCCAGTGGAACCATAAAATATCCAAAGCTGGGGTTTCTAGCACCAAGTGTCCCCGAGATACAGGGCCCCAAAAATCGGTTCAGAAAATGTCAAACACTTTTCTGCAGCATAGAATGACATTTTCCGAACCAATTTTGGGGCCCTGTATCTGGGGGCCACTTAGTGCTAGGAACCCCAGCTTTGAATATATTATGGTACCCGTTCCACTGGGTTTGTACACCAAATTTGGGGTTCCTAGCACCAAGTGGCTCTGAGATACGGGGCCCCAAATTCGGTTCAGAAAATGTCAAGCACTTTTCTGCAGCATAGAATGACATTTTCCGAACCGATTTAGGGGCCACGTATCTCGGGGCCACTTAGTGCTAGGAACCCCAGCTTTGGATATGTTATGGTACCAATTCCATTGGGTTTGCACACCAAATTTGGGGTTCCTAGCACAAAGTGGCCCTGAGATACAGGGCCCCAAATTCGGTTTGGAAAATGAAATTTTATGCTGCAGAAAAGTGCTTGACTCGAGTATAAATCGAGGGGGGCACTTTCAGCACAAAAAAATGTGCTAAAAAACTCAACTTACACTCGAGTATATACGGTAATATAATAATAATAAATTCACGATTCACTATTGCTCAATTCTGCAAGTGTTCTAATTTACTATCACTGTTTTCTAACTAGTCTAAAACCATTTTTGACGTAAAGGGACACTTTTTGGATGCCATGGACATTCTCAAGTTTCCAGACAGAAATAACATCGCATTAGGGACAAAATGGATGTGAAATGATTTCATACAGTAATGTAATATGTAAGATTACAGTGTACTGTATGTGTTAGGAATTTTGTACTCTCTGAATTTGCCGCTAGGCTCCACCCCCATGTGTCGTGCCGCTTGCATGGAACGGAGCTTGGCACACAGAGCATCGGGCGGAGGACACTGCGGGGGACATCGCAGGATCCTGGGGACAAGGTAAGTAACCTGCACAAGGATCCTGAGATGCAATCCCGAGTGTGGCTCGGAGTTACCGCTAATGGTACTGAAATTTAACCCCCGAGCCACACTAGGGAATACCGCCAGGGAGGTTAATTATGGATTGAGTTCAAGTAATATGCTCCTGTGTTCTCTGCAACATTCAGACATGTGACAATGGGGGTTATTTACTAAAGCTGAAGAGTGCAAAATCAGGCTCACTTCTGCTTAGAAACCAATCAGCTTTCAGGTTTTATTGTCAAAGCTTAATTGAACAAGCTGAGATTAGAAGCTGATTGGCTACCATGCACAGCTGCCCCAGATTCTGAGTGCACCAGCTATAGTAAATCTCCCCCAATGTCCCATGTACATAACTGCATATTAAAATGTGCACCCTTCTTTCAATAAATCAGACCCCTAATGGGATACTGTTGCTTAAAAGAGAAATACGGCCAAAGCTTTTTGGGTCTGGGTTACAGGAACACATTTTTGTACTTTTGTTACCCAGTATTAGTCATCAGAGGGCTAAAGCCCCCTGCCAGCTGATGTCACAGAGCCTCTCCAGGCTCTGGATGGATCCCGACAATAATGTTGGGATCCACCCAGATGCCTGGTCAACAGCTGGCTGAGCCTCCCAGTGCAATGCTGAGAGCCCGAGCCAGCTACTCCTGCTCCCTCTCAATGTACCAATGAGTGCTGGAGGAGCAAAGCAGAGTGTAGTGACTGACAGTTACCACTCTCTCCTCAGAGCAGACTGAGAACTGAGCGATAAGCAGCAATGTGATCACTCAATTCTTAGGCTTAGAGCGGAGGACAGCTGCAGCATCACACCGATGCTGCAGCTATAGAGGTGAGTATGTATGTTTTTGTTTTTTTTCTTTATTCCCACACTTCTCCTTTAAGTCTAACAGCTCCGGAGTTCCAGAGATAACTCTGGGAATTGAATAGCAAGAGTGTGATTTTCTACAGTACGTCTGTTATGGAAAAAAACATGTGGGCTGCCACTACTGACATCCTTCTATGAGAAATTATAGTAGCTTAGCTGTGCTTGACTGGCATACTTCTAAGGCACAGCAGGAACAAGCATGCTGTAAAATATAGTTTGAATAAAGTCTACATTCCATATCTTTATACTTGATCCAGGCCAGTCACTGAAAATATTGAAGTCACATTATCTGATAATCTAATGATAGACAGGACATTTTCAAGAGCATTTTCAAAAGGAAGAGAAGTGGTCAGCAGGGGATGCCGCCATACTTTCTCTTTTTTTAATTACAATGGTATAGACTAAAAAAACAAACAAATAAATAAATAGGCTTTTAGGTTTTTAATAATTATTGAATATGCATTGTTTGTAGTCTCATTTCCAGCTAGCAGAAAGAGTTTCGGCTTAATGTACACGGGACGTTTTAAAACCTAACCGATGTTTTAAAACGTCCGTTTTGCTGCGTTTACATGCCACGTTTGCATTTAAAAGCTCTTAAAAAAGAAACGCCTGTAAACGAAACGCAGTTAAACGCGAGTTACTGCGTTTACACGCAATTACAAGCTGTTACAGAACATCCGTCCTGAACGCATTTTTTTGCTTTCCAAAAAATGCATCTAAACTCAACTGCCTAGAAACGACTATAAACGACCCTGTGTACATGTACTGATAAGATAACATAGAGCAGAGTTCAGGGGCAGCTGAAAAAAACACCCAACTGCTCCTAAACGTAAATTTACCAGCAGCAGTGTACATGAAGCCTTATGCCGCGTACACACGATCGGACATTCCGACAACAAAATCTCGTATTTATTTCCGACGGATGTTGGCTCAAACTTGTCTTGCATACACACGGTCGCACAAATGTTGTCGGAAATTCTGAACGCCAAGAACGCGTGAAGTACAACACGTACGGCGAGCCGAGAAAAATGAAGTTCAATAGCCAGTGCGGCTCTTCTGCTTGATTCCGAGCATGCGTGGAATTTTGTGCGTAGGAATTGTGTACACACAATCGGAATTTTGTTGTCGGAAAATTTGAGAACCAGCTCTAAAATTTTTGTTGTCGGAAATCCCGACAACAAATGTCCGATGGAGCCTACACATGATCGGAATTTTCAACAGCAAGCTCACATCGAACATTTGTTGTTGGAAATTCCGACTGTGTGCATGCGGCATTAGGGCTAATTCATGCTATTTGCAGTGACAGACATTTTACTGCAGTGCAAAACATCAATTGTTTCTCATTAAGACCCCTTTCACACTGGGGTGGTTTGCAGGCGTTATTGCGCTAAAAATAGCGCCTGCAAACCGCCCCTAAACAGCCTCCGCTGTTTGTTCAGTGTGAAAGCCCGAGGGCTTTCACACTGAAGCAGTGCGCTGGCAGGAGAAGAAAAAATCTCCTGTCAGCCGCTTCTTTGGAGCGGTGAAGGAGCGGTGTATTCACCGCTCCTAAACCGCTCCTGCCCATTGAAATCAATGGGACAGTGCGGCTATACCGCGCTATACGAGGGGTTTTAACCCTTTTTCGGCCGCCAGCGGGGGGTTAAAACTGCACCACTAGCGGCCGAATACCACGGTAAAACAGCGCTAAATATAGCGCTGTTTTACCGCCGACGCCCCCTACCGCCCCAGTGTGAAAGGGGCCTTACACTGCTAGTGCTGCGCTGCAGCGTGCTGTGCTAAAATGCAGACATGCTGCATTTTATTGCAGGGCACCCTGCTGAATCGCATTGCAATGTAAGGCAACGCAGTACATCGCGCTGCCCTACATTGTGGTGAATGAAGTGTACATTTTTTATATTTCAAATAGTTTATTCAAAACAAAAAAAAGGGAACTGTGTTATGCGTGGAATCGCACACCACACTGTCTCCTACCGCAGCCGATACGCAAAGCTATCGGAGCTATGAATCACTCTGGTGGATCTGCGCTATAGTGTGAATTAGACTTTTAGGCTTCTGTTTACATGTTTTCCAGTGTCTTCTTAGGACCTACTGAAAAAAAGCCTCTTTACAGAGCTCAACAGATCTAGCAGAAATGTACACACACCTGAGTGAATGAAGCAGAACAGGTACTTTACTATGAATTGTATAGCAAAGAACATAACACATCCGTTTAAAATTAACAGTATTTAACTAAAATATGTAGGGGGTGGGGTTTAACACACCCAAGTGGGGGCTCACTCAAGCGCCCTAATACCTGTACTCACAACTTAGAAGAGAGCACACTTTATACACACAGTAATGCCCTGTACACACAGTCGGATTTTCCGATGGAAAATGTGTGATAGGACCTTGTTGTCGGAAATTCTGACCGTGTGTAGGCTCCATCACACATTTTCCATCGGAATTTACGACACACAAAGTTTGAGAGCTTTCTATAAAATATTCCAACAACAAAATCCGTTGTCGGAAATTCCGATCGTGTGTACACAAATTCGATGCACAAAGTGCCACGCATGCTCAGAATAAATTAAGAGACGAAAGCTATTGGCTACTGCCCCATTTATAGTCCCGACGTAAGCGTTTTACATCACCGTGTTTAGAACGATCGGATTTTCCGACAACTTTGTGTGAGCTTGTGTATGCAAGAAAAGTTTGAGCCAACATTCGTCGGAAAAATCCATGGATTTTGTTGTCGGAATGTCCGATCAATGTCCGACCGTGTGTACAGGGCATTAATCCTTCCTCTACGTACCTCGTCTTTATTGCGCACACCTCATATCTGTCTGCCCTGTAACTTCTCCTAATGGATGCAGCAATAATGAGCAGGTACCGCTGAGCCTGTACCATACTCCACCAGCACAGCTCCAAGCTCATGTCACCTCACTTCCAGTATCATTTTATGAGACCTCTCCCTGAAACAACAGATCATCTTTTCACAGGTTCCTGAGCTTCTCCATTCCCGAGGCCTCTCACTCTCTCTATTTCCCTTCCATGACACCTCAGGCTAGGTACATGAAATACCCCATGTTGTGATATTGGTCCTTGTATGTAAGACACAGATCACTAGGGAGGCCTTATACAACATAACAACAAAGTTATTTTAAGGAAGTAGTTAAATGTAACACATGAACAGTTCTCCAAAACATCTTTCATGCACATTCCTCTGCTCCCTTGTGACCCGTGAGGTGGTCATACCTTACACAAGAGAGCAAGTCCATTAGTTCATTTAGCAGCAAATTCCATATCCTTTAGAACACCAACTGGGCTCCCACAAGGGATGGTAAAAGTAGCAAAGTGGTGACTACATCCTCAGCAGCACCCTCCTTCTCTTCCCATGTGAGAGAAGCCTCAATCCACTGGCATAGATAGAGTTCCTCTTTTATATGCTTTGTCTAGAAGGGCGTGGCACTCTTCAGAAAAGCCCCGGAAAACCTGACCAGCAGAGTTAACGTTTACCGCCCAAAACAGCACCATTTCTGTTTGGCAATATTAACCAAACAGTGCTGCTCACACAGTAGAAATTACATTTAACCCAGAAAATAATGAGCAAAACCCACACAGCAATACCTCAGTAAGCTGCTCACAAACAACAAACTAACTTAAATTGACCGCTAAACCAAATTTTACTTTCCTCTTAACTCCAGTCCTCCAGCATATCTTTTAAAGCCCTACATTCTGGAAGCTTTGGTAATTAACAATCAAATAAAGCAGATAAAATTACCTGTACAGCATTAACCATATCAGAACCACAGCCTTCCCCTTCTCATAGGACATGAATTTGCTTGTGTTTATTTCCGAGGTGCAATGGTTGGCAATGGTCAGAACATGGTTCATCATATTTTCATGTTTCTATTTTAGAAGTTTCATTATAAGGCTTCAGGCATACTGGACGTTTTATCTGCTGTTCCTATGGGTGTTTGGTGTTTTTTTATCCTGCCTCTAAAGGCCCCTGCATGTTAGCTTAATGTGTCCATGCACACATACACACATAGGCGTTTAGAGGCAGGGACATTTAGAGACAGAAAAAAAACTTGACAAAACACTTGTAAACACTCCCAAATGCACCTAAGCACGAGGCGTGTTTAGCGCTTGAGCGTTAAATCATTTTAGTGGTCAAGCAATATTAATCTGGCCAAAGAAATGAATTACCGCCCAAGCTCTTGAAGCGCCTACATGCATTACAGTTTTTATCTGCCAAAACTCTGCTGCCAGGAGGAAAGAGTCTAGGAGAGTTTGTAAAATGTTCAGTGTGCCAAAGAAAAGAAATCTTGAGAAGAATTACATTTGACAATAGATTAGTCTAAAGCTACTTTTTTGTATTCAGAACAATCTTTTTAGCTGAGGAAGTTTAAAAACCTGCGGAGCCTTTGTTAATTGCGGGTGAAAAAAACAACAACCGTCAACCATAGTTTTATCAGATTTACATACCGTATTTATCGGCGTATAACACGCACTTTTTTCCCCTTAAAACCAGGGGAAAATCGCAGGTGCGTGTTATACGCCGATCCCCTGCGATCCCGACCTGTCACATTTGCAAAATCGCCGACCGCGATTTGAAAATGGCGCGGCCGGCGCCGAAATACACAGAGCCGGTCCTCGGCTCTTTCCGGCGGCTCTCGTTCATTTTCGGCTCCACTCGTAGTCCCGAGCGGAGCTATCCGAACCTACTCGGCTAGGTTTGGATAGCTCCGCTCGGGACTACGAGTGGAGCCGAAAGTGAACGAGAGCCGCCGGAAAGAGCCGAGGACCGGTACTGTGTATTTCGGCGCCATTTTCAAATCGCGGTCGGCGATTTTGAAGCCCAGAATGGCTGGGATCACTGGGGAAGGCTGCACTAGGGAAGGCTGCACTGGGGAAGGCTGCACTGGGGAAGTCTGCACTGGGGAAGTCTGCACTGACAAGGCTGCACTGGGGAAGTCTGCACTGACAAGTCTGCACTGGGGAATTCTGCACTGACAAGGCTGCACTGGGGAAGTCTGCACTGACAAGGCTGCACTGGGGAAGGCTGCACTGGGGAAGGCTGCACTGGGGAAGGCTGCACTGGGGAAGTCTGCACTGACAAGGCTGCACTGGGGAAGTCTGCACTGACAAGGCTGCACTGGGGAAGGCTGCACTGGGGAAGTCTGCACTGACAAGTCTGCACTGGGGGAAGTCTGCACTGACAAGTCTGCACTGGGGAAGGCTGCACTGACAAGGCTGCACTGGGGAAGGCTGCACTGGGGAAGGCTGCACTGACAAGGCTGCACTGGGGAAGTCTGCACTGACAAGGCTGCACTTGGGAAGTCTGCACTGACAAGTCTGCACTGGGGAAGTCTGCACTGGGGAAGTCTGCACTGACAAGGCTGCACTTGGGAAGTCTGCACTGACAAGTCTGCACTGGGGAAGTCTGCACTGACAAGGCTGCACTGGGGAAGGCTGCACTGACATGGCTGCACTGACAAGGCTGCACTGAGAAGGCTGCACTGAGAAGGCTGTAATGATGGGCATTTAAATGTAAGTTTTTTTTCCCTTCAACTTCTCTCCTAAAAGTTTTTTTTTCCTTAAAATTCCCTCCTAAATTGGGGTGCGTGTTATACGCCGGTGCGTGTTATACGCCGATAAATACGGTATATTATAGATTTGTGGATTAGGCTGACATTAGCAAAAAATAATAATAAATATTTCGTATGTTCACTCAATAAAAATGATGAAACAAAAAAAATTATTATAATCATAATAATATTAATAATACTCACTGAAAACATTTGCAAAAGTCAGAAAAATCCATCCAAATTTGTTTTGGGACTTCCTTTACTTCCACAGAGCCTCCTTCTTTCTCTGTGAAGAGTAGTGGCTGGCTTGACATGTCTGTTTGAATATCACCAGCAACAATTTCACTTTCTATGAGAATAACAGACACAGCATGAGAATATTCTGGTCAAAAGAAATGCAACGCTGCCTGTTTTTAAAAAGAAAATACACTAGCATTATGTCTGCCATCAACAATATGGGATCATTTTTGGTAATCAGTCCTATTTCTAAGGTTTAAAAGTCTTATTTCTCCAAATCCAGAATTTTTTTATGAGCTATTTTCTGTGAATGTCCAATTTAAGAAGTGCCTGCATGTTCATTGGAGAGAGATCCCCTCACTTCCTCTTCCGGGGCCACATCAGGTGACAAGAAGAAGTTAGGGAAATTTTTTTTTTGACAGTGCTTTAACAGAAAAGGTGTCTTCGCTGGAGTGCCCAACAGCAGGGACTGATGTAAATAGTTAGGTGTGTAGTATACAACACCTCATGTATTCCAGTGCTATATAAATAAGAGATATTACAAAAATGTATTATTTTCTCAACAGATACTTATCTGCTAAATGAAACCTATGATACCAGCCCAGTTTTATATTAGCAAATCATACCATCTATTCTCTGACTCACTATCTTGTTTCAGGGTGAAATGGTTCATTGGACAGGGTGGGAAGGAATGATTAGACCACCTATGCCATTGGTGCTGACAGGCTGCTAATAATCCTTTAGCTGTTATTTTATTGAGCTGTTCTTTACTAGTAAAAAACATATTTCACAAAATTTTAAAACTTACTGTATATCTAATAATTACTTAAATCATATTAAAATGTTACCTGTCAAGTTGGTCGGTGTGGGTATTTTGTCTTGACTAGTAGAAGTTACCTGTAGACATTAAAAAAGAGTTCCTTTAAAGGCTGTGCATAATTAAAGACTTGCAATATCACTAGAAATCATGTACATTGGATGCTTAGATCCCATAATGCATATCAGTGGTTTAGATTGCTCTTACATTCGGGTTGAGACTTGCATAGTGAATGGGACAGGAGGATCTAGAACACACAACAGGCGGGCAGAAATCACCACAACACCAGACTGACAGGAACAAAGTCAGTATCTGTGGGAGCAAATACTGTTATGCCTCGTACTCAGGATCGGACTTTCCGACAACAAAACCGTGGAATTTTGTCCGAAGGGCGTTGTCTCAAACTTGTCTTGCATACACACGATCACACAATTGTTGACCAACAATTCCGAACGTAGTGACGTACTAGATGTACTACGTGGTTTTTCAGCTCTTTAGTGCCACCCTTTGGGCTCCTTCTGCTAATTTCGTGATAGTAGAAGTTTGGTGAGTGTTGATTCGCGCTTTTCTTTTCGCGCTTTTCTTTTCGCGCTTTTCAGTTTGCGTTTTTCATTTCATGCTTTTCAGTTTGTTTCTTGAACGGCCATTCGTCAATCAGCCATGTTACGGAATCAGAGGAGATGACGTGTTATTTATTATTGGCCTTGGAGTTATTGCTTTGACATTTTTTTTTTGGTTGAATAATGATTTGATGTGGTATATTTTCTATATTTTTGGATGCATAGAATGCACTTTTTGGTTAAGTTCTATTGGCAGATATCATGTCTAATTTTGTTTTCTTTTTTTAATGCACAATAAAAAAAAAAAATTGTGTAGAATAATACTTGGCTATGTGTTTTACTTCAAATGACATTTTGGGAGTAGGCAGTTACATTTTAAAAAATACAATGTAAAATTGACAAGGGACACCAACATAGTTGTATCTTTTATCTTAAAATCTACTGGATAATGGTGTTGTGTTAACTTGCCCAAATAAAAAAAAAAAAAAAAGCATAATAATATTATTCTTGATATCACTAGAAAAGAAAAAGCCTTTGAAAATTTGTTTGCAATAACTCCATCAGTATCGCCAGCAAAGCAGCTTCATTATTATCCCATTAACCACTTAAGGACCAGGCCTCTTTTTTTAGATGTGTTGTTTACATGTGTGGTTTGAACACGGTTTTCATATGCAAGCGCTACTCACGTATGCGTTCACTTCTGCACGTGAGCTTGGCGGGACGGGGCGCGTTTAAATATTTTTTTTCTTATTTATTTTACCTTTTATTTTTACACTGTTTAAAAAAAAAAAAGTGTCACTTTTAATCCTATTACAAGGAATGTAAACATCCCTTGTAATAGAAAAAAAGCATGACAGGACCTCTTAAATATGAGATCTGGGGTCAAAAAGACCTCAGATCTCATAATTAAACTAAAATGCAATAAAAAAAAAAAAAATTAAAAAAAATTTGTCATTTAAAAAAATTATTTAAAAAAAAATGGCCCTTTAAGAGCTGTGGGCAGAAGTGACGTTTTGATGTCGCTTCCGCCCAGCAGTGTCATGGAGACGGGTGAGGGCCATCTTCCCTTCACCCGTCTCCATGCACAGTGAGAGGACTTAATCGCCTCTGCCGCTGCCAATGGCTCCGGTAAGCGGCGGAGGGCACCAGAGCGTGGCGGGAGGGGGCCCTCTCCCGCAGCCGATAAAAGTGATCTTGCGGCGAATCCGCTGCAGAGACCACTTTTATCCTGTAGACAGCTGAACACGGGGATACTGGGGTTATGGCAGCTAGCTGCTGCCATCCCAACGATATCGACGTATATCGGCGCTCGGTTTAAAGAAGAAGAGAATGTGCGCTGCATTTCGAGATTTCATAATTTGCCACGTCACAAATGTTAATTCTCCATTACCAACGCTAGTTTACAAGACCAACCGCTTCTGGCTTGTCCTTGCCTCCGATCATGCGTGTTTGTACTTTGGACTTTTGTCCGATGGACTTGTGTACACACGATCGGAAAATCCGACAACAATTGTCCGATGGAGCATACACACAGTTGGATTTTTCGCCAACAGCCTGACATCGAACATTTCCTGTCGGAAAGTCTGATCGTGTGTACGGGGCTTTAGAGTATCCACACTACACCTCTAAAGTTTCACTGTTGTGTAGACTTTTTTTTTAAAGTAGATCCCTTCTCAAATTTTAGAAAATAGTTTAAAGTCTAGCTGGACTGTACAAATAGAGTGACAGCTAGAGTGACGAGCTAAAATACTTGTTACTGGGGAAAATGCTACCCTATAAGCGAGCAGAAATA
Organism: Aquarana catesbeiana; assembly: GCF_042186555.1. Classification (NCBI taxonomy): domain Eukaryota; kingdom Metazoa; phylum Chordata; class Amphibia; order Anura; family Ranidae; genus Aquarana; species Aquarana catesbeiana. The sequence continues at coordinate 523,785,260 of NC_133327.1, read as the reverse complement.
GCTGCTGGATGGGAGGATCAGAAGCAGTGGCAGAACTACCAGGGTCATAAAAGTTGCACTTGCGACTGGGGCCTGGCGTTCCACCAGCATAGGGGGGCCAGCTGTGGTGCTATAAGGCTCGGTTTACACTGCTGCAACCCCAAAGTAATGTGATTTTCTTGCGATTTCCTTGGAAACTGCTTGTGACTTTTTTGATTTTATATTGCAATCTATGGCACTCAAATCACACTAAAGTTGCAGAAAAGTGGTGCAGCAACCTTTTTTTTGTTGCTGCTACTTGAGACACATTGATTAAGATGGCGCCCATTAACCACTTGCCGCCTACCCACTGTCAAATGACAGAGGGCTGGTGCGGCTCTCGTTCTGGATGGACGTCATATGACAGCTCTCTTCGCCTCACACTGACAGAGTGTGGCGAGGAGAGCCAATCAACGGCATCTCCTCGCAGTGGAGAACAGGGTAGGTAATCAGGGCACTGATCATCCATGCCCTGATTGCAGTAAAGCCCCAGCAGTGCCACCATCAGTGCCCATGAGTACTACCAATTAGTGCCCATGAGTGTCCATCAGTGACACAAATAAGTGCCCGTCAGTGACAAAAATCAGTGCCCAAATCAATGCTCATTACTGGTGGCAGTCAGTGCTGCCTTTTAGTGCCCATCAGTGCTGCCCATCAGTCCTGCACATTAGTGCCCATCAGTGTTGCCCATCATTGCTGCTTATCAGTGCTGCCTATCTGTGCTGCCTATCAGTGCCCACCAGTGCTGCCTATCATTGCCCATCAGTGCCGCCTATAAGTGCTCATCAGTGCCGCATATCAATGCCACCTATCAGTGCCCATCAGTGCGGCATAATAGTGCCTCATCAGTGCCACCTAATCAGTGCCCATAAGTGCCACCTCATCAGTGCCCATCAGTGCCGCCTCATCAACGCATCACTTATTTACAACATTTACTGACTGAAACTAGTGCCCTGTACACACAGTCAGATTTTCCGACGGAAAATGTGCAATCGGAGCTTGTTGTCAGAAATTCCGACCGTGTGTGGGCTCCATCGGACTTTTTCCATTGGAATTTCCGACACACAAAGTTTGAGAGCTGGCTCTAAAATTTTCCAACAACAAAATCCGTTCCTGTAAATTCCGATCCTGTGTAGACAATTCCAATGCACAAAGTGGCACGCATGCTCAGAATCAAGCAGAAGAGCCGCACTGACTATAGAACTTCATTTTTCTCGTTGTACGTGTTGTACGTCACCGCGTTCTTGATGTTCAGAATTTCCGACAAGATTTGTGTGACCGTGTGTATGCAAGACAAGTTTGAGCAAACATCCGTCGAAAAAAATCTGATGGATTTTTTTGATATAATGGGTTACTATTTCATTATAAAGCCCAGCAACATTTTTTGAACTTCAAGGCTACATTTGAAAGCAAATAAATTTTAACATTCTTCAAGCAGTGTTAAACTTAAACGCAAACATTTATTATATTGCAGCTTACCAATTTTTAGATGTGGTGGCTGCATTAGTTTTCCTTTTCAGGTTTTATTTCCTTTATTTTTACCTGGTGATCTAGCCAGTAAGTCTCTTGTTTTTTTCAACAGAACAACCTGTCCTGTAGATGTAACAGTTAGAAGGATGAGACAAAAGATTTAACACTGATAGATGTGCTTGCGATGATCACTTTTTGTTTATTTATGTAAAAACCTTTATTCCAATACAGGAACACGACTGCTGCTCTATCTGTTTATAATGTCTTAGCTGCAGTTCAGCTTTGATTTGTTAGGCTTGGTTCACATATATGCGAATTGAATGCATTTTTACGGGGCAGCCATGGTACACTTTTTAAAAGGGTCCTCTGGGTTTTTAGGTCTGGTTCAGGTGCAATTTCAGGTAAAAATGTGCACCTGAGTCGCACCTGAATCGCGCTTGGGCCTGTAACCAGAAACACACCGGACTGCCGCACTGAAACCACGGCCATATATACAGTCGTGCTCAAAAGTTTGCACACCATGGCAGAAATTGTGAAATTTTGGCATTAATATTGAAAATATGACTGATCATGCCAAAAAACTGTCTTTTATTTAAGGATAGCAATCACATGAAGCCATTTATTATCAAATAGTTTTTTGGATCCTTTTTAAATCATAATGATAACAGAAATCACTCAAATGGCCCTGATAAAAAGTTTACATACCCTGGAATGTTTGGCCTTGGTACAGACACAGAAGGTGGCACACACAGGTTAAAATGACAATTAAAGGTTAATTTACCGAATTTGTGGCTTTTTAAATCATAATTAGTGCCTGTGTATAAATAGTCAATGAGTTTGTTAGCTCTCACATGGATGCACTAAGCAGGCTAGACACTGAGCCATGAGGAAATAGAAAAGAACAGTCAAAAGACCTGCGTAACAAGGTAATGAAACTTTACAAAGATGGAAAAGGATATAAAAATATATCCAAAGCTTTGAATATGCCAGTCAGTACTGTTTAATCACTTATTAAGAAGTGTTAAATTAGGGGCTTTTTTGATAACAAGCCAAGGTCAGGTAGACCAAGAAAGATTGCAGCCACAACTGTCGGAAGAATTGCTCAGGATACAAAGAAAAACCCACAGGTAACTGCAGGAGAAATACAGGTGGCTCTCCACAAAGATGGTGTGGTTGTTTTTAAGGAGCAGCCTTTACTGCGCCAATGCCACAAAAAAGCCAATGAGGCATGTCAGGGTATTGTTGGGCATATTGTAACCAGGCTTTTTTGTGGAACTTGTAAAGTAAAGACTTCTTTCTGGCAACTTGACCATGCAGCTTTTTTTTGTTCAAGTATCATCGTATTGTGCTCCTTAAAAACAACCACACCATCTTTTTCCAGAGCAGCCTGTATTTCTCCTGAGGTTACCTGTGGGGTTTTCTTTGTATCCCGAACAGTTCCTGTGGCAGTTGTGGCTGAAAACTTTTTTGATCTACCTGACCTTGGCTTGGTATCAAGAGATCCCCAAATTTTCCACTTCTTATTAAGTGTTTGAACAGTACTGACTGGCATATTCAAGGCTTTGGATATCTTTTTATATCCTTTTCCATCTTTGTAAAGTTTCATTACCTTGTTAAGCAGTTCTTTTGACTGTTCTTTTCTACCTCCTCATGGCTCAGTGTCTAGCCTGCTTAGTGCATCCATGTGAGAGCAAACAAACTCATTGACTATTTATACACAGACACTAATTGTGATTTAAAAAGCCACAAATGTGGGAAATTAACCTTTACTTGCCATTTTAACCTGTGTGTGCCACCTTCTGTGTCTGTACCAAGGCCAAACATTCCAGGGTATGTAAACTTTTTATTAGGGCCATTTGAGTGATTTCTGTTATCATTATGATTTAAAAAGGATCCAAAAAACTACGTGATAATAACTGGCGTCATATGAATGGTGTATAGCTGCATTACATATGTGGATTACATTCATTTACTATACACCATTCACATTTAAAGAGGCACATGTATGATCTTTAATTATTGATAAAAACAATGTTTTTTTTAATAATTAGGTTAATGTATATTGTGTAGGGGGAATTTAATTTTATTATTTTATGAATATGTTGGGGAATAATGTGTGCTGATTTGTGTTAAACTTTTGTATTTTATGCTTCCTCATACTGTAATCCCGCTACATCACGTGAGATTACAGTGAGAGGAGTTCCCGGCGTTTGTAGATCGCTTCTCAACTCAACATGAGAAGCGATCTACAGACTTTCATAAACAGGCACTCAGAGGAGAGCGATCTCCTCTGAGAATGCCTGAGAACTGAATCGCGGTATTTTACCGCAGTTTCATAAAAGCACTCCTTATACCAGAGGTGTGTTACTGGCAAGATCAACAGGTTATAACAGAGAGAAAAAGCCCCCAAAAAGGAAAAGGAATGCTGCCACCACATCTAATACTTGGTAAACTGTAATATACTCAATTTTTTGTTTTGGATTAAATATCGCTTAAAATTTACCCAAGTAAATTTTAACAATCTTAAACTCCAGACAAAGTTGTTTTTGCCAATTCTGAAATGATTAGAACCAGATTTTTACTGCTGTTTGTTTACCCATTGGGGACATTTTGTGAAACCTCCTTTCCTGGAAACAAACAAGAAAAGGAAATCTCCCTGAAGTGAAAACAGGAAATTTTACCTCTGAAAGTTGTCACTAGAACAGGTATCCTAATTGAGATTTCTCCTCTTTTCCTGATACTGACACTCCTCTATTGGTGACACTGGTGACACTTTTAAAACCACTTGTTTTATGTCCTAGTAACCAGGGCCAAAAATGAGGTGAAATCTCCCCTACAAGTTGGACACAGCTCTCGAGAATTTTGTATGCTTGCTGCCTTGAGAGATAAAGAGAAGATCAGGAATTGTGATATAGCATTGGGGACAAGAACATCCCTAACAAGTTTCAACAGCATCCTGAAGAGCCTACAGTGCCTTGTGACCTCTGTCCATTAATTTCCTGGCACCTGGGCTAGATGGGGCATCCAGTGACAGGAAAAGGGCCTTACTGCTTAATTCTCTGGGCTCAGAGGGGTATCATATCATTATAACTCTGGGGGCAAATCCTTAGTATCTTGCAACAGTACAGGCCCTGGAACTGTGTCAAAGGTATATATGTCACACAGGATTCTCGCTGATGCAAGTTGAGGGGCTCTAGGATGCGTATTCTGAGTATAGAAAAATGCAAAACCAGTGCTGGATTGCTCATTTTTGGATTGGGTTCAGGAGTTCAGAGACTTTGAAGAGCCATGAGAGGGATGAAGTCTCTAACCTTATGTTCACATCTTACTGCAAACCAGAAGTCTCAAGGGGAGACCATCTGACTAGGCCTGTGCCTGAGAGAGGTTTTAAGTAATTTTGTGGAACTAGGCAAGAGCATGTACAGCCCAAGCTGGGCAGTGTTATGATAGCCAGGAGGCTGAAGAATTTATGTTCTATTGTGGTGATGCTAATTTTGCAGGTTTTTACTGCTATTTATTGTTACGCATGCAGTAGATCAGCCCTCGAAATGTTCCACTCGCCTACTCAAATTTTGCAAGCTGAAAATGAGGACTGGCGAGAGCGGGCTGCCTCGGAGCACCGCTGGCAGGCGGTGTTGAATGGGAGCTATTCTCCCAGCGATCACAGAGGAGAAGAGAGAGGAGAGCAGGCGTCCGGATCTTAAGAGCGCCGGGAACATAGCTGTAACAGCTTTCATTAGAATTGCCGAGTGTTCCCCGCACTCGCTGTCACATACAGCCCCGCCTCCTGGCATGGGTACTTTGATAGACAGATCACCCATTCACCCGCCCAATGCCGGGATGTGTGGCGTTTATCAAAGTACCGGGGCCCGGAGGCAGGTCCGTATGTGACAGCGAGCGTCGGGAACACTCGGCAATTCAAATGTAAGCTGTTATAGCGATGTTCCTCGGCGCTCTGATGATCCAGACGGCTATTCTCTTCCTCTCCTCTATCTTCCCCAGGTAGGCTGCTTTGTTGGGCACAGATAGGCTGCGTTGTTGGACACGGGTAGGCTGCGTTGTTGGGCACAGGTAGGCTGCGTTGTTGGGCACAGGTAGGCTGCGTTGTTGGGCACAGGTAGGCTGCATTGATGGACAAAGGTACGTTGCATTGATGAGTACAGGTGAGGCTGCACTGATGGGCACTGATAAAGTTGTTGATAATATATATTTTTGTAACTTAATTCTGCATAAAACATTTAAGTGTCATTTCAAGATTTAAATTTATGTGGGTGTGTTTAGGAGCGTAATTAGGAGCAGGGCAGGGTAGGGGTTGGGTGGAGCAACTGGTGGCAAGTAACCCTTAAGGCCTGGATAGTAGCTCAGGACCTTAAATTTGGGCCCTGCCATAGATGATTTGATTTTCTTTCCTGCAACCACCGGTCTGTGTTGATAGAGGAATCTCTCCTGCACATTATTGTGTTCTGCCGGCAGGGGGGCATGGGGAGCCTTCCCTGCCAGCAGAACACAATGATTATAGCGGCTATAGCGGATGGCAGTAATCGCATGCCAAAAATTTGACAGTCGATCAATGGATCGACTTGAGTACAATCAGCCTTCCCATACATGGATTGAATCTTGACCCCTGCTGAACCGGCCGAGATTCGACTTTCTGTCCTGCTGACCACTTTTTTTTTTTACCAGACAGAAAGTAGGGGGATCTCTCCATTAGCAATGCAAGCAGAAATAAAAATGCTTTTCTTTAGACGAGAAGGCTTAAAAGACCCATGTGGTTTATGGTGTGTTTGTGCCCCTGTTGCAGATTTTCCATCTATCCTAAATTAGAACAAAATGTTTTAGCTTTGCAGACTTTTTGGAAGGAGACAAAGAGGTGCTCAATCTGTCATTGTGTGTAAGAAATAAAAATAGTGAACTACTAGCAATCTCTTTGCATCTCTGAGATATGACACTCACTCTACCCAAGACTAGAAGAAACGTTTGCTGGAGGTATGCTGTAATCCATTTAGAGTGGAGTTCCAGCTGATACCAAGTTGTTTCCAAACAATATACTAGTGTCATGCCCCGTACACACGGTCGGATTTTCCGATGGAAAATGTTCGATGGGAGCTTTTTGTCGGAAATTCCAACCGTGTGTAGGCTCCATTGGACATTTTCCGTTACACAAAATTTGAGAGCTGCTTCTCAAATTTTCCGACAACAAAATCCGTTGTCGTAAATTCCAATCGTGTGTACACAATTCCGACGCACAAAGTTCCACGCACGCTCAGAAGCAAGCAGAAGAGCCACACTTCATTTTTCTCGGCTCGGCGTACGTGTTGTATGTCACAGTGTTCTTGACGTTCGCAATTTCTGACCAATTTTGTGTGATCGTGTGTATGCAAGACAAGTTTGAGCCAACACCTGTCTGAAAAAAAACATGGATTTTGTTGTCGGAATGTCCGATCGTGTGTAAGCGGCATCAGACCAGTGTGCCCTTTTCACAACACAATGTTGGTGTGATCTGCTGTGCAGTGCAGTGCTGCACTTTTCTACTATGCACTGGATGGCACCATATGTCAGCACACTGCAGCACAACGCACTACTCTGCGCTGCAGTGTGGAAACATAAATTTCCCCTTCACAGCAGGGCAAAACTGACAGCTTCCCTCAAGCTAAGGGCTTGTTAACATCCTGATTTTTTATGAGCAATATGGGCCCCCTAAGGCCCCATTTACATTGGCCCGCACAGTAAAATGTTTTTTTTTTTTTAATTATATTTCAAGTGTCACACAGCACTGTTGCATGGTGTCATGCAATGCGATGAAAATGAAAACATGCTGCATTTTTCTATACTGCATCGTACATAACATCAGAATTGTGGTGTGAACAGGGAACACAGAGGATATTGGTTTTCTATTTGCCCTAGTTGTGACCTGCTTTTATAAAGTGCAGAAAAGTACAGGTGAGAACAAGCCCTAAAAGAATGTCTAGCTTCTTTTTTCTTTGCCGGCAGAGGCTGCCCTCTCACCACTATGCTAGAAAAAGATAAAGGAATGCCATTCCAACAAAAACCCTAGTTCTCTACAAAAATGAAACCTAAGAAAGAAAAAATGAATGATCAGCGAAAGGTAAAAAGCCCCTTTGAGAAATGAAAATTTGCACCTTGAAGCTATCAATTTAATCAAAGAATATTACATATTTGTTTTTTTAATTAACTGAGTATTCTGTGTGAATCCAACAGTTTAATTAAATGAAAATTCAGGGTTCAGGGTTGAATTATATTTCCAATTACGTAAAGATTAGCCTTCAGTGATATTAGGGAAATTAACAATTTTATAATATCATATTAAGCTCTCATATATAATTAATATGTGAAATAATGAAGCAGGAGCAGCTTGTCATTTACAAAACAAAGTGTCACCACATATGAGTCACAAATTCGATACGGCACATGAGTCATCTCTAATTCCACCAGGCACTAAGAACATATTTGCATTTGCTGGATACATCAAATCATATCTCCATTTTGGAAAACATGGAAATCATATGGGGAAAGAGACATCTGAAAACTCTGTAATAGATCAAGATTGTAATGTACAGTTTTCTGTTCAGTACAAATGATATGCATTGGTGCTCTAAGAAGGCAAAAGCATGGTTGCAAAGAAAGTCATGTAATAAATTTCTTGCATTTGCTGTTGCACTCATCTAATAGGCTAACATAATCTATTGTAGCAGTGTCTCACAGGGAGCTAGGAAAAGTCCTATTTGGGGTTTACACATCTCCCAGGCTCTTTTCATATACCTTCTAGGACCTCTGACCCACTTCAGGTGTTGCACCTCTCCCTTGTATGCCATTTAAACTCACCTTGACACACAGTTAGAGCTCTGCAGCCTGGGGAGCAGACAGGGCTAGAGCTAAAGGTTGGTGAAAAACTGTAAAACTGTGTTTGTAGAGGCTGACAAGTGGTAGGCTTGTCTAGCCTGATAGTTAGGATTGCCCTTTGTGTAGTAATCCTTTGGCTAGGATTTTGTTTTTGAAATTTTTGAACTGTTTCTTTTTGGAGCATTGTACAGCACCTGTATAATATAGCCTGTAGATAGTCCAAATAAACATTATAATTATTTTTTCAATAGAATTGAGATCAGCTTCTGCCAGACCTCTCTCTCTCTCTCTCTCTCTCTCAGAATGCCATTAATGGCATGACACCCCCAAGCACCTGCTGGATGCCATCCAACAATCTGGCCACACATATATATGGGGCCACTCCTTTAGCCTAATGGGGGGAGCACCTGTGAATATTCCCTATTAGCTTCAGCTTGTTCAGTTACAATTTGAAAATGAAAGTTAGAAACTGACTGGTTGCCCTCCACAGCTGCTCCAGTCTTAGTAAATTACACCCCCCAACATTCAAGACTGAGACGAGTCTGTTTTAGCTTACAGAATGGACATCCACAGAACCACTGTCTGTACCAGGACCACAGTGCATCCGCAGAACCCAGCGGTCTTTATTCAGACTTGGCACCATATCTCAGGAACCAGTAACCAATTAAACCTAATAGAGCAGGAAAACAAGATAATGATGTAGCAGCACACACTATGCAGTGTCCCAGATCCTTTATTGTTCACTGTCAAAGGATGTAATAACACAGGATGCCCCTGATGACTTCAGTTGTGATGAAACGTGTAGGGTGGAGAAACATCATGTCATCATCAATCAAAACTGGAAGTGTGTCACCATGTCCCTGGGATTGAGATTTTCCATACAGAGATGTTTTAAGAGTTCTATGACCGGATGTGAGCTAATGTGGAGTAAAAACCCCTGTTTTTTTGCAAAGTTTGCTAGAAAGGGTATATAGCAGTGTGCAGAGAGCTCGTCCAGTATTTCTAGTGCTAACATGTGGCCACACCCCTTTAGCACCTAATGGATTATATACATGTAGAAGCTATTGAGATTTGAGCACAGGTATTTCTTGCTTCTATTACAATAATGGATGAAACACTAAAATAACTACCACTCAACAGAGGATAGTTAATAAGAAACTTGCTGTTTGCTTTGTGCACAGTTGTTAAGTTTGACTTTTACTGTTTGGTACTGTTCTGTGGACCCTGCAACACCACTTACACATAAACAAGCACACAGGCTTTGCCTAGTACAGCAATCACATACATTCACCTCCATGGCCCCTAGGGTAAATCTTCTATAGCCCTTCCAAGACAATTAATTAGTGTCTATTCCAAAGACAGTCCTATAGCGGGCGAAGACTTTAATATCAGAGGTGCTGATCTCTACTGTAATCATACAAGACAATCATATACTGTAAGTTAACTCATTTCATTGCAGAGTGCAGAGCCACTAACCCACATATAATGCACATCCTAATAGCGGAGTTTGCTCTGTAGAAGGGGTTTAATGTGCACAATCCTTTACCGCCCCAAACTCTGAGGAGCCTCTGTCCTTCAATCATTAAGTGTTCTTGCATAGCAAGACCACTTACTGTTATCTCACATATATATTATTCTTATTATTATAGCCAAATTTACCACCCTAACTCCTCCCACAGTTTTTACACTACATAGACAAGTAATATACCGAAACGTGCGGATTGTTCCCGAATGGTGTGCTATTACTTTGTGGAACGTTTCGCCGAATGGTTCACGAAATATCGTCGTTTTTGCGGCGAAATTGGTCCCATAGGAATGAATGGGGAAACTAGAGTGGGAGATGACAAAAGCTGGAAAATCAGAACATGATTTCTAAACTGCCGCCACTCCCTCATTTTCAAGCTCACTTACACAAATCTTATATCAAAACGTTCAGCTATCCCTGCTGCCACTAAACATGTCCACGGCTAAGCCATAGTCCTGATAGTTTTCACAATATGACCATTTGTTTGCAACTCACGCCGTCCATTGACATTCATTGAAACTACACTCTAGCCCCCTCCAAATTTGAAGGGCAATTTCTAAACTGCGACTGTGCCTTCATTTTTAATATTTCAGAGACATACTATACATCAAAATCTAGGTCTGGGTCTTGTGATTCTCACAATATAAAGATCTTCGCTGTAGGATGTATAGTTTATAAAATACGGCCATTTGTTTAGAGGTCATTTCAGGAAATTTTAGCCATTAATCAGAGTGTACTGTTAGTGTTTGTTTTGTTGCCATGGTTACCAAAGCTTCTGTTATACACAGGGGGGAAGGTGGCTGGAGCATCTCAGCTGATTACAGAGCCCGGGGGAGGGGACAGACACACCATGTACTGATTTATAATAGAGGAATATGATGGGGCAGTTTTGATGGGGTAATTCTGATGGGGCAGTTTTGATGAAGCAGTATTTGGGAAGCATAAACAGGGCATGAGCGTTGCTAGGAAACAGTGGTTGTAAACACAAGATGCTGAGACACTCCAAATGCATGTGACTTCATCTGCTAGACTTGATAATGCTTGTAGACTCCTCCCACAGTTTTCACACTACAGAGAGAAATAATATACCGAAACGAGCGGATTGTTCCCGATTGGTGTGTTATTACTTTGTGGAATGTTTTGCCGAATGGTCCACGAAATGACGTTTTTGCGGCGAAATTGGTCCCATAGGAATGAATGGCGAAATGTTCAAAACTAGAGTGGGAAGTGACAAAAGCTGACAACCCCATGATCAGCCAAAACATTATGACCACCCCATGATCAGCCAAAACACTATGACCGCCCCATGTAAAAAAAAAAAATATTTTTGAAAAAAAAAAATCATTTTTGAAAAAAAAAATATTTTTGAAAAAAAATATATATTTTTGAAAAAAAAAAAATTTTGAAAAAAAAAATATTTTTGAAAAAAAATTAATTTAAAAAAAAAATTATTTTTGAAAAAAAAAATATATTTGAAAAAAAAAATATTTTTGAAAAAAAAAATTGTTTTTGAAAAAAAAATTACTTTAAAAAAAAAAATAATTTCGAAAAAAAAATTATTTTTGAAATAAAAAAATTCATTTTTGAAAAAAAAAATTACCTTTGAAAAAAAAAAATTACTTTTGAAAAAAAAAATCATTTTTGAAGAAAAAAAATCATTTTTGAATAAAAAAAATTCATTTTTGAAAAAAAAATTACTTTTGAAAAAAATGTTCAGCTCTTTCAGCGAATGATGGAACTTTTTTACTACTATTTATACTTTTTAAAATATTAAGCTTTTTAACACTTTTCACAGTTACTCAAGCTACTCCACCCCACCCAGTTACTCCGCCCACTCCAGTTGTAGAGGCAAGAACACTTTTCACAATTTCCCCAGAAATTGTACCTTTTCTAGTTTTAAATTGTTATACATACTCAAAATGTTCACTGCCCAGACCCATTATCAGGGATGTACACCAAATTGATAGCATTCCTCCACATTGCTGGGAGAACTGGGGTCCCCTTTCTGTGGAGGCTTCTAGAAACTACTCTGGTTTACACAATTGTTATACTTGTTGTTGCCTGTATAAATACATCCAGAATACATACACATTTCTACAAGACTCCATAATCTCCCTTTTCTTGGATACACACCAACTATATAACTACATTTTTAGTATATTGTCTATGATATCCCCTCTCTAACTTGCCATTGACACTCATACTACCTATTGATACACACCAATTTTGCTTCTGCACCTTGTATACCCCTGTTGTTGCTTACCTCTACCCCACTTAGGTTTGGACACCTGCCAACTCCTACCTATACACCAAACACAAAACCACCTTATCCACCTATACTTACCCTACCTCTGCAACCTACCCTTTTCTTTTCATCTTAACTAGCCCTCTCTTTTCTTAGCCCTGCTTCCCACCACCATTGCTCTCCTGCGCCTGGTGCAGCTACAGTGCCCCCCCCCCCCTTCCTCCCAATAGCCAAGATTGAGCTTATTTCTCCTAATGTCAGGGCCTTAATATCCAAGAAAAAAAAGACCTAAACCCTGTGTGATCTGAAAACACTGAAATACCATGTCCCGAATTTACAAGAAACACATTTTTTTACAAACAGAAAGCTTCCATATACAAAGATGACAAGGTTCATCACGTTTACCATAGCATGTCCCCAGACTTCAAATCTAAAGGAGTTCTCATGGCACAGATGACCTTCACAAACCTATAACAGTGCAGTGGTAGTGGCATATAGATATAATAGGTCCCTGATTCAGATATCATTCATGGTGCTGCCGACGGCATTCAGATTTCACTTTTTTTAGAATTTGTGAAGATCAAAGTTGCATGGAAACATTAGTGTGTGTCTGGCTATACAGTATATAAGGGGAGCAGGTCTATCTGTTTAAGCTGTACTCTGCTCCTTAACATTAAAGTTTATGTGAACCCTCACCTTACAAAACAACCCATCCATTCAGTTTAAAATAGAAAAATGAAAGATAAAACGTGTGTGCATGTTTATTTGTATGTATATATTATATATATATATTTTTTTTATTTTTTTATTTTTTTTTACAGGTAATCACACAATTTCTTTTCAGCTGTTCTTCCCAGTGAATGGCTGTGCAGGGGGACATGTCAGCACAAGTATGATCATTGGAAGACTGTCTTCACAGAACAGCCAGAAAACTAACCACACTGGGTAGGATGTGCTTCTGTACCCAGCTTGGTTACTTTGAAATATGAGAGCAGGGGGACTGGCAGGATCACCAGGTATTTAACACAAAAGAATCAAAAGAGAACACAATACTTTTTAACACAAGTACATCGTACAACAGAAACATATCAGGAATATGAAATGTTGGGGTAACATATTCTTTAAATACAGAAGGCTGCAAAACAGGGTTTCCTTACACTTGAGAACCATTTAATGTGAAAAGTTAACCCATCTTTTAAGAATTCTTATGGTGAGAGAAATATGAAAGTTGCCATTTTTGAAAATATGAGGCTGCTGCTCCGTTATTGAAAATTCTTACTGCCTGGCTGTCTTGTTGATCCCCCAGAATTATTACTTTCTGAGCCACTAGCTATGTAGAAACACCTATGAAAATCCGAAGTTATGACTTTCTTGTGACTGTCTACCTGTTCTAGGACAAAGACAAAATGTATTGGCGACCTAGGAAAGTGTGTGGGCCGCTCAGGCTCGATAGGGAGGGGTATATAGTCAGTGCATTTGCAGCTGCTGCTAGAGTGTTGACAGGGGATGGAGCCCGTCCTGGCTCCTGCAAAGGTTCAAGAAAGGAAGGGTAACCCCTGGAAGTCACACATCTATGGTGTCCTACTGCAATGAATGGAGTGGCAACCTTAGCCTGGACTCCAACTAGACCACGCCCCCAACACATTTCACTCCACCCCCAAGAGCTTAGTCATGGGGATAGGGAACTCCTGCGTATGGAGAGTATTTAAGCATCATCGGTAGTCACTCGTTAGGTGCAAAAAGGTAGCAGGTGTGTGTAATTGAATTGTGTTAATGTGGAAGAAAGGATCTTTCAGTGCAATTTGCCTAGAGTGCTACTCTCTGTGCAATGTAAACTATTGTGAGTGCAAGAAAAAAAATATACAAGCATTTATACTCCCGATTGGGCCAATAAGCAAAAAAACGAACACATTTTATTAAAATACACTATATGCTGTAAAAATAATTGTTTTTGATTCATGTTCATAGTTAAAACTATGTTTGTAAAACAATAAGATTTTTTCATCATACTTACCTGTAAAATCCTTTTCTTTGAATATATCATGGGACACAGAGTTAGGCTAATATTCATTACCTATAAAAACAAAAAGGTAAGTGCAGCGCAAAAAAACTAAACAAAGAAACAGAAAATAGTCCAATCAAAGTGGAAACTCCAATCACCAGACAGAAGGAATGGCAGGATCCCTCATGTGGAAAAAGGGGGAAAAGTCCTTCTGATGTAAAGTGACAGTATCCTACACCACATAAGCCCAGATACGCTTACCAGAATGGATGGACCTCCCTGCCACAGAAGGTCAAAAACTCATGTATCTCCAGAAGCCGGTATGATGATAGTATACAGCACTGCTTTAACCACCTCCAGTCCAGGCCAAGAGCAGAGAAGCTCATCTTTGAGTTTGCTGGAACTTAGACCAAGTGGAACTGGACTAAGTGGAGAGGAATGTCAGAATTGGTCTGGACTGGAGGTGGTTAAAGCAGTGCTGTATACTATCATCATACTGGCTTCTGGAAGTTTTCCCCTTGTATCACTGGACTTTCCTGCTGGATAGGAGCTCCATACTTTGCGACTGGCTCCATGGAACTACCAGAGCATCTGGTCCAATTGCCAGAGGATCTCTTGTTCCGGAGACACAAACTGCTGTAGCTTGTTGTTGAACCTGATGCCAGTAGGTGGGCCTCTGGTCATCCCCAATGCTGGCAAATTTCCTGGAACACCCCTGGGTGTAGGGACCATTTCCCCGGGTAGATCTGCTGGTAGCTGATATAATCTGCCTTCCAGTTCTCTACACCCGGGATATGGACTGCCGATAGAATTGGCACATGTCCCTCTGCCCAAGCTAGTTTGTGGTTCACCCCCCTTCAGAGCTGAATGACTCCTGGTACCCCCAATGGCGGTTTATATAGACCACTGCAGTGGCATTGTTGGACTGAACCCTAATAGGACAGTCTTGAAGCTCCACTGTCCAGGACCGTAGGGCCAGACATACTGCCTGTAACTCCAGGACATTGATGGGCAGGATCTGTTCTGTCCTTGACCATTTCCCCTGAGCTGTGAGCCCCTTTAGGGTCGCTCCCCAGCCTGAGAGACTGGCATCTGTAGTTAGTACTCTCCAAGTTACTGGGAGGAAGGATTTTCCCTTTCGTAGGTTCTGATCCTACAACCGCCATTTTAGGCTTAAGCGTGCCCGAGGAGATAAGAACATTGGATAATCCAGGGCTTGTCCTCTTCTGTTCCAAGCCAACAAGATGTCTTGTTGTAAAGGCCTGGAATGGAACTGGGCATAGGGCGTTGCCTTGAAGGAGGACACCATCCTCCCTAGAAGACACATACAGAGCCGAATGGAGGGTTGTCTGGTGCCCCTTATCTGACACACTTGATCCTTCAGGGCACAGATCCTTACGGGTGGCAAAAATAACTTTGCTTGGACTGTATCTAGGATCAGACCTAAATACTTTAGACTCTGAGCTGGTCTCAAGGTTGACTTTTTGGTATTTATGATCCAGCCTAAGCTTTCCAAATACCGCACTGTGCATGTTATGTTCTGTTCTAGAGCCTGTAGTGAGTGATCCCTGAGCAGGAGGTCATCCAGATACCCGAGCACCAAGATCCCTTGGGCCCTTAAAAGACCCAGTACTGGTGCTAGGACCTTTGTGAACACCCGGGGAGCTGTAGCAAACCCGAAGGGTAGAGCCATTAACTGAAAATTACGTTCCTCTACTGCAAATCGCAGGAACTTCTGATGAGACTGAAAGATAGGTACGTGTAAATACGCATCTTTTATATCAATGGAGGCTAAAAAGACTCCCATCTGGAGTGAGGCTACTACTGAGTCGACAGACTCCATCCAAAAGGACTGGATCAGTAGATACTGGTTCAGGGATCTTAGGTCCAAAATGGGCCTTGTGCCCCTATTTGGTTTTTGAACCGTAAACAGGTTCAAGTAAAACCACACCCTTTCAGATACAGGGACCTCTGCAATCACTCCTTGATGCACTAAATGATTTAGTGCCTGAAGCAATAAGTCTTTTTTTGGAGGATTCGAGGGAATGCTGGATCTTAGAACCCCCCGCAACTCCAGCTTGTAACCACGGGATATAGTTGAGGTGACCCACCCATCCTGAACTATTCTCCAAATGTCCACAAAGTGAAGCAGCCTTCCCCCCACCCGATAGAGTGGGGGCATCCCCTCAAAAGAAGGAGGGCTTGGTGCTGGGTTTAGAAGAGTTTTGGACCCATGGCTTTTTCTGGCCCTGGCCTTGTGGCTTGCCCCTGGCTCTAGCGCCCTGTTGGTGGCGGAACTGCCTTTGCACTGAGACACTTGAGGAAGCAGTCCCTTTCCTTCACAGGAAATAGAGAACTCTTCCATCCGGAAATCTTTTGGATACACTTGTCCAAATGATCACCAAATAAACGTTCTCCATGAAAGGGGAAATCTGCCAATAAATTTTTACAAGGAAGCTCGGCTGACCAGTTCTTAAGCCACAAAAGTCTGCGCGTATGTACAGACAAGAGAGCCAAACGAGAAACCTGCTGTATTGAATCCTTTAAGGCGTCAACAGCAAAATACAGCACTCGAGGGATAGCTGTCTTATTTTCAGCCAGTTCATCCTCCCGGTTAGGCCTGTCAGGCCATCTGACCTGATCCTTTATGGACTGGCAGATACCAATTGCTGCAACAGCTGGCTGAATAGCTGAACTGGCCAAAGAAAAGGAAGCTTTTAATAATTACTCCAATTTCTTGTCAACAGGGTCTTTCAAGCCCTGTGTGTTATCTACCAGACAAGTTAAGTTCTTGTTTAAGGAAGAGACTGCTGCATCTACAGCTGGCATGCTCCACTTCTTAACAAACTTTTCATCCATGGGATATAAAAGGGAAAACCTCTTAGGAGGAACAAAAATCCTGTCAGGATGTTCCCAATCAGCATACACCACGTGTTCCAACAGTGTGTGAGTGAGTGTGTAAGGGGAAAGCCTGTGCGGCCTGAAGAGGCTCCAAGGACCCCAAAGAGGACCAGGGGGGCTCCGTAACCTCTGCAGAAAAAAACATCCCAGTAAGAGTCAGGGTCAAAAGCCTCTGCGACTGAGAGGCAGACATCAACTGGATATCTTCTTGTCCAGATTGCTCAGAAGCAGACTCATCCGCCAGGCCCTCCACAGAATTCTGAACTTTTAGCTCTTCCCTATCCTCAACCCATTCCTTCTCGAAACTAGGGGGCTCCGGGGAGGGGGATCTGTCACACTTCTTGCCACTTTGCGGGATAGAGGCAATCATGCCAGCAATGCTGTGCTATAACCCAGCTAGGGCCGAGGACAGTTCATCCTTGGTGATAAAGGGTGAAGCAGCAGGTGTGCCCTTCCCTGTATCCCTGTAGTGTTAGTCCCGTTCCTTTTTTGAAGACATTTACTAGCCACAAAAAAGAGAGTACCCGGGTGTAGTATTAACACACCTCAGAAGGGGGACCCTTTAATAGGGCTCACCAAGCCCCTATGCAACAATCCTGCTAAGCACCTTTAACCTGCCAAGCAACACCTGGTGACTCACGAGACCCGGTTAAGGAGAAATTAACCTCTGCAAATGCCTGGTTAAGAGTCTGCTCTGTGTCCCACAGCTGCCTTCTGGAAGCATTGCATGCTTGGCATATACAGCTTAAATAAGCTGGCTGTGCGCCGGAATGTTCTGTGCATGTGTGCACAGTCCCAGGGAATGGCTGTATTCGCGCATGACGCAAATCTTCATGCACCAAGATAAAGGCTACGGCGCATGTGCCACGGTGAAGCCATGTGCGACATGACCGCCAAACTGCTGAGCACAGCGGCGCTCTCGCGAATGCACGTGCGCCATGGCGAACCAAGGCAAAATGTCACACCGTTGTGCTCCATCATGCAGGTAAAAACAGCCAGACACAAGCAAAAAAAGGTACACTTTGCAAACACCCACAGATAGCCCAAAACTCCTTCGTATGGTCACACAGGTGTCCAGCCTTTAGCTAGCTTGACTGATTGTTACAATCACTGGGACACCCCACAATAAGTATATAAAGGGGTTGTACTTACCCGTCCAGGCGCAGGGCAGCTTAGTAAACTAAGAGCCCAATCTTCACCCATCATGCGGGTTCCTGTCACTTGAGGACCTTCAAGAACTGGGTACCCCTTTTCATGTTTAGGGTTCACTTGCTTGGACCTGTACAGCACCCTGCAGGAATGCCTTAGCGCTGTGGTGCCCAGGATTCCACTTTGCAGGGTCTAGCGCCCAGAGGCCGCATTACAGGCAAAACCTTGCAGGATCTTGAGTCTTCTTTGCGAGGCTCGGGTTCCATTTATCTAAGCATATAGAGCCTGTGTCATGTACCTGATAGGAGACTGAGTTGATGATGTTGGCCTCTCTTATATCTCCTGTCCTGGCCCCACTGAGGATGAGACAGAGGAAGCCGAAGGACAGGAGGGACATGAGTGCCTGATGTTGATGATTCCAGGATGGCAGCTTGTCAGGGTTCTGGAGACTGGAATATGCAGCGATGTGCAGAGCTGGAGCAGGAGACAGCCAGGCAGGCACCCGAGGGTTAACTGAAGCCAGGATCATAGGCAGAAGCAGAGTCTCAAGAATAGCCAGGGTCGTCAGCATGCGGACAGCAGGGTACAAAATCATAGACAGAGCCAGAGTTAGGAACGAAGCCGGGTTAGAGGTGAGCAGCAGAACAGGAACTGGATACACAGCCAAGGTCAAAGAACAAGCCAGGTCAGCAACTAGAAGAGCACACAGGATCAGATCAGGATACAGGACACAGCTGAAGATCAGTCAGCGAATGATAGGAGGCTGGACTCCCTTTAAATAGGCCGCCTGGCGCAAAGAGGGATTATGCCCATGCGCATGCGCATCTGCGATTGCGGACTCTCGCGCACATGCGTGCGCCTGTTAGCCGTTCTTATGGAAACTCTATACGCTTGAGTGCATCTATGTGCCAGACGTCTCTCACAGGGATTCCCTAATGGCCTGTGTCAAATGGATCCGATTGGTCAATTCCTTGATTCATTTAAGAACCGTTTGTGGAACAAGAAAACTGGAGCTCAGAGAGCTCAAACAACCGTGCCATCCACCTTGCAGACACTGGTAAAAAAACTCAAGTACTTCCTGTATGGGAGGAGTTATATAGGGGATCACTTCCTGTCTAAAGACTTTTGGGCTACCAGTGTCCATTCACTTGGAGATGAAGTATAACCCAGTAGGTAATGAATATTAGCCTAACTCTGTGTCCCATGATGTATGAAAAAGAAAATATTTTTTGTTATTGTCTACAGTTTCATGTAGAAAGAGAGGAGAAAAGGATTCCCTAATAGTTCCAAAAGACACTTAGTGTTGTGCAGGAATAAATCATATATAGATCTTATACATAACGATGTGTTGAATATGTAAATTAGGAGTATGCGGTCACAACTATTTATGCATAGATAGCTGAGGCAAGTCGGTATATCAATGTGTTAATAGTTCAGGCACTGTTGATGAGACACTCATTCATAATAGTGGGTAATGTCCCATTCGTAGTTAAAACCTCTAGGAATTATTGTATCCATTCTAAAGATCCAAAAGATCTTCTTTCTCCCCTTTTGCAAAAAAGTATTGGTGCCAGGTCAACAACTGCAGTCTTTTTTTCTGTGAATCCTACTAAGGTCGTGTACACGTAAGTGAGGGTCATGCTGTCCACATAGGGATTCACGGGTATTCTATGCATCCCTATGCAGGCAGTCCCATGCATGTCAATTGGCATGCAGCAGTGGCATGGACACACAGCCCCTGAATTGGTATGTGGCAAAACAGTTTAAGCAGGTTGATCACCATGATCAACCACTGGATCTCAGGAGGTGGAAATATCTGTGATATAATACTGAGGAACAAACACGATAAGAGTCCACTTGGACAGTACTTGGGACTAAATGGGGATGAAGAGGGGGGCATTAGCGTGCAGAAATAAAGATTTAATTGCGAGGGGCAGCAAATTTTTTGTGTGTGTGTGTGTATGTGTTTCTCTCTAGGATTTGGGTATTGATTTTGGTCTGATGCACATCCTACTCCATAAATATTCACATACTATTTTCCTGTTACCTGAGGATCTTCTCCAAAACTTGGTTGTAAATTTTCTTTCATATCGGTACTGTTTTCCTGGACATTCTCTTCAGCCTCACTCACAGACACTAGACTGGACATCAAAAGGGAGCTTCTCCTGGAAGTGCCAACAATATTTCTAAGCAATAAAACAAACATCCCAAATTAGCTATATATTTAGTTATTATTTTTAATGTATTCCTTAAAGCTACATTCCAGGTATGGTTATATTTTCAGAGTTACATTGGTCCAGCTTGGACCAATGTAACTATGCATGTGTCATACCTGGCCAATCCATGTGGAAGTGGTAAATCACTGTAGTAGGCACCACTAAAACAGTGATTGCTCCGGGCTTCTGGGTCCCGTGCCAAGTGGCTGTCCTGTTGCTTAATGAACACAGGAGTTTGCTCACTGACCCCCCTCTCCAGCTCATCCAATCAGAGCATGCTTTGCATGCATTAAGAAAATGCAAAGTGTTCTCTGAATGGTGCCCATGCTGAGTGAGTGACCTCTTGAGTACATTATGTAGGAGGGCAGCTGCTCTGGACCCAGAAGCTAGCAGTGATTATCATAGTAGTGGTGCCTACTACAGTGATTTCCAGCTTCCATCGGGATCAGCCACGTATGGCACACAAATACTTACACTGGTTCAAGCTGGACCAATGTAGCTATGCAAAAATAGCCATACCCAGAATTCAACTACAACATGTGTGACGGAACTGCTTGGCACCCAGATTAGGTGCTTCCACCAATAACAGTGCCTCCTGCCCTCCAAACCACTCCAGAACTAATACCAGCCCTTTTTAACCCAATCATTGTACACAGACAAGCTGTGAGGTAAAATCCAAAGGAATGACTGTTTATTGAAACTCGGACACATGCTTTTTTTTACCCCACAGGAGGACAGTCCCCTCCTGATCATATTACCCCAACAATACAAACTGTACACAGGAATATAATTAATATAGATAAACAACAACCAACATATACTATAAACATTAAGTTGATTAATCAACAAGCCACCTAGACAATGTTGTGATTAATCAGATATCCCACTCCAGGTCAGACTTCCAGGCCCCAAGGTCATAACAAAGTACATTACACATCACATCCCACAATAGTTTGCTAGTAGACAATAAGTGAGGTAGTTAACAATGGGAGAGATCTACTTACAATAAACACATTATAGCAGGAAACACCAGACAGGTTGCTTTAACCACTTGCCGACCGACTCGATATACGTCGGCAGAAGGGCATGTACAGGCAGATTAACATACCTGTACGTTGCCCTTTAAGAAGCAGTTTGCGGGCGTGCGTGATCGTGGGTCCCCCGGACTCGATGTCTGCGGGGATACCCGTGATTGTCTCACGGAGAGGAAGAACAGGGAAATGCTAATGTAAACAAGCATTTCCCCATTCTGCCTAGTGACAGGACACTGATCACAGCTCCCTGTAATCAGGAGCGGTGAGCGGTGATCAGTGTCGTGTCACACATAGCCCCCCCCCCACAGTTAGAATCACTCCCTAGGATACACTTAACTTCTACAGCGTCACCTAGTGGTTAACCCCTTCACTTCCTGTCACATTTACACAGTAATCAATGCATTTTTAATTGCACTGATCTCTGTATAAATGTGAATGGTCCCAAAATCACGCCAAAAGTATCCGATCTGTCCGCCATAATGTCGCAGTCACGATAAAAATCGCAAATCACCGCAATTACTAATAAAACAAAATTATTAATAAAAATGCCATAAAACTATCCCCTATTTTGTAAACGTTATAACTTTTGCGCAAACCAATCAATAAACGCTTATTGCGATTTTTTTTTTTTTTTACCAAAAATATGTAGAAGAATACGTATCGGCCTAACCTGAGGAAAAAAAATGTTTTCTTATATATTTTTTGGGGAAATTTTTATAGCAAAAAGTAAAAAATAATGCTTTTTTTTCAAATTTGTCTTTTTTTTTTTGTTTATAGCTCAAAAAATAAAAACTGCAGAGGTGATCAAATACCACCAAAAGAAAGCTCTATTTGTGGGGAAAAAGGACGTCAATTTTGTTTGAGAGCCACGTCGCACGACTGCGCAATTGTCAGTTAAAGCGCCGAATCACAAAAAGTGCTCTGGTCTTTGGGCAGCCAAATGGTCCGGGGCTTAAGTGGTTAAGCTGATCACATTAACATCTGCTATGAGTTCCACAGTGTGGAGCAGTAAATGTTGGTAATATGGCATCTAGGCTCTAAACATGGATCCAAGGACTAGACTCCCAGAGTCTGTGTGTTCTGGGGAGACACAAACCCAAATCAGGATCCCCCAGGCACACACCTCCCAAAGAGCAGTATTTCCCCAAATGCCAGGGCCCATAGTCAGTGGGTATAAGGCTTGCCCCTAGTCCTCTCCAAAAGCCCCTGTCCTGGTTAGGTCTGTCACAACATGTTACAGTGATACAATCTCTTTTTGAAAAAGCAGTATCTATAAATAACAAAGCCATACATATTTATGAACTAGCTGCTATCTGTAATACAACTCAATCTACATTTATAGCTGTACCAACATAAATAACTAAAACCAAAAGAGAAGTGTGCCTGCACTCACCTAGTCTGTTGGAGAACAGTTATTTGTATACAAGAAGTAGTGTGCTGTATGTAAACTGTTGCTATTTGTCACCAATTGGTTTTATACATAAATATTTTTTTTTCTGAACTTCTTTTTTTTACTTATATAATGCTTGTATTTTTTATACCTACCTTTCGGTGGGCACAGTAAGTGGATTTAATCGAAAGTTCAGAAAAGGTGTGCTGATTTCTACAAACTGGTCAGGTTTCTTTTCTACTTGCACTGTCATTAAAAATAGAACAACAATTAATTTCTCTAAAAGCAAAAATATATTTACATAATTTTTTGTAAAAGTACACACCTCTATCCTGTATAATAACAAAATAATGAAAGAAAAATGATAATGGAGTAGAATGAAATGCAAAGTGAAAAAAGCTTTTGCTTATTAGAACAATGGACAGGAAGGGGCTTTTTTAACTTATTTCTCATGTATGCATTTTTTAGTGCGTTTTTAGTTTGGCAGAAACACATTACAGTCCATTTAACATGGTTTCCTATGGATCATGTTCACATCTATGCATTTTATGGAAAGGGCCAGGGATTTTTTTTACTGGTTTTTGGTTCCATAGACTTCAATGGTTCAAAAATGTGTATTGAAAAACGCAAAATGCACCTGGAATATACAAACTGCAACCTGCATAGGTGTGAACCAGGTCTTAGATTTAAGTGATTGTAAAGTCTCTCATTTTTTTTTTCAATAAAAATAACAGACATGTTATACTTACCTGCCCTGTGTAGTGGATTTGCACAGAGCAGCCCAGATCCTCCTCTTCTCGGGTCCCTCGTCAGTGCTCCTAGCCCCTCCCTCCTGTCGAGTGCCCCCACAGCAAGCAGTTTGCTATGGGGGCACCCGAGTCGAGTCAGAGCTCCGTGTGTCCATTCAGACATGGTCCCGCCCCCTCTCACCCATGATTGGCTGACTGACTTTCACAGCAGCGGTAGCCAATGGCACCGTTGCTGTGTCTCAGCCAATCAGGAGGGAGAGTCTCAGTCGGCCAAGACACTCATGGACATCACTAGACAAAGAGGGGGTTCAGGTAAGTAGTAGGGGTGTGGGGACGGCTGAATGCATTAAGAATGCATTAAGATAATGCATTAAGATGAAAAACCTTCTGACTTTACAACTCCTTTAACAGGTCAGTCCATCCAAACGTAATATTTATTTATGGATAGATGCTAGCAGAATGTGAATAACACATCTGCTTCTTCTGTCTTTCAAGGACTCCCAAAATTTCCTCACCTCCTAGGTCTCATTCTTCCTTCTGCATTCATCATTGTATAAACTGAACAAAATGTAAATTAGGGTGTGCCCCCAAATATGTTTTTGTATATTGTAGTAGACCCTGACCAGGTTTTTTGGGCTGGAGCACCCCTCCCCCTCCTCATTACCTCATATTAGTGCCCACCAGTGCATAGGAGGAATCCCTTCAGTTCTCCCACATAGAGGAGTTTGGCACCCATAGTTGAGACGCAGGATCTTTCATTCTATTACTAGGGTAGGACCCACTAATCGGGGTACTTTGACGCAGTAAGTGGGCTTAGCACTATATGACCATATAGTGTGACCAAGCCCCCGTATTTTTTTTGACTATGTTCAGGTGTTTTTAACTAGCCTTGCAGGATAAATGTCATTCTTGAATGTGTGCGCTGTAATCTGTTTTGTACTGTTTGTTGGTCTTATAGCAGCACCGTCTTGAATTTAAATGCATTTTAGGGTGTGCCCCCAAATATGTTTTTGTATATTGTAGTAGACCCTGACCAGTTTTTTTGGGCTGGAGCACCCCTCCCCCTCCTCATTACCTCATATTAGTGGCCACCAGTGCATAGGAGGAATCCCTCCAGTTCTCCCACATAGAGGAGTTTGGCTCCCATGGTTGAGACGCAGGATCTTTCATTCTATTACTAGGGTAGGACCCACTAATCGGGGTACTTTGATGCAGTAAGTGAGCTTAGCACTATATGACCATATAGTGTGACCAAACCCCCATATTTTTGTTGAATATGTTCAGGTGTTTTTAACTAGCCTTGCAGGATTAATGTCATTCTTGAATGTGTGCGCTGTAATCTGTTTTGTACTGTTTGTTGGTCTTATAGCAGCACATCTTGAATTTAAACGCATTTTAGGGAGTGGCCCCCAAATATGTTTTTGCAAAATGTAAATGATATATATATATATATATATATATATATATATACACACACACACACACACACACACACACACACACACACACACATACACACATAATTGTGATTCAAATGTTGTGATGTTGCTCAAATTTTCTAAATTGGAAATAGGGAGGCGTACATCTGAGGAAGTTCCCCAGAGAAGAAGAAAAAGGGGAATTAGGGAGGGGAAAGGAAAAGGTGAGTCTCCATGGAGGACACGGCCTGCAGATTGGGGAGAACAGCTCATCCCATGAGAAACATTCTGTGAACTTCACATCCCCCCTCCTTTCTTCTACAGCTCTCCCAGGATTGGCTGCTCCACACCTCAGCATGATTGGGCATGCTGAAGTCATGTGGTGACTTTCCAGGGTTTTGACTGGATGTTAGTGATCATGGGGCATAATCCACGAGACCAGCAGAAGTTCAGTGCAAGAAATATCGATGCCTGGCCAAGGGGAGTGTAGAGGTGGGCGGGGAGTCTACTGACATCACCACTCCACCCACAGAGCCCTGGACAATAGACCTGCCCACAGAACCCCCAAACTCCAAAGACATGCTGGTAGGTTAATTGGCTTCTGTCCAAAAATTGGCCCTAGTATATGAATGTTAGGGACCTTGGATTGTGGGCTCCTTGAGGGTAGGTACCAATGTGAGTGTGCGATATATGTGTGGAGCGCTGAGTAAAAATTGACACAGCGCTATATGGGCACCTTAAATAAAAATAGGGATAATTGTAGACACGCACCCACACTCGCTCAGGTTGAACTCGATGGACTGGTGTCTTTATTCAACCTTACTAACTATGTAACCCAGAGTATTGCAGGGCTCCAAACAGCTAAAGGGGAGATATTTGACAGGTAAGGATACATGCAGGAGGCATGTATATCATTCTAAATCAGCACTATGGAAGTAATTTGGAAA
Organism: Aquarana catesbeiana; assembly: GCF_042186555.1. Lineage (NCBI taxonomy): Eukaryota > Metazoa > Chordata > Amphibia > Anura > Ranidae > Aquarana > Aquarana catesbeiana. The sequence continues at coordinate 523,759,335 of NC_133327.1, read as the reverse complement.
TGATGAGAGTGGGTTTATATCCACTTTAAGGGTACAAGCGGATGATTCAATGCAAAGGTTTTGGGATTTCTTTAAAGCAAAAAATAAACCCTTGTATCTTTAGCCTCTATTTAGAACTACAGTTGTCATTGTGTTAGATATGTAATCAGCAGAGATGGGCTGCACACCCCCTGGTTTGTGCCAGAAATCTTGAACATTGCAAAAGTTTTGACCCGAACCGCGTACCCCATTGAAGTCTATGGGACCCAAACTTAAAGAATAAAGAGTCCCCAATTTGAAGGCTTATATGCAAGTTATTGGCCATAAAAGGGGGGAGGGGGCCCATGTACTACCCTGGGGGACATGTAAATGCAATTTTTTTTTTTTTTAAAGATCGTTTTTACGAGCATTGATTTTAATGATGCTTAAAGGGCAGCACAGTGGTGTAGTGGGTAGCACTCTCACCTAGCAGTAAAAAGGGTCGCTGGTTCAAATCCCAAACACAACACTACCTGCCTGGAGTTTGTATGTTCACCCTGTGCCTGCGTGGGGTTCCCCCGGGTACTCCAGTTTCCTCCCACACTCCAAAGACATGCTGGTAGGTTAATTGGCTTCTGTCCGAAAAATCGGCCCTAGTATATGAATGTGAGTTGGGGACCTTGGATTGTGGGCTCCTTGAGGGTAGGGACCAATGTGAGTGTGCGATGTACGTGTGGGGTGCTGTGTAAATTGACAGCTCTATATGGGTACCTTAAATAAAGTAGTGATAATTGTAGACATGCACCCACACTCTCTCAGGTTGAACTGGATGGACTGGTGTCTTTATTCAACCTTACTAACTATGTAACTATGTAACTATGTAAAGTGAAACAATAAAAATGAAAAATGCTTTTAAATATAATGCCTGTGGGGTCTCCTTAGTCTGCCTGTAAAGTGGCGCATCTGTACCGTGTATAGAACCTGCTGCAGCATAACTGACCTTTATAAAGAAAAAAAAAATGACATTTAAAGAGGGAGTCACACGAAAAAAAAAAAAAAATTAAAAGTCAGCAGCTACAAATACTGCAGCTGCTGACTTTTAAAATAAGGACACTCACCTGTCCCAGGGTCCAGCGATGTCGGCACCCGAGACCGAATCGTCCCTCTGTCCTCGGGTGCTCGTCCCTCTGTCCTCGCCATTCTCTGTAAGGGAATCAGGAAGTGAAGTGCTGCGGCTTCACTTCCCGGTTCCCTACTGCGCATGCGCGAGTCGCGCTGCGCTTCCTAACTGGTCCCCGCTGTCTCTGGGACCCGTGTGTGTCCCAGCAGACAGCGCGGTGGGGACGGGAAGAGGCATAGACTCCTGTGGGAGTCTATGCCGGAAGTGGGTGCAAATACCTGTCTTAGACAGGTATCTGCACCCCCCTCCCCCCTGAAAGGTGCCAAATGTGACACCGGAGAGGGGGAGGGTTCCGAAAAGCGGAGGTTCAATTTTTGTGTGAACCTCCGCTTTAAATTGCCGGCAATACAATACCACTGTTGGCAATACAAAGATGTAAAAAAATGGTTTGGGGGTTCCCCCCAAAGTCCTTTATTAAAAATGTTAAAAAACAATGAGCCTCGATGTAGAACTATCGTCAAGCATGCCGCTGCCGGACCCGAAAAAAGGAAAAAAAAAGCTCTGCTAACAACAAATGAGACAGAAAGTGTGGTGCTAATTATTGTCTATTATTGCACAAAAAACAAACCAGACCTACTTTCTACACTGAATACAATGATTAATAACTTTACATATATGCAGAACGCATTGAAACTATTCATATGAGCGTTTGACACGCGTTCATGCGGACTCATTATTTTTCCTTTTTTAGGGGTGGTATTTATTATTGATTCTTCACAGTTGCAGGAGTCTTTATAGCTACACTATGCATAGGCGTGCGCAAGAGGTGTGCCAGGTGTGCCTGGGCACACCGTAATCCTGGGGTTGGCAACCTGTCAATGGTGGGCAGGTGACAGGTAAACTACAACCCTTCCTTGCCGACCCTCAGAACCTGGACAGGAGAGGTGGTGTGGATGGAATTTAGTGGAACCGATCTGTATTTTCCTCCTGCAGCAGCTGAAAGTAGGCTTCTCCTCTCCCTTTTGTCAACATTCAGTTGCCACAGGAGGAAAATATAGGGAATTCGTACTAATATATGCCACCCCCGCCGGTCTCCTATGTGCTCCCTTGCTCCTTCTTCCTCCCATTGTTTAAGGATGGAGAGCGGGGAAGAGGCTGGTAAATATGTCAAACGCATATGTGTTGGAGCTTTGGGGTGCACACCCTAATGCAATAAGCTGCACACACCTATGACACTACGTATTATTTTTTTGATCCATAGATGATGCTAGATTCTTGTAATAGATAGCACTTTTTCACATGTGTTTATTACCACTATTAATCCACAAATTCATGTTTATATCCCACATTCTAGTGGTATATCATATCAGTCATTGTACACTGTCTACATTTTCACAGGAGACACTTTTGGTTTTATTTGTACTGTCAGACCCCAGAGTCTAACTATATATTTTTTAGTTTAATCTTTTTGCTTGGTGTGATATATATGTCTTGCAGTTGTAGTCGCGCTTGTAGCTGTTTTCATATGTGATATTTCAATGTCTCATATGTATTCCAGTTCATACAAGATATTGCATCCATATTTTGGTATTACAGTTATTGTCACATCTATGACTATTTCTATATGCAATATTTAACCTTTTATATACCCCAATTTATGCACATTACTGCACGCATATTTCATAATAATTTTTTTGTTTTGGAATTTTGGGTATTAGTATTTTATACATTTATTTTTTTTTCATATCTAATGATATACACAACTAGGTATATGTTGAACACACACATTTAGTTGTGTGTTGTGTATATCTAATGATATACCCAACTAGGTATGTGTTGAACACACACATTTATCCTTTGCATTAACACATGTGTTTTTTAGATCACACTTGAGAGTTTATGCCATATAGGTTTTATATACCTATTTATGTATTCCCTATTTTTTGTTTTTCACAGCTATTTATACACTTGGTAGTTTGAGTGTTCCATTAAAATTTTTATTGCACAGCTTATCCCCAGATTAACATTCTGGTTTGGATTTTGTGCAATAATAGACAATAATTAGCGCCACAGTTTCTGTCTCATTTGTTACTTCACAATTTGTCTAATTGTTGTGTTGGCTGCTCACTATCACAGCTTGCGGGGTATTTCCACTCACTTTTCACTGCTCGCAACAAAAGCTGACCGGCATCTGCCTGCTCCGCCATCTGACAGTTCTTAAATAGGTGACGTCACCCGGTGGCACCCCCCGTGTGACATCATTGATCGGTGCATGCTGGGTTGGTAAAGTCACCTGGGGGTGGTGCCACCAGGTGACATCACCGGCTGGCCCCACCCCTTACTTATTTAAGAACTATCAGATGGCGGCCCAGACAGATGGTGGTTAGTGGAAAAAAAAACAACCTTGCGCCAAAACCTAGTAAAAGTCGTAATTTAAGCTGCTCCCTAAATAGCTTGTAGGAAACGTACTGTGCAATAAATGTAAATTGGTGATGGGGGGCGCTGTGACAACTAATTAGAAGTGTTCCTGCATAAAACAATTTGTGAACAGATGCCTAAATAACATGTAAAGATATACAGAAATTTAAATATGCATAACACTAAGTATTATAGATAAAGAAAGTCCATATTCATATGTGATTGTTCAAAAAAATGAAACCTTGGTTGGTAAATCAATATGTGTAGAGATGGGTAGCTTGCAAACATCCAACTACACCCAAAGTGCTCTTGTAAAATATCTGCTCACCAAACAGCCATGACCTCTTTAACCAAAAATAAGGATTTGCTTGTGCTGCAACCTTGCAGTTTGGTATCTCAGACAGTCCAACACTATGTTCTCCTCTCCCCCACAGCAGGTGACATGAGTTGAGAAAAAGACAAAGTGGACCCAAATAGCGTAATATTGCTTGGTTTATTAAAACAACAAATGTTAAAAACAAAATGTGTCCCGGCACTAGATGGTATCGCATATGTGGTCTGAAGGAGCTGTGCTGAGCCCTGCTCATGCTGGGATTGGCGTGCGTTCCACCGCCGCTGGAGATAGAACCGGAAGCTGGGACCCAGAAGTGACATGACTGGAAGGGGGTGGTTAGCCTTCGTCGCGGAGAGTTTTTTTTTCTCTTTTTTCGGGTCCAGCAGTGGCGTCATGATTAACGATGATTGATGATGGATCTACATCGAGGGACATTGTTTTTTTATTTTTGCAAAGGAATTGTCAAAAAAGGCTGGCAGAATTTTAGCATGTATTAGCATGCATAAAAAATGGCATATACTCCAGAGATAAAACAGAGATGAAAATTCAAAAATAAGAAAGGAAAATCCGAAAATTAGAACAAAAATCCCAAAATTCTAAATAACTAACTAATATTACCTATTAAATTAAAGGTATTGGAATTTCCTTTCAAATGTGGCTGTTAGTGAACGTAACAAATACAAATTTATCTGAAGTTACGATTATCCGAAATAAAAATTGCTGCATCTAAACAAATGGAACAAAACTTAATAATAAATAATAACAATGTTTTTTTTATTATCTTTATTTATTATTAATTTGCTACGTTCCATTCGTTTAGATATGGCATTTGTTATTACGGATAATTCGTAACTTCGGATAAATTCGTATTCGTTATTTTCACTAACAGCTAAATTTGAAAGGAAATTCCAATACCTATAATTTAATAGTTAGTAATAGTTAAGTTATTATTAGTTATTTCGGGTTTTTGAATTTTCAGATATTTGTTCTTTAGAATTTTCGGATTTTCATTCTTATTTTTGGATTTCCAAATTTTCGAATTTGTCTAAATTCGGAAAAAAACGAATTTGGAAATAAACGAAATGCACATGTCTAGTTCACCCGCCTCTTGGGAATTGACCACAAGTTCTCAATGAGATTAAAGGTCTGGGGAGTTTCCTGGCCATGGACCCAAAATTTTGATGTTTTGTTCCCCAAGTCATTTAGTTATCAGTTTTACCTTATGAAAAGGTGCTCCATCATGCAGGAAAAGGCATTGTTTATCACCAAACTGTTCTTGGATGGTTGAGAGAAGTTGCTCTTGGAGGTTTTAGTACCATTCTTTATTCATGGCTGCGTTCTTAGGCAAAATTGTGAGTGAGCCCACTCCCTTGGCTGAGAAGCAACCCCATATACGAATGGCCTCAGGATGCTTTACTGTTGTCATGACACAGGACTGATAGTAGCGCTCATCTTTACTTCTCTGGACAAGGTTTTTTTCGGGATGCCCCAAACAATCAGAAAGGGGATTCAACAGAGAAATTGACTTTACTGCAGTCCTCAGCAGTCCAATACCTGTACATGTTGCAGAATATCAGTCTGTCCCTGATGTTTTTCCTGGAGAGAAGTGGCTTCTATGCTGCCCTTCTTGACACCAGGCCATCCTCCAAAAGTCTTCGCCTCACTATGCATGCAGATGCATTCACACCTGCACGCTGCCATTCCTGAGCAAGCTCTGCACTGGTGGTGCCCTGATCCCACAGCTGAATCAACTGTAAGAGACGGTCCTGGCACTTGCTGGACTTTCTTGGATGCCCTGAAGCCTTCTTCACAACAATTGAACCTCTCTCCTTGAAGTTCTTGATGATCCAATAAATGGCTAATTTACAGTAGGTGCAATCTTAGTAACAGCAATATCCTTGCCTGTGAATCCCTTTTTTGTGCAAAGCATTAGTGACTGCAAGTGTTTCCTTGCAGGTCACCATGGCTAACAGAGGAAGAGCAATGATTTCAAGCACCACCCTCCTTTTAAAGCTTTCAGTCTGTTATTCTAACTCAGTCAGCATTACAGAGTGATTTCCAGCCTTGTGCTCATCAACACTGACTCCTGTTTTAACAAGAGAATCACTGACATGTCAGCTGGTCATTTTGTGGCAGGGCTGAAATGCAGTGGAAATGTTTTTTTGGGGATTACGTTCATTTTCATGGTAAAGAGGGACTTTGCAATCAATTGCAATTCATCTGATCACTCTTCATAACATTTTGGAGTATATGCAAATTGCCATCATAAAAACTGAGGCAACAGACTTTGTGAAAATTAATATTTGTGTCATTCTCAAAACTTTTGGCTGTAGTACGTCTGTAGTCTCTGACCAATCTCCTGTTGTATGTCTGCAGTCTCTAACCATCTTCTGTTGTATGTCTGCAGTCTCTGACCATCTTCTGTTGTATGTCTGCAGTCTCTGACCATGTTCTGTTGTATGTCTGCAGTCTCTGACCATCTCCTCTAGTATGTCTGCAGTCTCTGACCATCTCCTGTAGTATGTCTGCAGTCTCTGACCATCTCCTGTAGTATGTCTGCAGTTTCTGACCATCTCCTGTAGTATGTCTGCAGTCTCTGACCATCTCCTGTAGTATGTCTGCAGTAAAGGGGGGCTGCAAGCATGGTAGTTGGTGAGGGAAGGTGTGCCTAGGCATGGTGGATAGTGAGGGATGGGGGGGGGACCAGGCATGGTGGGTGGTGAGGGTAGAGGGCTGCAGGTATAGTGGTTGGTAGGGCAAGGGAGTCTGCAGGCACAGTAGATAATGAGGGAAGGTTCCCAGGTGCTGTGGGTGGTGATGGAAGGAGTGCCTAGGCACAAGTAGTGGTTAAGGAAGGTGGGAAGGAGAAAATAATAATGTAGCATACAGGGTAAGAGGCTTCATAATCCATGAGCCCACCAAAATCCTCAGCACCAGGCTCATGATGCTCTAAATCTGGCCCTGACTACCAGGGATGCAAAGGTAGCACTTGCGACCGGGCCCTGGTGTTCCACCACTGTGACCACTTCTGACAATAATATTTTTTTTATAATGGCACACAGTAAAATAGTAGTGCCATTATAAAAAAAAAACGCACTGTGACAGATTAACGCAATACACACTGGGATTAGTGATTAAAGCGTGTATTGGGCTGTTATTTAACCAGTTCCTGACCAGCCGCCGCAGTTTTACTGCGGCAGGTTGGCCTGGCTGGGCAAAGTGACGTTACCTTATGTCAGGCGCCCGGCCGCCAAGGGGCACGCGTGTGACAATCGTATTCGCCTCAGAACCGGTCAGTCTCCAGGCCCAGGCCAATTATTTCTGGCCTGGACCTGGTGATCGGTTCTGGCGAATGAAATCCTTCCCCTGCCTGTGTAAGTGTAAACACAGACAGGGGAAGTGATGTCATCTCCCCTCGTGGAATCCTTTTTGTTCCAGAGAGAGGAGAGAAGACATCTCAGAGTAAGTTGCACCAACACTACAATGACACAGTACATATAGGCACACATTTCCCTCCCCCCGATCACCCCCCATTAACCCCTTCACTCCCTGTCACTGTGTCACCAGTGCAGTGTTCATATTTTTCTTTGATCACTGTACTGGTGTCATTTGTGACAATAATCAGGGTACTTAGTAGTAGCCCCAGATAGGTCTAGGGACCCCCCAACAAAGGTTTAACCCCTTGATCACCCCCTCTCACCAGTGATTACCGTATTAGTGTCACGGGTGACGCCGGTTAGTTAGTAACCCGCCATATACTACTTAATAAAAGGTTTAACCCCCTGATCACCCGGTGGGTGACATCAGTTTTTGCGTCAGTTAGGGTCTGTGTCTCCCCAGGCAGCCTCAAATTAGTGCCAGTAGCGCTAACATGCTTGCACCATACACCTCCCTTAGTAGTATAGTATTTGAACAGATCGATAACTTTGATCTGATCAGAATTATATTAGTGTCCCCGAAAGTTTAGGGTTCCCAAAAACGCAGCATTAGCGGGATCAGCCTAGATACCTGCTAGCACCTGCATTTAGTCCCCCTGCCAAGCCTAGCCCACCCAAGTGCAGTATCAATCAATTACTGTCACTTTCAAAACACTAAACACATAACTGCAGCATTCGCAGAGTCAGGCGTGATCCCTGCGAACGATAACCATTTTTTTGGTACCGTTGAATCAGTCGCTAACAATCAGGTGCTCTTTTTTTCCTGTGAGGCTCACTAGTGTACCAGTAAATTTAGAGACCAAAATGTCCAATCGAAGGGTCCAATTCTGGCCCACAATACGAACCAGTAGACAGCAGTGGCACAATGACAGATGGCTCTGACGACAGAGTAGTGGTCCCTGCCAAGGTCAAGCATACCTGACCCCATTCTTCTGTTGTTGAGGTGCAAGAACCACAGGGCTCTCATATAGAGCAGAGAACCAGTACTAGTGTCGCACATCCTTCTGGTGAACTGGCAAGCACCAGCGGCCTAGTACATCCTGGTCGTACATCCAGCAATGCAGTATCACGTGGTGATGTGGCGAGTCCCATAAGTCAGTTCAAGCTGGTGAGGTGGCTAGCACAACTAGTGTCCCGCAGCCACCAAGAAGACAAAGACAGGCCCATCGAGCCCATAGTGCACTTCCTGTTGCATCGGCCAATCCGATTTGGGAGCCCACCACTTCTGCAGCACCCGTACTTCCCCCATTCACTGGCCAACCTGGAATTCAAGTGGAAACAGTTGATCTTATGTCACTTGATATTTATTCGCTGTTTTTCACGGAAGATCTCTATAGATCTGTTGTGGACCAAAGTAATTTTTATGCTGGTGAATTCATCGTCACTAATCCTCAGTTGGCCCTTGCCAGAGATTGGATACCTATTACGGTTTCCGAATTTAAGACCTTCCTGGGCCTATCCCTCCTTATGGACATAGTTAAAAAAAGTGAGTTGCGGTCATGTTGGTCCACTGACCCAATTCACCATATGCCCCTGTTCTCTGCCTCCATGACCAGGACACGATACGAGCACATCATGCATTTCAATGACAATGAACTCTGTCATCCTCAGGGTGACCCTGGATACGATTGGCTCCACAAAATTCGGCCCCTCGTAAACCACTTCATGCAACAGTTTGCAGCCTTGTTTACTCCCGATCAAGTTGTCTGCGTTGATGAGTCCCTGATTAAGTTTTCTGGCCGCTTGTCTATCAAACAGTATCTTCCCAGCAAGCATGCCATATATGAGGTCAAGATGTATAAGCTCTGTGACGGGGCAACAGGCTATACATATAGTTTTTGGTTTACGAGGGAAGAGATAGTCACATGGAGCCCAAGAACTGCCCAGACTACATAGGGAATGCTGGTAAGATTGTGTGGGACTTGGTGTCACCCTTATTCGGAAAGGGGTACCACTTTCTGTGTGGACAATTATTACACAAGCGTGCCACTTTTTAGTCACCTTTTTTGATTGTGGAATTGGAGCATGTGGCACTGTGCAACCTAATCGCCGGGGCTTCCCCCAAACGCTTGTAGATTCCCGACTTAGACAGGGGAGAGAGCCTGCTTGAAATATAGTAATTTGTTAGCAGTGAAGTGGAGGGATTCACTGAATGTTTTTGTTCTGTCCTCCCTTCACGCAGATACGAAAGTCCAAATTCCTACGGCGACTGGTGTTGTGGAGAAACCCCTGTGTCCATGAATACAAACATGGGAGGGGCGGACCTCAACGACCGGTTGTTGGTACCATACCTAATTGCTGTACCATTCAGTTGCAGCACGGGTTTATTTATTCTGACAGCAACAGCGTTTGCTCCCATGATACGTAAAGCGTGACTCTAGTGCTGTAGGAGGTGATTTCACCACCACAGTTAAAAAAAGAGCATATATGCCGAAGCATGGGGGCAGGGGTGGAGGGGCGATTTGCTCCTAACATTAGGGGCGAAATGCCCCCATGCTTTGGCACCCCCTTGCTTTGGCATATATTTTTTAGGCACAGATTGCGTTAAAAAATGTTTTATTTTTACTGTTTTATTGTATTTGCTTTGCAGGTATGGTATGTCTTACTGTTATACTGTAATGTTACTTTGTTTTATTCTTAACCATCATTTGCTTAGCAGGTACGCCATTCAGCTGCAGCACTGATTTATTTATCTTGACAGCAACAGCATTTGCTCTCATGATACGTAAATCAGCCACTCCAGCGCTGTAGGAGGTGATTTCACCACCACAGTTAAAAAATACTGGTGCATGTATGCCCATCATTTAGAAGTGAGTGGATGAAGGGCGGCATTCTAATGGTGGGCATACCCACCAATCAATCTCTTTTTGTCGTTCAGCCCATGGGCTGCATGAAAAAAAGAACATTACAATATATGCTGATTTTGAGTGGTTATACCAGAATGATGCCTGCAAGTTTAGGTATCATCTTGGTATCATTCTTTTCAGCCAGCGGTCGGCTTTCATGTAAAGGCAATCCTAGCAGCTAATTAGCCTCTAGACTGCTTTTACAAGCAGTGGAAGGGAATGTCCCCCCCTAGTCTTCCATGGTTTTCTCAGGCTCTCCTGTCCCAGCAGGGAACCCGAGAATCCAGATGGTTGTTCTGCCAGCTGACCATAGAGCTGATCGGAGACCAGAAAGGCTCCAATAATCTCTATGGCCTAAGAAACTGGAAGCTACAAGCATTTCATGACTTGATTTTGCCAGATATAAACAGCACCATTAGGAAATTGGGAAAGCATTTTATCACACTGATCTTGGTGTGGTCAGATGTTTTGAGGGCAGAGGAGGGATCTAGGGTCTAATAGACCTCAATTTTTTCAAAAAAGAGTACCTGTCACTACCTATTGCTATCATAGGGGGATATTTACATTCCCTGAGATAACAATACAAATGATTTTAAAAAAATTAAAGGAACAGTTTTAAAAAAACAGGGAAAATAAATAATAATAATAATAATAATCAGGCGCAAAGGCGAACGCAATCATCGGTCTGGTGTCATATGTAAACAGCAGTTGCACCATGCATATGAGGTATCACCGCAAAGGTCAGATCAAGGGCAGTAATTTTAGCAGTAGACCTCCTCTGTAAATCTAAAGTGGTAACCTGTAGAGGATTTTAAAGGCTTTTAAAAATGTATGTAGTTTGTTGCCACTGCAGGTTTGTGCACAATTTTAAAGCATGTCGTGTTTGGTATCCATGTACTCAGCATAAGATCATCTTTTTTCAAACATTTGGGCAATATAGTGTGTTTTAGTGCATTAAAATAAAAAAGTGTTTTTTTTTTTTAAATTGCGTTTAAAAATCGCTGCGCAATTACTGTGTGAAAAAAAAAAAAAAAAAAAATATATATATATATATATATATATATATATATATATATATATATATATATATATATATATAATGTTTGGGGGTTCAATGTAATTTTCTAGCAAAAAAAAAAAATTTTTTCATGTAAACAAAAAGTATCAGAAAGGGCTTTGTCTTCAAGTGGTTAGAAGAGTGGGTGATGTGTGACCTAAGCTTCTAATGTTGTGCATAAAATGCCAGGACATTTCAAAACCCCCCAAATGACCCCTTTTTGGAAAGTAGACTCCCCAAGCTATTTGCTGGTAGGCATGTTGAGTCCATGGAATATTTTATATTTTGCCACAAGTTTCGGGAAAATTACAAACTTTTTTTGTTTTTGCACAAAGTTGTCACTAAATGATATATTGCTCAAACATGCCATGGGCATATGTGGAATTTCCCCCCAAAGTACATTCTACTGCTTCTCCTGAGTACGGGCATACCTCATGTGTGAGACTTTTTGGGAGCCTAGCCGTGTACAGGACACTGAAAACCAATCACCGCCTTCAGGCTTTCTAAGGGTGTAAAATGGTGATTTCACTCCTCAGTACCTATCAATTTCGGAGGCCATGAAATGTCAAGCTAGCACAAAGCTCTGCCAAATGACCCAATTATGGAAAGAAGACACGTCAAGCTATTTGCTGAGAGGCATGTTGTGTCCATGGAGTTTTATATTTTGCCACAAGTTTCGGGAAAATTAAATACATTTTTTTTTTACACAAAGTTGTCACTAAATGATATATTGTTCAAACATGGCATGGTTATATGTGGAATTACACCTGAAAGTACATTCTGCTGCTTATCCTGAATATGGGGATACCACGTGTGAGACTTTTTGGGAGCCTAGCCACGTACAGGACCCCAAAAACCAAGCACCACCTTCAGGCTTTCTAAAGGCGTAAAATTGTGATTTTACTCCTCACTACCTATCACAGTTTTGGGGGCCCTGAAATGTCCAGATAGCATAAAACCCCCACAAATGACCCTATTTTCGAAAGTAGACACCCAAAGGTATTTGCTAAGAGGCATGGTGAGTAATTTGCAGTTCCCATTTGTTTTTAAAAATGAAGAAAGAAAAGAAAAATGTATTTTTTTTTCTTTTTTCAAATTTCAAAACTTTGTGACAAAAAGCAAGATCTGAAAAATACTCAACATGCCTCTCAACAGATAGCTTGGGGTGTCTACTTTCCAAAATGGGGTCATTTGGGGGGTTTTGTGCTATGTGGGCATTTCATGGCCTCTGAAACTGTGATAGGTAGTGAGGAGTGAAATCAAAAATTTACGCCGTTAGAAAGCCTGAAAGTGGTGATTGGTTTTCTGGGTCCTGTACGGGTTAGACTGCCAAAAAGTCCCACACATGTGGTATTCCCATACTCAGGAGAAGCAGCAGAATGTATTTTGGGGTATAATTCCACATATAACCATGCCATGTTTGAACAATATATCATTTAGTGACAACTAAAAAAAAAAAATAAAAATAATTTTCCCGAAACTTGTGGCAAAATATAAAATATTCCATGGACTCAACATGCCTCTCAGCAAATAGCTTGAAGTGTCTTTTTTCCAAAATGGGATCAGTGGGGGGGGGGGGGGGGTTGTGCTATCTTGACATTTCATGGCCTCCGAATCTGTGATAGGTAGTGAGGAAGTGAAATCACCATTTTACGTCCTTAGAAAGCCTGAAGGCGGTGCTTGGATTTCGGGGTCATGTACACGACTAGGCTCCCAAAAAAGTCTCACACATGTGGTATCCCCATTTTCAGGAGAAGCAGCAGAATATATTTTGGGCTGTAATTTCACATATGCCCATGGCATGTTTGAGCAATATATCATTTAGTGACAACTTTGTGTAATCTTTTTTTTTGTCATTTTTCAATCACTTGTGACTAAAAAATCAAATATTCAATGGGCACAACATGCCTCTCAGCAATTTCCTTGGGGTGTCTACTTTCCAAAATGGGGTAATTTGGGGGGTTTGTACTGCCCTGCCATTTTAGCACCTCATGAAACTCATAAACTAAAAGATGCGTAAATTCAAGAAAATGTACCCTAGTTTGTAGACACTATAACTTCTGTGCAAATCAATAAATATACACTTATTGACATTTTTTTTTACCAAAGACATGTGGCTGAATACGTTTTGGCCTAAATGTATGACCTTAGGTGGGATGTTCACCCTCAACAGGGTGAGTCTGAACTTGATTCCTGGTTTACATATTTCAATGATGCTGGTATTAAGTTCCTTGATTTTCTCATTGCGAGGAAACGTATTCGTCTCTCGACTTTAGATCGGGAGATCAAGGAGCTGAAAGATAAATTACTCACTTTCAAAAATTCGGTTGAATACAATACTCTGTCCTCTAACTTGCAAGCATATCTTGTAAAAGAGGACAAAGAACAGAAAAGCAAGAAGCATAAAAAGTATTCCCAAGACATTGGGGATTACAAGGCGGGAAGGGTGTTTGGATGGCAAAAATCCATCACAGCACCCCCCTTGGAGTCTACAATGGAAACCAATGTTCAGAGCACCAGCACTGTAGCTCCTTCTAGGGAGCCTTCTGTTCTCCCCAAACTTCCTGTTGACAAGGGGCGGTTCCAGGATGGCGGCCCCCCTTCACATAGGGGTCGACACCCTAGTACTCATACCCCTAGAAATCAACAAAGGGGTAGAGGTCACTACTCCAGAAGTAGGGGCAGAGGTGGAAATAGGAGAGATCATCGTAGTCACGATGAATATCACTATTACGACCGAGATAACTCCCGTTATAGGAGTTCTCCAGTTCGTAACCGTGACTCCTCCCACTATCCCTACCATCAGAATCCACCTTATTATAGACACCCTCCAGTCTCTACATACAACCGAAATTCACCCTTGCGTGATCACTATAATGAAAATGTATACCCATTTCCCAATGCTGGGTATGGTCCATCTCCCTATAAACCACCCTACTCTGGGCCACAGACCACTCGGGGTTTTCACGAGGACCCCCAAAACAAAAAAAGAGGTCCAGAAACAAGAGAGGGTCCAGAGGAGGGAGGAGGATCCAGAGACGATAAAAGGAAACGGGTTTAGCCTGTCAGGGGGTATTTAACCTGAGTGACACTATTCTTACCCAGGAAGAGACAACCATTTTAAATAAGGGTCTCAAGTTCGCTCCCCCCGTCGAAACTTAACCACTTAACAACCGGCCCATAGCCAAATGACGGCTACAGGGCGGTTGTTTAACTCTGGGAGGATGTCCAGGGACGTCCTCCCAGAATTCTGCTCTCGCGCGCCCCCTAGGGCGCGCACTCGAGAGCATCCGTGATCGCCGGGTCCACAGGACCCGGCGCATCACAGATCCCGGTAAATGGCCGCTGATCGCGGCCGTTTACCATGTGATCGCTCCGTCAAATGACGGAGCGATCACATGTAAACAAACCGGCGTCATCTGATGACGCCGGTTCCTCTCCTCCCCCTCTCCTCTCCTCCTGTGTACCGATCGGTACACAGTGACCGAAGAGGCGGATGGATGGCTGCAGCGTTGTGGGCTGCATCTGTAGTGCCCACAGCGCTGCACAGAGACATCCAGCCATCCATCCATCCATGCTCAGCCATCCCTACTACTCTGCATGCCCTGCAATGCTGTGCAATACTCTGCAATTCCCTCTGCAATACCCCGCAATACTCTGCCATACCCTGCAATACCCCGCAATACTCTGCCATACCCTGCAATACCCCGCAATACTCTGCCATACCCCGCAATACTCTGCCATACCCTGCAATACCTCGCAATACTCTGCCATACCCCGCAATACTCTGCCATACCCTGCAATACCCCAAAATACTCTGCCATACCCTGGAATACCCCGCAATACTCTGCCATACCCTGGAATACCCCGCAATACTCTGCCATACCCCGCAATACTCTGCCATACCCTGGAATACCCCACAATACTCTGCCATACCCTGGAATACCCCACAATACTCTGCCATACCCTGCAATACCCCGCAATACTCTGCCATACCCTGCAATACCCCGAAATACTCTGCCATACCCTGCAATACACTGAAATACCCCGCAATACTCTGCCATACCCCGCAATACTCTGCCATACCCCGCAATACTCTGCCATACCCCGCAATACTCTGCCATACCCCGCAATACTTTGCCATACCCCGCAATACTCTGCCATACCCCGCAATACCCCGCAATACTCTGCCATACCCTGGAATACCCCGCAATACTCTGCCATACCCTGCAATACCCCGCAATACTCTGCCATACCCTGCAATACCCCGCAATACTCTGCCATACCCTGGAATACCCCGCAATACTCTGCCATACCCTGCAATACCCTGAAATACCCTGAAATATCCCGCAATACCCAGCCATACTCTGCAATACTCAGTGATACCCAGCCATACTCTGCCATACCCAGCCATGCTCTGCAATACCCCACAAAAATCTGCAATACTCTGCCATAACCCGCAATACTCTGCCATACCCAGCCATACTCTGCCATACACAGCCATACTCTGCCATACCCAGCCATACTCTGCAATACTCGGTGATACCCAGCCATACTCTGCCATACCCAGCCATACTCTGCAATACCCAGCCATACTCTGCAATACTCGGTGATACCCAGCCATACTCTGCCATACCCAGTCATACTCGGCGATACTCTGCAATACCCAGCCATGCTCAGCCATACCCAGCCTCTGTATGTGGCCAGGCTGTGGAAGTCTCACACATGTGGTATCGCCATACTCAGTAGGAGTAGGAGAATCTATTTTGGGGTGTCATTTTTGGTATATACATGCTATGTGTTAGAAATATTGTATAAATGGACAACTTTGTGTTAAAAAAAAAAAAAGCGTTTTAACCACTTCCCGCCTTCCGTCATACGACGTCCTTGACTTTGTGCGGGGATATCTGAATGATGGGTGCAGCTACAGGCATCATTCAGATATCATCTTTTTCAGCCAGCGATTCCCTACACCATAAGAATGATCGTAGCGGCTGTTACACTGCTTGATCGTTCTTACGGGAGGCGAGAGGGGACGCCCCCCCCTCCCGCCGCCCTCCGGTGCTTCTACCGACTCACCGCTATGATCGAAGCCAGGATCTTTTTTTTTTTTTTTTTTTTTATTTCAGGAACAGCCTAGAGGTGAGATGTGGGGTCTTATTGACCCCATATCTCACTGTAAAGAGGACCTGTCATGCCATATTCCTATTACAAGGGATGTTTACATTCCTTGTAATAGGAATAAAAGTGATCAAAAATTTTTTTTTTTTGGAAAAAAGTGTCAAACTAAAATAAATAAAGTAAAATGAACAATAAAAAAAAATAAAATTTTTTTAAAGCGCCCCTGTCCGTGTGCTCGCATGCAGAAGCGAACGCATACGTAAGTCCCGCCCACATATGAAAACGGTGTTCAAACCACACATGTGAGGTATCGCTGCGATCGGTAGAGCGAGAGCAATAATTTTGGTCCTAGACCTCCTCTGTAACTCAAAATTTGTAACCAGTAAAAAATTTTAAAGCGTCGCCTATGGGGATTTTTAAGTGGTGAAGTTTGGCGCCATTCCACAAGCGTGTGCAATTTTGAAAGGTGACATGTTAGGTATCTATTAACTCGGCGTAACTTCATCTTTCATATTATGCAAAAACATTGGGCTAACCTTACTGTTTTGTTTTTTTTTAAAGCAAAAAACAGTTTTTTTTCCAAAAAAAACGCGTTCCAAAAATTGCTGCGCAAATATCGTGCGAGATAAAAAGTTGCAATGACCGCTATTGTATTCTCTAGGGTCTTTGCTAAAAAAACATATATAATTTTTTGGGGTTCTATGTAATTTTCTAGCAAATAAATTATGATTTTTACATGTAGGAGAGAAATGTCAGAATTGGCCTGGGTGCTCCAGAACGCCTGAAGGTGCTCCCCTGCATGTTGGGCCTCTGTATGTGGCCACGCTGTGTAAAAGTCTCACACATGTGGTATCGCCATACTCGGGAGTAATAGCAGAATGTGTGTTGGGGTGTAATTTGTGGTATGCATATGCTGTGTGTGAGAAATAACCTGCTAATATGACAATTTTGTGAAAAAAAAAAAAGAAAAAAAAAAAACTTGATTTTGCAAAGAATTGTGGGAAAAAATGACAACTTCAAAAAACTCATCATGCATCTTTCTAAATACCTTGAAATGTCTTCTTTCCAAAAAGGGATCATTTGGGGGGTATTTGTACTTTTCTGGCATGTTAGGGTCTCAAGAAATGAGATAGGCCGTCAGTACTTCAGGTGTGATCAATTTTCAGATATTGGTACCATAGCTTGTGGACGCTATAACTTTCACAAAGACCAAATAATATACACTAATTTGGGTTATTTTTACCAAAGATATGTAGCGGTATAAATTTTGGCCAAAATATATGAAGAAAAATTACTAATTTTCAAAATTTTATAACAGAAACGAAGAAAAATTTATTTTTTTACAGATTTTTTCGGTCTTTTTTCTTTTATAGCGCAAAAAATAAAGAACCCAGCGGTGATTAAATACCACCAAAAGAAAGCTCTATTTGTGTGAAAAAAAGGACAAAAAATCATCAGGAAAATTAATGTTCAGAGATATATTATCTCTAACCCTTCCAGGAATGTAGCCAGGGCAGCAACGTCTGGCACAGTTCATTCGGGTTTATCCAACCCTTCCCTTTTCAGCCCCCCAACACAACTCCCACCAGCTATCAATTTGTTTAAAGAGTTAGTGTTGAGAGATTTAACTAACATTCCATTAAAACGTAGATTTCACAACCCCTTACCTTCAACAGGCCTAAAGACTTTATGCGACAATAAAAATCTGGTTATTCGCCCCGCCGACAAAGGCGGTGGCATTGTTTTATTAAATAAATCAGATTATATTAATGAAATGCATCATATTTTGGGAGATCAAGAGACATACACTGAATTATCTAGTAATCCTACACAGAAATACAAGAAGGATTTACATAAACTGGTTTCTAAAGGTTTTAATTCATGCATTCTAAATAAAAAGGAGAGATCATTTTTAGTCCCCCTTGCCCCACGCATACCTGTTATGTACTACCTGCCTAAAGTCCACAAGGACCCCCTACACCCTCCAGGTCGGCCAATAATCAGTGGCATCGACTCGGTCACTTCTAAAATTGGGAAATACATAGATTTTTTCCTCCAGCCATCCGTATCAAAGATGCCATCTTATCTAAAAGACACCAGAGATGTCATCAGAATACTTTCTAATGTTTCCTATTCAGGTGATCTCATTATGGCAACTGTGGATGTTGCATCCCGCTACACCTGTATTCCGCACCGTCAAGGTATAGATGCTGTCAAATGTTTTCTCCATAGGGATGCCTCACTCGCTTCACCCCAGGTGGACTATATTATCGAACTAATTGAGTTTGCAACGCAGCACAATTACTTCTGGTTCGATGGTAGATTCTATCGTCAACATAAGGGGGTCGCGATGGGAGCTAAGTTCGCTCCCAGTCTGGCCAATTTATTTATGGCCAAGTGGGAGGAGGATGTCGTCTATGCCATGAGTAACCCACACCTTCTGTTGTGGGCTCGGTACATAGACGACATCCTCCTCCTATGGACTGGTAGTCCAGATGATCTAGTCGATTTCATGGCGACCCTTAATAATAACAATAGGAACATTGTTTTGTCATTTGAATCGAGTACTACCTCAGTCCATTTTTTGGACTTGGTTATTGAAAGAAAGGAAAGCCAATTTGTATTCAGCACCTACTTTAAATCTACCGATCGGAATGGGTATATACCCACCGATAGCTGCCATCATGTGCCTTGGATCAGGTCAATTCCTAAAAGTCAGTTCCTGCGACTACGTAGGAACTGCACTGACCTTAACACCTTCAAGATCCAAGCTGCGTCCCTTAAGGATAGGTTTCTGGAGAAGGGATATAACCCCTCCGATTTAGATAAGGAGATTAATAATGCCTGTTTGACTGATCGCCAATCATTACTAGAGGATAAACCTCGACAAATAAATGAGGACTGTAAATGGTCTTTTCTGACGTCCTTTTCCATCCAATATAAACATGTCAAAAGAATTTTTGAACACCATTGGGATGTCCTTAAAACTGACAAGGTTTTGGGCCCTCTGTTGCCCAGAACCCCCAAGGTGGTTTTCAAAGGCGTTCCATCTCTCCGAAATAAGTTGGCACCTAATGTCATCAACCCCCCGAATAAACCTTCCTTTTTTCATAATTGGATTGGTTTCTACCCCTGTAAAAAATGTTTGGTTTGTCAGTTTAACATCAGTGGTAGGAGGGCTAGCCATAGTTTCTCCTCAACCGTGACTGGCCGTTCCTACAAGATTAAACAATTATGTACTTGCGCTACTACAGGGGTAGTCTATCTACTGACTTGCCCATGTGGTAAGCAGTATGTGGGGCGGACCATCAGATCTTTCACAACACGAGTATCTGAACACATTAACCTTATCAAAGCAGGTAGCACCAAACACACCGTGCCTCGACATTATAGGGAATTCCATGACCGAAACCCTGAGGGCACGCAGTTTCTCATTATCGACAAATACGTTGCTCCTTGGCGGGGTGGTTCGACCCTTAGGGGCGTCTCCCGCCTGGAGACTTATTGGATTTACGAATTGGGGTCCCACTTTCCGCAAGGTATTAACGTGGAGTGGGACATCAATTCTTTCATTAATCAAGCATAGTTATTCAGCTTGTGGTCTCTCCTTTATATATAAAAAACAATTTCAATTTAATTTTATTTTAACTATTATTAGTATTCATACCAAGTCTGGATCCATATACTGACATAATTTTAGATTAAACCTTGTACACTATTATTCAATTATGTATTATTATTATTCTAGAATATACATAATTTGTGCAGTGAATACTATAAGAAGGATGTCTTCTCATGTTGAGACCCCGTTATGTTTATTTTATTGTTTACCATGTAATGTTATGCCCCTCACTGGCAGTGTCATTCTAGCTTCCATTCAATTATCATTTGGTCATGACTGATGCTCTCTTATTATTGTAATTAGTTTTGCCATCTATTCCAAGATGTTTTTGTATCATCTAAACACTGATTGCTTCAATCCACCTTTGCTGACACTTACAATGCGGTGTCAAATCACCATGACCTTTCCCGGCCCTCTCTAGCATAACAGCGCCTTTCTCTCTATACCGGAAGTGTTTTGGCTTCCGTTGTGGGAGAGAGGCTTGGTTTCATGAGTGGAGCGCACTGGCGCCGCATCAGTACTGCGGATGATGTCATCGCACACACTCGTTTTACGACGCTGGATCCATTGGGCGGAGCTGAACAGCGCTTTAGCCAATGCGATCCGGCTATACTGAAAGTGAGGCTTGGTATGCACTCGGGTTATTTCCGAAGTAGCTGACCAAGCGGCTAATCTATCTCCTACTATGTGATTTAGATTTTTCATCTGCTAGAGACAGCGGTATTATACCGCTTATTGCCCTTTTTATTTTATGCATTTATATAGTAAAATATCACTATTTGTAATAACCAGGAAGTTACGTCAATTACGTCACTTCCGGTATAGTGACACTCCCAGTGGGGGTCATTTCTTGTTTAAATAGCGGTGAGGTGGGGGGGGCTCCACACCCCAGATGAAGGCTTGGTAGCCTAAACATGTCGGGTGGACCCCTCACTATTACCGCGAGTGATTTTATATGAGCCGTTTTTGATCTCCTACCATGTGAGTGTTCATTTTTTCCATTTTAATAAATTGATGCTTTTTTAAAACGTTATTATGCCATGTGAGCTTTCTTTCTCGCATCATATTTGAAATATCCATTGGGCCTGTTGGATTGTTTTGGGGACGTTCGAAGCTGTGGTGAGACCCCTCCCCCTTTTGGAAGCTGAGGATCATCTGACGATTCATCTCGCCAGACCTGGTGGTCATTAAGCTTTCTTAGACTTGTAAGACGTAGGTCTTCTCAAGTCACCTGATTCCGGTAAGCCTCCTTAGATGCTTCGGTGATGGTCCTGCCACCTATCTAGACCCTCCACCCATCTGTGATCTATTTATTCATCTGCCAGAAGTGAACAACTTCGTTTAGGAGGAAACCCTGGGAATTTTTTTACTTTTTATTCTTTATTTTTATTTTTATTTTTTAGCACTCAATTCTTATAGACTTTTGGTGGTGGTTTTCTATTCCACTAGTCACTATTGACCTAATTGCCAATTTCTAATGGACTACATTATTTGATTTGTCACATATGTACGTTTTTTTACACCCAATACCTATGCTTATATTACGGATTTATACTACCTATTTATTGTAGCCACTTTCAAATGCTAATTTGTATCACTTAGTGTTGTTTCAATACCGTTTTTTTCCCGCAAAGGACGAATTGATTCACTGTTTATACATGTTATATTTATGATTTATATATACACATAGCGCTACACTATTTTTTTACTATTTTTGCCTTTGCCTATGTCTAGAGGTGTGTCAGCTGCTAACTATATATTATAATCTCCTTTTGCTTTATTATTGTTTGGCACAGCGCTGTACTCATTCCCATACTAAATGTATGACTAAAATTGAGTTTATTGGATTTTTTTGTATAACAAAAAAGTATAAAACCTCATTTTTTTTTTTCAACATTTCATTTTTTTCTGTTTATATCACAAAAATTAAAATTTGCATTGGCAATCAAATACCATCAAAAGAAAGTTCTATTTGTGGGAAAAAAGGATACACATTTTGTTTGGGTACACATCACTGCATGACCGCACAATTACCAGTTAAAGCAGCGCAGTGCCAAATTGTAAAATGTGCTCTGGTAATTGAGCAGCCAAATCTTCCAGGACTGAAGTGGTTAATGACACTGGGGTTGAGAGGCAGCTAGTAGCTGGTCTTGCCTAGGGCGCAAAATAGTCTAGCACTGGCCCTGATTCCACGCTCAGATCTCTAGTGCACTAAGTGAGCTGCCTCACAAGTGCTAAAACCGTCTATAGATGGATCTAAATTTGGCCGGTTCAGCTAAATTTTGATCCATGTATGGGCAGGCTGGTTGTAGACAAGTTGCTCTATCCATCAACTTGTCCTTAACCAGCTTGTCAGATTTTTCCTGAACAGTCAGTGCCACCAGCAACACTGATCAGTGCATTCTGATGGCGGGGAAAGCTCTTCACTATCAGAATACAATAGCACAGTGGGTGTGATTTCCCCATTTAATTTGTGGAATGGGTGATATTAAAAAAATTTAATATATGGTCAGCCAACTCATATGACTCAGAGTGCAAGGGAAACCTAATTATTTTTACCAATAATGTAATTGCTCAAGCAGATTGCTCTTTTGCTTACAAGAAGATCTGAATGGGCAAGTCTCCAGTAATTACATCTGTGCTTAGCCACTATATAGCATATAAATAATTATTAAACCTTATACTAACATCAATAACACTAGTACATACGGGGAAGGATAGTGCTTACATGTATGTCTTTTACAGGGTGGGGCCTAAAACACTTGACGCTCTTGAGGGAGTCAGGTATATGACTGCTGTAAGTGTAGCGAAAAAGTTTCTACTTTTATTCCATCCAGTATTTTTTTTTAAACTACAGTTTTACTGTCCACTGTCAGTTCACATACGTGAACATGTTAAACATGTTAAGTGGTACAGTTCTTTAACCTGTTTCTACTTAGCCAAATACTGAAAGTAATATGTGTGTAAAATACAGAACAAAATACATCACCTAGAAATTGCAAAATTTAGTAAGCTATTTTTGGTCAAGATACAGCTCATTTATCTAGTAAATTGCCAAAAAAACCTTGATGTAAAAGTCAGGATCTGTTATGGATTACAAAATTGATTGCCTTTTGCAAAGGCTGTTTTGTATGCTGGGCCTAAAATTTTCTAACTCTGTAGAAGGAACATATACATTTTCCAGATACAACAAATGGAACATGACAAATGGAGGCTGTACAGATAAAATTGGGCTCTTTGTCGTGTCTTGTTATGATCAATGGCATGTCCTTTGAGTCACTGTAGAGAAATATATTAATGTAAACATTTCCCAGGAAAAGTACTGTTCATTCTGCCAGATAATAACTTAATCTAAATAAATAACCAACTTTCTAAAACCTTTAACTAACATTGTTGCTGAAAAGATGGTAAACAATAGCAACAGTTAGGCATAAAGGTACTTAGCTTTCAAATATATTTACTATTAGGACTAAAACCATAATGAAAGATTTGTTGGTAACATTGTCTAAAGTAAACTAAATACATATAGGGAACCGAAAACACTATACATGTAATTTACAAACATTTTCCACATAATATCATTGCACAAACGAAAATTTTTATGTTTTCACATTTTGAAATAGCCCGCTTCTTGCCACCAGTGGTTCTGCAAGCTTGAGGATTGTTGCAGCAAGGGCAAGTTTTTATTTGAACGTAGCATTCACTCGCACTGTTACAAGAAATCAGTGTGCCTTGAATATAGTGGAAAGTATTAACATCCTCTTTCCCCATCCCAATTAAAGATTTGGGGGAAGACTGACCTAGGGTCACATGTTTATGAATCTACAAGTAGCAATTTTAATAAAGTAGTTATTTCCATAGGGGGAGCACTGGAAATACTGCAAAAAACAAACTATGACCTGATAGCTTATTCTGTCAGTTATGGGTTTAGCTCTTATACAGTAGAATTGGCTATTCTCACAAATTCGCCTTAATAAAAGAGGCTGCAGTTTTTTAAATGTGAAGCTATTGTGCAACTTCATAATATTACCTTTGGCTTCATCTGTTATATTCATTTCTTTTTTTTGCTGTATGAGATTCCATCGTGGAACAGGAGATGTTATTGGTGGAGCCACCAGTGGACATGACCTAGTCCTAGATACAAGTATTGGATGATTATAACTGTGAGATAATCCATAGTGTCTCAATTTCTCTGATGAGTCAGCCTAAAAAAAAAAAAAAAAATCAATACCTTAAGTTATGTACATCACATGACTACAAATGGCACTGGATAAAGCACAGTTGGGTCGTTATCCTTGTTAATGCCTGTAAACTGAGTCATCTTTGGTTATTCTGCACAACTGCACATTATTCCCTTCATCTCCATCCTCCCACTGTATGAAACCTGTACATTAGCCCCTTCACCTCCTCCCTCTGTGTATGAGCTATGCACTGTATCTAGTGCACCATTACCAAGCTCCATGTTTTAACCCCCTTAATATCAGTGTTTTTTTCATTTCCAAAAAATTGTGGCAAAAGACAAGATCACCTTGGGGTATCTACATTGCAAAAATTGAGTAATTTTGGGGTGTTTGTACTGTCCCAGCATTTTTATTTCAATAGAAAGATTTTTTTTCAGAACTGTTGGTCTTTTTTCCTTTTTATATAGTAAACATTAAAAAAACAAAAAAACAATGGTTACTTAATTACCACCATAAGAAAGCTCTATCTGTCTCAAAAAGAAGATATAGAATTAATTTGGGGTTACATGACCAAATACCTGTCAGTCAAAGTATCACAGCACTAAAACTGAAAATTACCTGATAGTGACTGATAATACAGGATGGCACTCAAATGGTTAAGGTCTTGGACACATACAGTATATTACCATACAAAATGGGCTTTGCCCTGTAAATTTATTTTTTAATTTTAGCTTAGAATCAGCTTGCACTAGATGTACATGTTCTGTTTAAGAAGTAGAATTGTTTTATCTCCACAGATTCCCAGAAATTAGGAAAATTAGGTTACTAGAAATTAGAAAAGAAATTAGGTTACTTACCTGTGAATCTAAGTCTAGTCGTACACGTTAAGATTTCAGTAGATTCTCCCATCCACACTTTAGAGTGTGGAAGAAGGAATCTCCCCTACCAGCTATTGTATTCTCAGAGGCAGTGCTCCAACAGCTGCCAGAATACCTGAACAGACTGGCTGCATTCACTGTCCGGCAGATAATTTTTTAAGCCAGGTCCTTCAATTTTCTGATCAAAATTTGTTGAGCAGGGTGGGGCTGACAGGGTAAATCATGGCACAAATATTCAAGTTGTGTATGATCATTACAACTACCTGCTGATAAATGACACTTTGGGCCTATAATGACCATGAACTGAGATTATATTATAACTGTAGCTTTTACGATTACATTTTATTTGATATCATACTAGAATATGTATGACTATGCAGTACTGTATTAGAAGTTATATACAGTATAATTATATGGAGCATTTACGCTTTTGAATACAAATTGAGCTCTGGTAAACAAATAAATAATTTATAAAAGTTCTACACAATCTTGTCTTATAACGGCTGAATGATTTTAAAAGTCCTCACCATCTGCCCAAGTATGGAAATCTTCTGTTCACTCAAATGGAGTGGTAAGTAGCTGGCATACACAACCATCTGGGGTACTGGCGTTACAGAAGCGGCTGTTCAACAAAAAAAATGTGTTAAAAGTTTATATATATAAAATCTTCCTACACTTTTTTCATCCTAAAAGCTTTAAAGTACAACAATGACCAGCTACAATAGATTCATACTAACTGAACAAATTAAAGTACCCAAAGTAATTATGTTAAATGTAAGTAACTCGCACAAGTTTTCTGAGACATTTAGTGCCGCAGTATTTGATACAAATGAGAACCAACTGGTGTTTGGAGACTTGTAGCTGCTTGTCCCAGTGACACAGCGACTGAGGCCAAAGTAATTTAGAAATGTGCAAAAAAGATAATTGCATTTTTGTAGATAAACTCTCTAAGGAGGGTCATATAAAAAAGGCAATACATGCTTATTGTTAGGCTGTGATAATAACAAAATCCCAAAGGTTTATTTCAGTATGTTCTATTTTCGTTGAGTTGGGAACAAAAGATATAATTGGGTCAAAGGCATTTTAGTTCAGGGAAAAAGAAAGGTACAGAACGTAACAGTTCTCTGTGGTCATCTGGTGAAAGGAGAACTTGGGACAGGGTGAAAAAGTACAAGTAGGCTTACATAGTAACAGGTTATGTGCAGTTTCTATTCCTCTTTTTTTTTAACAATGCCTTGCAGCAAGACCTGCATATTAGCTTTTCCTCAGCTGGAGGAAGGAGAATTTAATTCTTATTTAGGTAAGAGTTATAGCAGGCTGGGTCGATATGTCTATAATGGTTTTTATGCTTTGGAGCCCACATACTCAACAAACTATCAAACTAAAAATGAAAAAGACAGGTTCCCAAGTAAAAGAAAGGATCGTTTATTATAGACAAAAAGCAACAGAATTCTATATATAACAAAGTTAGAAAAGGAACAAAACATAAATGAATTATACTTGTGACTATATCGATGCAAACCTAAGCATGATTAACTTATATTTTACTTGAGTTAGTTTAGTATAAAAAAAAGTAATTTCTGAAATGTTAATCTCCCAAATTTTCTGGTTTGAGCTGTGCAATATAAATTATATATTACCTTCTCTGCACTTCAACTGGTGAAAAATTATATCATGAAATATTAATACAATAAAATTAATGAAAAATATTTTTGTGAAAAAATATAAATGACCTGTCTGAATGGAATACATTTTTAAAGCAACTGTCATTTCAAAATAATTCTACCAGCAGGTAGGCCAAATTTTGGGCCATTCTGAGACTTCAAAGCTCCGTCAGTAACAGGCAGCTTGTCCTTCAATACACAGATTTCTCCTGGTCAACAAGGTAATCCATTATAGCAGTAGTTTAAACATTTAGTAGCTTATAAGGGGAAACAAAAAATATTTTGACTCTACTCGCTGACTACCACGCGCTATTGACAAGCTCCCCAAGCTGTCATCTGGAATGTAAACAAAGGGACATGGATAGTGGCTGATATCATCACCCAAATATGGTTACTTGGTCCTTTATGAGCAATAAGCAGGAGGGGGAATTGGGAAACACTACCCCCCCTTTTGTTTCTCTTTCTTTCCTCTCCCTCTTTTTTTTCTCACATTTTTTTTTCTTTTTCTCTTTTCTCTTTCCTTTTACTCTCCCATCTCTTCTGCCTTTTCTCCCCTATTTCTCTTTCTCATTGTATTCTGTTTTTGGTTTTGGTTTTGTTGTTTGTTTTTGTTTTTTGGATTTGTTTTGGTTGTTTTTGCTTCCTTCTTGTTTCTGTCTTTGTTTTCTCTGTTCACCTTCCTTTCCTTTTTTCCCCTTCTCCCCCCTCCATCCTTCCCAATGTTCTTCATAGGGTTGAACATTATTTGCTCATACAATGTTTTTATTTAATATAGACAACCATCCATCTTTGCACATCCCCTTAGCCACCGTGGGGGAACTTTGGTTGCGCTCTGATTCCAGTTAGGCTTGGGTCCCGGGTAAGTGACATTGTCCTCTTTTTTCCTCTCCTCTTACCTTATTACTTGTTCAATAATTTCTTATGTATTATGATATTGTGAGAGCTAGTGTTTTCCATCTCAATGATTGATTTCAGATATTCTCCTGATGAAGTGGCAGAACCCCACGAAACATGTTGAGAAAAATGATATCCGTGGGAATCCACCATATCTTGATTATCTCTAGTAGGGGACATGAATGTTGGTAATATACATGGATTGCTATCGTGTACTTTTTAGGATGTATTTGGATATCCTGTTTTTATATTTTTTTTGTTTTAATAAAAGTTTAATTTTTTATTAAACCTTGAGTATACGCTGTATAAGTCAGTACCAAAATAGTCCTTCTAAAATGTTCCCTTTTTTTGGGTGACTCAGTGGGGACCGATCTCCCAGTTCTTTTTCTCTGCCCCATAGTAAGCTGCTTGTTGTGGGGGCACTCGGCAGGAGGGAGGGGCCAGGAGTGCCGACCAGGGACCTGAGAAGGAGGATCCAGGTTGCTCTGTGCAAAACCACCTCACAGAGAAGGTAAGTAAAACATTTTTGTTATTTTGAAACAAAAACATAACAAGACTTTAATATATAGACAGAGGTTGTGTTTTTTTCTTCACTAAATACATTCTTCTATGATGTGTTTATTTACTTTTCATAGTTTTTTTTTCAGTGAGTAACCAGAGGTACTGTGTACCTGTTAGTTTTGTATGTGAAGGGACAATATATGGAAGCCCCCTTATTTCAAAAGGGGTATCCACATTCCAATAAGTCCATCTGCCAGGTCAGGTTTGTGGTGAAGTGGCTCGTGTTGTTTTTTTTTTTCTCTTGGAGTGGATTTCCCCTTAAAATCTATACCAGATGTGAAGGGTTTGGTTGAGGATTTTTTGGGGAATCCCACTGCATTTTTTTTTTTTTTTTTTTTTTTTTAAGTGTACTGCAATAAAAGTGACATTTAAAAAGAATAATGTAATAACTGAAATTTCCCTGCTGGCTTCTTATTTTATTTTTTTAAACAGCATGGGGACCTTAAGGGTCTGGTATGTATTGTTGGGGTAACCCAGAGCCACGATAGCTAAATGACTTCTTCTTTCTAAAAATATATTTTGCTGCAGTACCTTCTACACTTGCACATATTCTTAACAAAAAAGTGCAGCACTAACTGATTAACCTTAAATATTATATAAATTTCACTTATAAATAATGGGGAAACCCTCCTCAGTCAAAAAACAATATATTTTGCCACTCTTCTAAACATCTAAATGCAAATAACTGCAGTGAAATTTCCCCAAATGACTGTTTATTATTATTATTATTATTATTATTATTATTATTATTATACGCAATTTATATAGCGCAAACAGTTTACGGAGCACTTTACAATGTATAGGGGGGACAACACAATTACAGTACAGTTTAATACAAAAGGTACAGGAGGGCCCTGCTCGTAGAGCTTACATTCTAAAGGAAGGGGATGGTGGCACAAAAGGTAATAGCTGCAGAGAATAATTTGATGGGGGTGGCTCAGGGACAGTTGTTATGTGGGTGTGGGATAGGCTTCCCTGAATAAATGAGTTTTCAGGGATCTCCTAAAGGTGGACAGGGTAGGGGCTGATCGGACATACTGGGGCGGGGAGTTCCAGAGGATGGGAGAGGCTCTGGAGAAGTCCTGAAGGCGACCATGGGAGGAGGTAACAAGGGAGCTAGAGATCATCATGTTTATGCATGATGGTAAAAACCCCTCAATTAAAAATATCTGATCCGTGCTCATATATATGGTACATATCAAGCTCACAGAAGTACTCTTCTATACCAAGCAAAAATATTTTCATCCATATGCAAAATTTTAGCAATACGAAATAGTGATAATGAATAGTGATGGAAACCTCTGTGATTCAAATATAACAAAAATGTTCGCAAAGCCCTGACAATTATTACATAGCAGTGCACAAAAAATAAAGTCTTTATTTTGAAATTCCTACTGTGTGTCTGCGTGATTCTTATGCCGCGTACACACGGTCGGACTTTTCGTCTACAAAAGTCCAACGGACGCTGACGGACTAAAGCTGGCTGGTAATCCGATCGTGTGTGGGCTTCTCCGGACTTTCAACGTACTTTTTTAGCCTCAAATCCGACGGACTTTAGATTTGAAGCATGCTTCAAATCTTTACGTCGTAACTACGACGGACCCCGAAGTCCGCTCGTCTGACGGACAAAAAAACGACGCATGCTCATAAGCAAAAACTAAACGGAAGCACTCGGTCTAGTAAAACTAGTGTTCGTATTGTAGGTAGCACATTCATCACGCTGCAAAATCTGTGATCGTTGAATGCAGCGCATTTTATTTCTTCTTTACGAATGCTCTAAAGAACGAAGGTGTTTTGCTGTTCATAATCAGAGTTCTCCCAAACTGATTTCTGGATTCTTTTTCTCTTTGATCTCATGAATGATATAGTATGCATTTTAAAAACAATGTTTCCATACTAATAATACTTTTTCCCCTTTTTTTTTTTTTTTTTTTTTAGGTTTGTAAAGTTACCACAAAGAACCCATTATTCTTTTTTTTTTTTATAGTGATTATTTTTTAGTTTTTAGATAAAGTTAACCCAAAGCACCGTTTTTGGTTATGTAAATTTTTTTATTTTCAAGACTTACCACTTGAACATTATTAACATTAGTAATGTATTTTTGGTGTGTTTTTTCCAAACTCAATGAGATTGTTGTCCCTTGTTAATTTAACATTGTGTGTAAAATCAATGATTTAAAAGAAAACACATAAAGTCTTTTGCTAAACTCAAAAAAGATCCATTTATTCATGGTCAAAATAAAATAAAGAGGAAGTCAACGCTGGAAAAAGTAGGTGTACCAGAAAATTGTGATCTTGCGGAGTCCATATAAGAGGGAGCACAATCTGGTCCAAGAATCCCAGAGGTCAACAGCACCAGCAGATGATCTAGATGTCCCCAGACTGTGGTCCTACAACAGCCTGCGTCTTCTGTCAGACCAGACTGAACCCAGGTCATCACTTTCTTCTCTTCCCTGCAGCCTTTCCTCCACGCTGCCCTGCAGCCTTCCCTGTAGCCTTCTTTTGAGGCTGTGGCTCTTGTGTTTCAGTTGTGGCAGGAGGAGGAGGAGGAGGAGGAGGAGGAGGAGGGGGGGCTGCCTCATGTAGTTGGGTGTTTTGTGTTAGCGTGCCCTGCAGCCCCTTATGGATTGTTTCCCCAAATAGGCGCTCACAAATGAGGCGCTGCTCCCAATCCATCTGAAGAAGCCTGCTGGCTAAGTAGCAGCCATAGGATTCTTCCGCTTCGGGGGGCTCCTTAAAAAACGGGTGGCCTCTTGCATGAGGCGCAGGGATGCGTCCTGTGTGACCATCCCCTTCCTGGCCCTTTTTTTGGGAAGGTGGAGGGGAGGCACTTGGGATTCGGTCAGGCTCCTACTGGGCCCAGCCACCTCACTTGGCCCAGCCACCTCACTTGGCCCAGCCACCTCACTGGGAGCAGCCACCTCACTGGGAGCAGCCACCTCCTGCCTGACACTGGGCCCAGCCTCCTCCAGGATGATGGTGAATCCGGCCTCCTCCAGGCTGTCCATGGGCCCGGTCTCCTCCTGCCTGCCACTTTCCCCACATTCCTCCTGGATGGACTCATCCTGTGTATAAAAAAAGGACAATAGTTTGAGTATATTTTTTTGGGTTCATCAATGACACACAGTTTGCTTCTCATGAATAGCAAATTCAATGTGAATACATCTCTTTAATAAAAGAGTCTAATCAGACACCCTAATTATTTCAAGCAGGTGCCAAACATATTTAGCCACTACTGTCAATTGATATGTATACACAATTTTGAGTGCAAAATTATTTTAGACAATTATAACATCCAGTTAACATCATTAATATTAGTACAGTAAATATTTGTTAATAATTTACCTGACTCCAGATGGTCATATCTGGTTCATCCAGGATGGAAGACCCAGCTTGCTCCTCATCAGCCTCTGCTGGGGTGGAGGGAAGGGTGGAGGGAAGGGTTGAAAGTGATGGCCTGGCTTCATTCTGGTCATCCAGAAAACGGAGTTGATTGTAGTACCACAGCCTGGGTACATAAACATCATCTGCTGATGCTCCTGATCTCCTTGATTCCTGGATCTTCTTATGCTCCCTCTTATACATGTTCCTCAAGACCCCAATTTTCTTGAGCAATGTCTCCATTGTTGCTTCCGGGATGGTCGCCTGGACAAAGGCCAGAAGTCTCTCCAGCGTTGACTTCCTCACATGCTTTGCATAATACTGAGGGTGTTTCACCTCCCACAAATTCCTCATCTCTCGATATTTCGAAATAAAAGCTGTAAGGAACTCTGGATCCTTAAATAGGGGATTCATTATATCTGGAAAAGATGAAGTCACAAGACAAAAAACACTTTTATTATAGGTTTATGCTAACCCCTCATCATCTTCTCCCTATGTAGGCCTCATCAATCTATCAAGCCATATAGGCCGCTTGCTACAAAGTCATGACCATAAAACCCAAAAAATATAGATCTAAAATTACCTTCGTTTTGTAACGTCCTGGTCCACTATCACCTACCACAGAACGTACGTACGACACGTGCGCAAGGGCCCTCTTTACACGCTACGCATGTGTGAAACTCCGCCTGTGTCGCCCGCCCCTGACGTTCGAAATTAACTCATGTTCTCCGCCCCCTAATTCGACGCACAGAACGTACGTACGACACGTGCGCAAGGCCCCTCTTTATACACTACGCATGTGTGAAACTCCGCCTGCGTCGCCCGCCCCTGACGTTCGAAATTAACTCATGTTCTCCGCCCCCTAATTCGACGCACAGAACGTACGTACGACACGTGCGCAAGGCCCCTCTTTATACACTACGCATGTGTGAAACTTCGCCTGCGTCGCCCGCCCCTGACGTTCGATTTTAACTCATGTTCTCCGCCCATTTTTTGTTACGGCGCGTAGTGGAGTTAAATAATGGCGGAGACACTTGAAATGTTGACGACCTCAGGTAGTGGAGATAGCCCGGAGGCTGGAACGTCAACAAAATCTATGAGGCCTAGATTTAAGGCCTCTAATATGAGTTTTAAAGAGATGGTGGAGATGGTGGCCATTCTTCACAAAGACGACTATGATGGGAAGTATGGGCCGTACGCACGGCCAAATTTGCGCAAGGCCAAAATAATGGCGAAGGTCGTGGCCACTTTGCAGGCTTCTTTTGGGGTCCAGCGCTCCAAAGATCAACTGAGAAAAAGATGGTCTGACCTGAAACTCAGGGAGCCGGATCAATACCGACGTATCCGGAAAGTTCTTAAAAAAAGTAAGTACTTGTCGTGTTTTTCTCTTGTGTTTATTACCTTGTATACTGCTCCATGTGCTTTTCCTTCCTATACGATTTTTTGTTCATCGTTTTAAACGATCTTTTAATAAACCTCGTTACATATCTATAGATAGATCTATATATATCTATATATATATCTATATATATATCTATATATAGATATATATATATAGATATATATATAGATATAGAGAGAGAGAGAGAGAGAAATATAGAGATAGGTAGATAGATAGATATAGAAATGTAAAACATTCTTTTTGAATATTTTAAGTTATCTTAATTTTTTTTCTTTACATTTAGTTAGATATTTAGAGATTTTGGTCCAGATATAGAGAGAGATCAAAAGATTATTAACTATATTTTGAGATATTGATATCTATCTATCCGATATGTCTTTATAATTTTAAATATTGAGGTAAAATAGGAACTCTACACAAACCACTTCACTACAAATGTTGGAAAATTACTATGTACTAAAATATCTGTGTGCTAAGTAGATTAATAATTTTTTGTTTCACATAGGGGAAAAATCACTCAGCCAACAAGAAGACAGTCCACCCCAAGCCAAACATGATTGGGAAATCAGCCCAAGTCCCACTGAGGATGTGGAGGAAGGAGAGGTGGGCGACATGGGCACCCCACCAGGTGAGTGTCTGACACACCAGCTTACGTTAATCTATGCATGGCTGCCTTTTGTTTAATGTAATTTGTCTACTCTATTTTAGGGGATCTGGTTGTGCTTCCTTCAAGCAACAGTGCCACCCCCGAGGATGTGGAGGAATTAGGCTACATGGGCACCCCACCAGGTCAGTGTCTGAGACAACAGCTTTATTTATGGTAAGGTAAACTATGTATGTGTGCATATTTCTAAAGACATTTTTTGGTTTCATTCCACTTTAGGTACAACAAGAAGTGACTATTTCACCTCTGAAAGTGCCCAACGGCTAATTGGTCAAATAATGGCCTGGAATAAAGACATTGATGAAATGCGTAATCGGCTGGATCGTATGCAGCAGGAAATGAAGGACATGATTGATGTTTTGGGTCGAATCTAAATGCCCTTTTTTAAACCCCAAAACATCAATCATGTCCTTCATTTCCTGTTTTGCTGACCCCATTCTGGGCCTTCTCTTTCTTTTTTTGGCTGAACATAAATGGCTGTTTAACCTAATTTAAAAAAGGAGGGCTGTTTCTCGTAAATACCTAAAAAATCCACAAAAAAATAAAACTTGATTTTCTCAAAAACCAAAAAAAAAAAATTGATTTTAAAAAACCAAAAAAAAAAAAAAAAATACTTGATTTTAAAAATACAAAAAAAACTAAAAAAAACTTGATTTTAAAAAAACAAAAAATATAAAAGTTGATTTTAAAAAAAAAAACTAAAAAAACTTGATTTTCAAAAAAACAAAAAAAAAAAAAAAAAAATTGATTTTAAAAAACCAAAAAAAAAAAATAAAATAATATACTTGATTTTAAAAAAACAAAAAAAATAACAAAACTTGATTTTCAAAAAAAAAAAAAAAAAAAAAAGTGATTTTAAAAAACCAAAAAAAAAAAAAATACTTGATTTTCAAAAAACAAAAAAAATAACAAAACTTGATTTTCAAAAAAACAAAAAAACAAAAAAAATTGATTTTAAAAAACCAAAAAAAAAAAAAAAATACTTGATTTTAAAAAAACAAAAAAAATAACAAAACTTGATTTTCCAAAAAAAAAAAAAAAAAGCCTGTTTGCGAAAATCAAAAAGCCAAAAATATTTTTTTGTGGATTAGGTAGAAATATTTAAATATAATTATATTTTTCTACATTATTAAGATATCATTATATTTTTGTCTATGAACATTTTATACTAAATGCAGAACTGAATGCATAACAACCATTAATAAAAACATCTCCTTATAGGAATTAAATAAATGTGTGGTTTGTTATTTCAAGGCTCAGTATCAGTTTGGTTATAATTGTAAAAAAGTTGTTTACAGTGGCAATGGAGCTTATTTAGACATTTAAAATTAAAATACAGTTGGCACTACAACTGCTCGACCATAACCTAGGAGACAGCCCAAAAGAAAGACAAGCAATAAATATAATGCAAGATTTCCTCAATATTTTTTTTATTGTAAAAAATTATATATCCTGGCCCATTGCAATGGCCCCCCTACCCATAAAATAATTAACATATTGCTGTCTAACTTGACGGGCACTTTGGGGGGCCAAGCCAGTACGGACAGTATCCAGGCCCGTAAGGTTGGCTTCTATTTGTCCGGCCTCAGGCCCAACTGTGCCTATATAATTCGGAGAATGTTTGTTTAAAAAGTTGTGCAGAATGCAGCACGATAAAATGATAAAATTAAGTTTGTATTCCGCCAAATTAATGGCTGTTTGAAACAGGCGGAACCGGCTGGCCAGAATTCCAAACGCATTCTCAACCACTCTTCTAGCTCTGGCCAGCCGGTAATTAAAAACCCTCCTCTCCGGGGTGAGGGTTCTTTGGGGGAATGGCCTCATGAGGTGCTTGCTGAGAGCGAAGGCTTCATCGGCAATGAAGACAAAGGGGAGTCCTTCCACGTTATCCTCATCAGGTGGCAATCCCAGGCCACCACTCTGGAGACGCTGGCAGAACTCCGTCTGGGCAAATACTCCTCCATCCGACATCCGGCCATTCTTCCCCACGTCCACATATAAAAAATCATAGTGTGCCGACACCACCGCCATTAAAACAATACTGTGGAACCCCTTATAATTAAAATAGTATGACCCCGAATGGGGTGGTGGCACAATGTGGACATGTTTCCCATCTATAGCCCCTCCACAATTGGGAAAGTCCCAACGGCTGGCAAAATGGGATGCCACAGTCTGCCATTCCTGTGGCGTTGAAGGAAACTGGGGAATCAAACAAGAAAACCAAAATCAATTAATTTGGAAGCTAACATTGCAATAAAATTAGACAATTCAAAACATTATTCCCCAGGATCAGTATAACATTAAATAATTTAATTCTTCTGGAATAACTAATATGGAAAGGCACACTTATCAGATTGCTCACCCCCTCTGATGGAACATTGATTACATTTTAGGGGGTTGTGAAATCCCTAAAAAAGATTACTTTTAGGACACGCAGGAATTTAGGGACTAAAAAGGCTACAAGACTGCAGTTGTCGCACTCTGCAGGTGCAGTTGCTAACCAGCTTACAGTAAATGAGGTAATGTAAAAAGGCATTCATGTTGCAAGGAGTACACAATCACAGGCAAGGGCAATTAATGAAAACACTTTGAGGCTTGCATATGATTTGATGATGGAAATCAGCAGAGCTTCTGCTCATTTACTAAAGCACTGGAACAAATGCACTTGTAGAGTGCACATGCATTTTGCAAACTGCAACATATATTTGCTTTAGACAAATCAACACCACAGAACATTCAAGCAAATTTTAACGAGGGTGGGGGGGGGGTTGTGAAATCTAGATAATTGCTAATTAGCAGCACACTATTTGGAGTGAGTTTAGGTGGGGGTGGGTGGGGGGGTTGGGAAATCAAGATAATTGCTAATTAGCAGCACACTATTTGGAGTGAGTTTAGGTGGGGGTGGGTGGGGGGGTTGGGAAATCAAGATAATTGCTAATTAGCAGCACACTATTTGGAGTGAGTTTAGGTGGGGGTGGGTGGGGGGGTTGGGAAATCAAGATAATTGCTAATTAGCAGCACACTATTTGGACTGAGTTTAGGTGGGGGTGGGTGGGGGGGGTTGGGAAATCTAGCTAATTGCTAATTATAAGCACACTAAATACACTCAAACAAAATACATTCTAAATGAGTAGACTAGGTGGATATGTTCCCATCACTTCATGCTGGGAAGGTTATTGAAGGAAAATATACATGCATGACAAAAAATAACAGGAAAAAAATCCAGCATGTGTGAGGATAAAAAGGGGACATTCACACTATATTGCAATGATGGTAAGTAGTGTTTGAAGCAAGAAATACATTACATTATCAAAGATTACATAAAAGAACATGTGATGCTAATAAAAGAAAAATATCTTACCCTAATATAGTCCTTCTGCAGGACCTGGATGATGGCAGAACAGGTCTCTGGGATAATGATCCCCAGAGCCTGGGGGGAGATGCCTGTCGAGAACTTAAGGTCCTGCAGGCTTCTCCCTGTGGCCAAATACCGCAAGGTAGCGACCAGCCTCTGCTCCGGAGTGATGGCTTGCCTCATGCAGGTATCCTGCCTGCTGATATAGGGGGTCAGCAAAGCCAACAAACGGTCAAAAACGGGGTCCGTCATCCGGAGAAAGTTCCTGAAATCCTCAGGATTATTCTCACGGATCTCACGGAGCAAAGGCATGTGACAGAACTGGTCACGCTGAAGCAACCAATTCTTGGTCCATGAACTCCTCCTCGCCCTGTTCATGGACTGGTCTTGGGCTGAAGAATAAACTACAGCACCAAGCACATACAATGCACGAGCTCTACGACGAGTACGTACAGGTAACATGGTTTCAAAACGGTCGGCTGGTCAGAACGCACTAAACAGAACGCACTGAAGAACATCAAGGCCTGTGAAGAACGACCTGAAAATCAGGAACGAGCGGCCAATAAAACAAAGATTTCTCAATGCCAACTGACCAAACGCACTGAAAAGCAGATACAAACCTCACAAGCACAGACTGAACAACAGTTAAAACGAACTGAAAAATACGAGTCTCACAAGCGCGAATCGTCTCTCACCAAACTTCTACTAACACGAGATAAACACGAGATTAGCAGAAGGAGCCCAAAGGGTGTCGTACGGGCTATTGAACTTCCGTTTTATAGTCTCGTCGGACTTGGTGTACGTCACCGCGTACTAGGCTGTCGTACTTTTGTGTGGTCGTGTGTAGGCAAGTCCGTTCGTAAGAAAGTCTGCCGCAAGTCCGCCGAAGGTACGTCGGAAGTATGTCGGACAGGCTGTCGGACTTTTGTAGACGAAAAGTCCGACCGTGTGTACGCGGCATTATACTGTATATAGTAACACCTCATGAATAGGGATGAGCCGAACACCCTCCTGTTCAGTTTGCAGCAGAACAGGCAAAAATTTGGCAGAACACACGAACACCTATGGGACATGAACATGAATAATCAAAAGTGCTAATTTTTAAAGCATATATGCAAATTATTGTCATAAAAAGTGTTTGGGGACCCGGGTCCTGCCCCAGGGGACATGTATCAATGCAAACATTTTTTTTTTTAAAATGGCCATTTTTTCAGGAGCAGTGATTTTTTTAATGCTTAAAGCGAAACAATAAAAATAAAAAATTAAATATTGTGGCTGGGGGGTGTCTATATATAGTATGCCTGTAAAGTGGCGCATTTTTCTGGTGTTTAGAACAGTACCACAGCAAAATGACATTTCTAAAGAAAAAATTGTCATTTAAAACTGATCGCGGCTGTAATGAATTGTCGGGTCTCGGCAATATAGATACAGAGAATTAAAAAAAAGAGCATGGGATCCCCCCCGTCCATTACCAGGCCCTTTGGGTCTGGTATGAATATTAAGGGGAACCCCGAATCAAAATAAAAAAAAAAATGTGCAGGGGTGCCCCTAAAATCCATACTAGTCCCTTGGGTCTGACATGACAATTTTTCCTTTAGAAATGTCATCTTGCTGTGGTACTGTTCTAAACATGGGAAAAATGCACCACTTTGCAGGCATACTATAGACACCCCCCAGGCACAATATAAAGGAATAGGAATATTTAATTTTTATTGTTTCACTTTAAGCATTAAAAAAATCACTGCTCCCGAAAAAACAGGAGTTTTTTTTTTTTTTTAATTGCATTAATACATGTCCCCTGGGACAGGACCCAGGTCCCCAAACACTTTTAATGACAATAACTTGCATATAAGCCTTTTAAATTAGCACTAGTGTCCCACAGACTTTAACAGTGTTCCGGCAGCTTTCGAATTTGTGGCGAACACTGTATATTGTTCACTGTTTGGACAACAGGCAAACACCCAATGTTCGACTCTAACATCGGGCTCATCCCTACTCATGAACACCACCACCAGTCATACCATGCACCCACCTTTCTCTTGTGACCTATATGTGGTCACAGGTCAATAGGACCTACAATTGATCGCAGTGCGCTTTTACACAAAAATAATCTTCTTGTGTTTGTTTTATTTGTTTGCAGGGTTTCATTTTCACTTAGTAGCACAGAGGTTATCCCACTTAAATATATAACTTGTACAGATTTGTTCCTGCACAGGCAGGTTTAGGGCACCCCCTCCAACTCCTCCCCCACCAGCATGTTTTTTTAAAGGAACTTTGCAGTTTTATTGTTCTACTTTAAACAATATTATAAACGCTGTTTCCTGCTGAACAGTATTTAAAAAATTGTGTTATTGCATTGGTACATTGGTGTCCCCCAGGATAGTGCCCAGCTATCCATGGTTTTTTTTTGGTGCCTTGCCTATTAGTCTTGCAAATGGCCCAAATGGGTTTTAAAGATTCGACTCACATTAACTTCCATACGGGTTGGATTCGACATCCCGGGACATTCAGTTCACCACTAAAAATATAAAACAATCTTTAAGCAAATATAATGCTTATTCCACAATTACCATTATCTGTTTTTATGATAAATATAAACAACAAAGGAAGCTGCATTTTAAAAAAGAACAGGAAATATCCCCAATGGGAAAACAAACATCAGCCCGAACATCGTCTGTTCGCCCGTTCGGTGAACACCCTAATTTGCAGGGCATTCGGTGTGATGTTTGCCCACTGAGCGCCCCACAATGCACTGCACAGTGCATTCTAAGCCCTTATTGGGCAAAGCTTTGCCTAATCAGGGCAAAGTGAACAGCTGGTCGTTAAGAAGCAGGCCAGGAAGCATGCCACGACATCCTTAACAACGGATGAGTCATCAGCTGTCAACAGGCTTCCTCACTGACAGCTGAATGAAAAAAAAAAACATTGCTGACAATAGAAAAATGTTTAAAAAATGGCGTCGGAGCCCCCCCCCCCCCAAAATCCATACCAGACCCTTGTCCGAGCATGCAGCCTGACAGGCCAAAAAAGAGGGGGGAGACGAGCAAGCGCTGCCCTCACCTCCTGAACCATACCAGGCCACATACCCTCAACATGGGGGGGTGCTTTGGGGCGGAGGGAGCCCTGCCAGGTTGCATGCTCGGATAAGGGTCTGGTATGGATTTTGGGGGGGGGCCCACACCACTTTAAAAAAAAAAATTGGCATGGGGTTCTACTCAAAATTCATACCAGACCCAAAGGGCCTGGTATGGATTAGGGGGGGACCCCCAATGCCGATTTCTTTTACAGTACATTTTTCAATTGCCAGTAATTTAAATGACCTTTCTTTTTTATTCTTTATAAATGTCAGTTTTGCTGCAGCAGGTTGTATACATGGTACAGATGTGCAACTTTACAGGCAGACTAAGGGATCCCCCCCCCCCCCACACACACACACACACACACACACACACACACACACACACACACACTATATTTAAAGGAATTTAAAGGATTTTTTACAATTTGTATTGTTTCACTTTTATTGTTTCACACAAGAATCATTAAAATCACTGCTCCTGTAAAAACAATCTTTTTTTTTAAATATTTTTGCATTTATTCATGTCCCCCAGGGAAGTAACCAGGCCCCCATACCCTTTTTGTGGCCAATAACTTGCATATAAACCTTCAAAATGGGCACTTTTAATTTTTTAAGATCGGGTCCCATAGACTTTAATAGGGCTCCGAGTTCGGGTCCAAACTTTTGGATGTTCGAGAGTGCTGGCGCGAACCGAACCTGGGGGTGTTCGGCCCAACTCTAATAATGACTAATAGTAATATTAGAATTGTACTAAATATTTAAAAGGAATATTTTAGTTACAGGTGGAGTTTGATGGATTAAGCTATCTAGCTAACTATAGTTTTTGGTTCTATTAACATCCACTTTTCAGGTAACTTCACGATGCTCCCACTCTTCTCCTCGTGCATTTTCCTTAAAGCCCAAGTAAATTTTCGTCCATATTAGTTAAATACATTCTAGGATCATCAAAACAACAAGTGTTTCAGTTCTCAATCCTGTCCTTGCCAGCATGCTGTAGAAAAAGTAACAAGACACTGGTCACCGCCCACACCCATAACTGGCCTTCACAGTAAGGAGCACATGGAGGGCATATACATACAAGAAAAAGACAATTCCATAGCTCAACTCACCAACCAGTCTGCTGACCAACCAAATTTACCTGTCTAACCGTATGTTAAAGGCAGGGGTTTAGTTAGCACACATTTGCAAACGCATGTGAAAGCTGCAAGGCCTCGTCAAGGCACCCTGTATTACTTGCAGTCCTAACACTAAATTTATAAGTGTCTCCACAGTGGAAGCACATGCATTGAATGGATAGGTGTGAGACAGGTGAGCCAGGAGGCCGCCCTAGCCCCCTTAAAGGGACAGGACACACACTGGACACCCAGCAAAAGCAGCAGAGGCGTCCAGTGTGTCCCCGACCCAAATATACAAACTGTAACAAGACACTGGTCACCGCCCACACCCTTTAAGGGGGCTAGGGCGGCCTCCTGGCTCACCTGTCTCACACCTATCCATTCAATGCATGTGCTTCCACTGTGGAGACACTTATAAATTTAGTGTTAGGACTGCAAGTAATACAGGGTGCCTTGACGAGGCCTTGCAGCTTTCACATGCGTTTGCAAATGTGTGCTAACTAAACCCCTGCCTTTAACATACGGTTAGACAGGTAAATTTGGTTGGTCAGCAGACTGGTTGGTGAGTTGAGCTATGGAATTGTCTTTTTCTTGTATGTATATGCCCTCCATGTGCTCCTTACTGTGAAGGCCAGTTATGGGTGTGGGCGGTGACCAGTGTCTTGTTACAGTTTGTATATTTGGGTCGGGGACACACTGGACGCCTCTGCTGCTTTTGCTGGGTGTCCAGTGTGTGTCCTGTCCCTTTAAGGGGGCTAGGGCGGCCTCCTGGCTCACCTGTCTCACACCTATCCATTCAATGCATGTGCTTCCACTGTGGAGACACTTATAAATTTAGTGTTAGGACTGCAAGTAATACAGGGTGCCTTGACGAGGCCTTGCAGCTTTCACATGCGTTTGCAAATGTGTGCTAACTAAACCCCTGCCTTTAACATACGGTTAGACAGGTAAATTTGGTTGGTCAGCAGACTGGTTGGTGAGTTGAGCTATGGAATTGTCTTTTTCTTGTATGTATATGCCCTCCATGTGCTCCTTACTGTGAAGGCCAGTTATGGGTGTGGGCGGTGACCAGTGTCTTGTTACAGTTTGTATATTTGGGTCGGGGACACACTGGACGCCTCTGCTGCTTTTGCTGGGTGTCCAGTGTGTGTCCTGTCCCTTTAAGGGGGCTAGGGCGGCCTCCTGGCTCACCTGTCTCACACCTATCCATTCAATGCATGTGCTTCCACTGTGGAGACACTTATAAATTTAGTGTTAGGACTGCAAGTAATACAGGGTGCCTTGACGAGGCCTTGCAGCTTTCACATGCGTTTGCAAATGTGTGCTAACTAAACCCCTGCCTTTAACATACGGTTAGACAGGTAAATTTGGTTGGTCAGCAGACTGGTTGGTGAGTTGAGCTATGGAATTGTCTTTTTCTTGTATGTATATGCCCTCCATGTGCTCCTTACTGTGAAGGCCAGTTATGGGTGTGGGCGGTGACCAGTGTCTTGTTACAGTTTGTATATTTGGGTCGGGGACACACTGGACGCCTCTGCTGCTTTTGCTGGGTGTCCAGTGTGTGTCCTGTCCCTTTAAGGGGGCTAGGGCGGCCTCCTGGCTCACCTGTCTCACACCTATCCATTCAATGCATGTGCTTCCACTGTGGAGACACTTATAAATTTAGTGTTAGGACTGCAAGTAATACAGGGTGCCTTGACGAGGCCTTGCAGCTTTCACATGCGTTTGCAAATGTGTGCTAACTAAACCCCTGCCTTTAACATACGGTTAGACAGGTAAATTTGGTTGGTCAGCAGA
This sequence comes from Aquarana catesbeiana, assembly GCF_042186555.1. Classification (NCBI taxonomy): domain Eukaryota; kingdom Metazoa; phylum Chordata; class Amphibia; order Anura; family Ranidae; genus Aquarana; species Aquarana catesbeiana. The sequence goes on along the minus strand of NC_133327.1, from coordinate 523,716,452 downwards.
CTGGTTGGTGAGTTGAGCTATGGAATTGTCTTTTTCTTGTATGTATATGCCCTCCATGTGCTCCTTACTGTGAAGGCCAGTTATGGGTGTGGGCGGTGACCAGTGTCTTGTTACAGTTTGTATATTTGGGTCGGGGACACACTGGACGCCTCTGCTGCTTTTGCTGGGTGTCCAGTGTGTGTCCTGTCCCTTTAAGGGGGCTAGGGCGGCCTCCTGGCTCACCTGTCTCACACCTATCCATTCAATGCATGTGCTTCCACTGTGGAGACACTTATAAATTTAGTGTTAGGACTGCAAGTAATACAGGGTGCCTTGACGAGGCCTTGCAGCTTTCACATGCGTTTGCAAATGTGTGCTAACTAAACCCCTGCCTTTAACATACGGTTAGACAGGTAAATTTGGTTGGTCAGCAGACTGGTTGGTGAGTTGAGCTATGGAATTGTCTTTTTCTTGTATGCTGTAGAAAAAGACCTCTGATCTATGTGGAGAAGCAGTGGTATCTTTGCAGAGGTCCAACACATCCCTTACTGAGTCAGACCTATAGCAATACAATCAGCAGAGCTCTCACTCCCTGCTGATTGGAGAGCTATAGGTATGATTTCAGCATGGGTGAGTCCAAATCTGCAGAGAGACCATACAAAGAGCAAAGCTCCTTCTCTGCAGCATGCTGGCAAGAGATGGGCTTTAAGACTCTGCTGTGGATGATTTTCAAAGAAAATTAATTGTAAGAGCTTGCACACCTTTTGTTTTGCAGCACCAGGGATGTATTTAGCCAGTTTCAAGTTTATTTCAGCTTTAATATAGAATACAAAAAGTAAAATCCAAAAGGAAGAGTCTTGTTGTGGCCACATCAGGTGTGGCACAGGAAACTCAGTTGCAGAGATGATAATGTCACTGCCCTGACAGATATAAGAAACTGGTCAGTAGTTTAATTCTGCAGCATATGCTAAAACTGGAATATCCATTTTGGGTGAAGCATTCACATTTTTATTTTCTTCTTATAAACAATTATGTGTTGACATCCTCCATATATCTGTGGCCATGCAAAACAGAAAAAAAATGTAGGAAGTAGGGATAACTAAAGCACTGCAACATCTAAAAAAGGTTGTGGCTGTGTTCTTAGATAATAAAGCTACAATACAAAATATGCAACACTGTCTACCAAGTGACCCTTTTCTTGTTTGTGCATGATATATTGCTCCGTTAACATGTATCTATCCTGTTGAATGATTTGGCTACAAGTACACCATCTGCCTTCTTCTTCCAAATATACACAGTGTACTGCCACTGGCATTGTGTCAATCTGTGTTTTGCCAATTGCTTAAGAAGCATCTGACAATACTGTTACCGCTGTTTTGAAAATCTTGTTGTGATACAGATGGCCACATTTGCATAATTTTGCATTGAAAGTATGCCATTCTGTATATGCATCTGATTCAGGCAAACCTATGCTTGAAAATTGTGAACATGTCTCATATGTTTAGGTTGTTTTATTGATAGTGATCCATATGGTAAAGCCTCAGGTGGTGGTGCTTTGTAAGCAGGGTTGGATTTACATAGGAGCTATTGCAGCTGCAGTTCCAAGCCCCTACCTTAATATAGGCCCAAAAAGAAAAGGCCAGGCATGGAAAGCAATGGGCTGATGGGGAGAGACCTCCCCTGACTGGCCCTGCATTCTGCATGCACCACCTGGGCTGGGTGGTGGGATTAAACCCCTTCCCGCCGACTGTACGCAGATATGCGTACTCGGCTTTCCGGGGTTATACCGGGATGATGCCCGCAGCTGCAGGCATCATCCCGGTACCGTTGTTTACAGCGGGCGATCGGCTACCCGTGTATAACAACCGATGCGGCTAAAAGCCGCTCGGCTGTTATACCGAAGGAGCGGGAGGGGACATCCCCCCCCCTCCCGCCACCTCCCGCCGCTGTTACCGGCCCTCCCCTGCGATCGGGAGGCCCGGTGTCCATTCGGCTGCCTTTGGCGGCTGGAACGAAGCTGTGAGCGGCTTCGTTCCAGCCTTCTCGTTGTAAACGCGGAAGCGACGTCATGACGTCACTTCCCGTTTACTCGGCTGCCAATGGCGCCGAATTTAAAAAAGTACACAGTATTCAGAATCGCCGTTATCGGCGATCTGAATACTTTGAAGTGTAAAGGAGGGATGGGGGTCTTTTAGACCCCCATCCCTCCATAAAGAGTACCTGTCACCACCTATTACTGTCACAAGGGATGTTTACATTGCTTGTGACAGCAATAAAAATAAAAAAAATAAAAATTTTTTTAAACACAATTTATAAAGTACAAAAATAAATAAAATAAATAAAAAAAAAAAACTTTTAAAGTGCCCCTGTCCCCGCGAGCTCGCGCAGCGAAGAAAACGCATACGGAAGTCGCGCCCGCATATGTAAACGGTGTTTAAACCACACATGTGAGGTATCGCCGCGATCGTCAGAGCAAGAGCAATAATTCTAGCCCTAGACCTCCTCTGTAGCTCAAACCTGGTAACTGTAAAAATTTTTTAAAGCGTCGCCTATGGAAATTCATAGGTACCGTAGTTCGTCGCCATTCCACGAGTGCGTGCAATTATAAAGGGTGACATGTTTGGTATCTATTTACTCGGCGTAACATCATCTTTCACATTATACAAAAAAATTGGGGTAACTTTACTGTTTGGATTTTTTAAAATTCATGAAAGTGTCACTTTTCCAAAAATTTGCGTTTAAAACACCGCTGCACAAATACCGTGTGATAAAAAATATTGCAACAATCGCCATTTTATTCTCTAGATTCTGCTAAAAAAATATATATAATGTTTGGGGGTTCTAAGTAATTTTCTAGCAAAAAATACGGATTTTAACTTGTAAACACCAAATTTCAAAAATAGGCTTAGGCATGAAAGGGTTAATAACAGGTGCCGGACAGGCAATCCTAACAGAAGTCTGGTATTTCGGCTTCCGTACTGTTGTGTTAGGCCTGCGTGGTTGCGCCCCTTCACCTCATCTCAGGCTGCACTGCGCACACTGATGCAGGGCTCTTACAAAAGCCTGGGACCCTGCCATTATACAGGTGCACCCTTCATCATTGCAGCTGAGGAACATGGAGTCCTTCTGCCAGGACTATCCCAAATTTCACCAAGACTGTAACCTGAAGGAGAAAGGGGAGCTAGCACTAGGGTCCCCAGCCCCCCAGCCCAGGGAGGACCCAGGGGCTCACATTGCTGAAAGTAAGAGAATGCTTTGCAAAGAGGATAGAGGAGCTGAAAATAAAAAATAAAAATCAAGTTCATGTGCACTGGTCACTTAAATGGTCAGTCCACCTGAAATAGGATAGTTCGCATAGGGATGGGCTGAGTCAGTTCCTGACTTCTTATGTCTTGGGTTTTCCATCAATGAGATCCCTCTGCTATAAATTCCAGTGTTCCTCCATTTGTTTTAGGTGTTCCCATCGTTGTCTGTTTCAGCTCCCGCAATCACCAAGATATAAATAATTTAGCAGGGGATGTGGAAGCACTTCATAATGGGTGCATTAGGTGTGCAGATGCAGGAACTCAGTGTAGAGATGGTGGGGGCCCCCCTTCATGATGGGCATGGCTGATGTGCTGAACCAGGAACTGAGTGCAGAATTCTTGGAGCCCCTCAAAATGGGGGCACCAGGTGTGCAGACTCAGAAAATCAGTGCAGGAGTGGTGGAAGTTCTTCAACACCAGACCTACGATGTTCTTAATCCAACCCTGTTTTTAAAGGCACACAACTAATCAACATCAATAAGTAGGACCAAACGTAGATCTTTATCTGCTCTAAGCAAAGCTACCTTGTAACCTTCCAACGCGCTCCCTTCCCAGAGCAAAAACACAACATACATCGCCAAAACTATTTTACCAAGATTAACAATATTATAATAGCACAATGATGAACATACACTATTGTGCAAACGTTTTAGGTAGGTGTGAAAAAATTCTATAAATCAAGAATGGTTTTCATAAATAGAAGTGTTAATAGTTTATTTTTATATATTAACAAAATGGAAAGCAAATGAACAGAAGAGAAGTCAAACCAAATCAATATTTGGTGTCACCACCATTTGCCTTTAAACGATTAATTCTTCTAGGTTCACTTGCACATAGTTTTTGAAGGAACTCTGCAGGTAGGTAGTTCCAAACATCTTGGAGAACTAACCACAGATCTTCTGTGGATGTAGGCTACCTCAAGTCCTTTTGTCTCATCATGTAGTCCCAGACAGACTCAATGATATTGAGATCAGTGCTCTATGGGGGCCAAAACATCAATTCAAAGACTCCTTGTTCTTCTTTATGCTGAAGATAGTTCTTAATGACATTGGCTGTATTTTTGGGTTTGTTGTCTCGCTGCAGAATAAATTTGGGGTCAATAACATGCCTCTCTGATGGTAGGGCATGATGGAGAAGTATCTGCCACAGTAGGTAGTAGTGATCCTAAAAAAAAATCTCCAAATCCATTTGCAGAAATGCAGTCCCAAACTGCAAGGAACCCCCACCATGATTCACTGTTGCCTGAAGACACCTATTATTGTACTATTCTCCAGGCCTTCGGTGAACAAACTGCCTCCTGCTACAGCCATATATTTCAAATTTTGACTCATAAGTCCAGAGCACCATTTTTCTGCACCCTAGTTCCTATGTTTTTGTGCTTAGTTGAGTCACTTAGCTTTGTTTCTACGTCAAAGGTAAGGATTTTTTGGCCATGATTCTTCCATGAAGACCACTTTTGGCCAGACTTCTCTGGACAGAAGATGGGTGTACCTGGGTCCCACTGGTTTCCGCTGGTTCTATGCTGATGAAACTGCTGGACATCTTCCAATGTTGAAGTGAAGTAAGCATTATGTGTCTTCCATCTGCTGCATTAAAGTGGTTCTAAAGGCTCAAGGTTTTTGACCTTCATTCATTCTGTGCATGAAGGTGAAAAACCTTTTATGTGCAGCAGCCCCCAAGACCCCCCTAATACTTACCTGAGCCCAATCGCAAACCCAGCGATGTGGATGAGAGCCTTGGCTCTCTGGGGACTCTTCCTCCTCAATGGCTGAGACATTGGCTATTGGCTCCCGCAGCTGTCAATCACACCAGTGAGCCAATGAGAAGAGAGGGGGCAGGGCTAAGACACGGCTCTATGTGTGAATGGTCATGCAAATCAGTAGCTCGGGAGCGGGCTGGCTTGGGTGCCCCCATTGCAAGCTGCTTGCTCTGGGGGCACTCGGCAGGAGGGGGTGGGGCCAGGAGCACTTGCAGGGGACCCCAGGAGAATCAGGGCTGCTCAATAAAAATCTGCTGCACAGAATAGGTATGTATAACATGTCTATTATTTTTTTTTAAATTGCCTTTAATATCACTTTAAGTTTCCTTGGCCGACCACTGCATCTACGGTCCTCAATATTGAAACCTCAGTCTGCTGTGAAATCTTCGCCTGGGAGAGACCTTGCTGATGCAGTATAACTACCTTGTGTTTTGTTGCTGTGCTCAGTTTTGCCATTGTGTATGACCTGTGACATGAAACTGTCACAGGTCTAAAACCTCACCTTAGTAGCAGAGTTTGGCTGTTCCTCGCCCAGTTTTAAGTCTCCTACACAGCTGTTTCTGTTTCAGTTAATGATTATGTATCAAATATTGATTTGATTTATATTTGTCTTCTGTTTTCTCACTTTATATTTTAATTGGAAAGGGGAAAGTATTGTACCCTCTACATCACAGCTGCTATAAGGTATAATTCCATATGTCAAACAAAAATAATTTTGTTATAAGAAAAAGTAATGGACACCAATAAAATGTATTACTATTTGCCTCTGCAGGCACTTGGTGATTGGTTTGGAAGTATGTGATTTTCAAATGTTTACCCTATTCCAACCATAAAAAGAGGTCATCGTTGACACATGCCCAAGGCAGCATGAACTATACATAAACCTGCCTAGAAGACAGAATAAAATTTGTAAAGAATTTCATGCCTGGTTCTGTGCTGATGAAACTGCTGGACATCTTCCGATGTTGAAGTGAAGTAAGCATTATGTATCTTCCGTCTGCTGCATTAAAGTGGTTCTAAAGGCTCAAGGTTTTTGACCTTCATTCATTCTGTGCATGAAGGTGAAAAACCTTTTATGTGCAGCAGCCCCCCAGACCCCCCTAATACTTACCTGAGCCCAATCGCAAACCCAGCGATGTGGATGAGAGCTTTGGCTCTCTGGGGACTCTTCCTCCTCAATGGCTGAGACATTGGCTATTGGCTCCCACAGCTGTCAATCACACCAGTGAGCCAATGAGAAGAGAGGGGACGGGGCTAAGACACGGCTCTGTGTGTGAATGGTCATGCAAATCAGTAGCTCGGGAGCGGGCCGGCTTGGGTGCCCCCATTGCAAGCTGCTTGCTCTGGGGGCACTCGGCAGGAGGGGGGTGGGGCCAGGAGCGCTTGCAGGGGACCCCAGGAGAATCAGGGTTGCTCAATAAAAATCTGCTGCACAGAATAGGTATGTATAACATGTCTATTATTTTTTTTTTAAATTGCCTTTAATATCACTTTAAGTTTCCTTGGCCGACCACTGCATCTACGGTCCTCAATATTGAAACCCCAGTCTGCTGTGAAATCTTCGCCTGGGAGAGACCTTGCTGATGCAGTATAACTACCTTGTGTTTTGTTGCTGTGCTCAGTTTTGCCATTGTGTATGACCTGTGACATGAAACTGTCTTCTACAACCTCACCTTAGTAGCAGAGTTTGGCTGTTCCTCGCCCAGTTTTAAGTCTCCTACACAGCTGTTTCTGTTTCAGTTAATGATTATGTATCAAATATTGATTTGATTTATATTTGTCTTCTGTTTTCTCACTATATTTCAATTGTTTATTTTTACCAATTTACAAAATGTATAGTTTGGAAAGCATTCTTACTTTGCAGCATTTCTGCACACCTGTCTAAAACTTTTGCACAGTGCTGTAATTCATCATACGCAAGTTGTATCAAACCCAAATGAATGCTATCACAACCAATAACCTGTCAGAAGGGACAAAAAAATGACTACACTGATACAACCAGAAGCCACAGGGGAGACACAGCCATATCAACATGTCCACCGAGGCAGAATCAATTCTGTAATTACCCAAGCAGAAGGCTCTGTAGAGACCCAATCAATACAACACTGGCATAACCAGGAACTTATTTAAGCATCCATATGATAGCTGTAGCCAAAGTGTTTCTACCCAAATCCAGCACCTCCTTGATGCATTCCACCACGAAGGTCACAAAGGTTCTCGTGATCGAGCCCTTTGTGGTGAAACACTTCAAGGAGGTGCTGGGTTTGGGCTGCTTTTATTTTCTTTTTGGTGATAAGCAAAGATGGGCTTCTTTGAGCAAGCATCGAATTGGCCCATGAACAAGACAGAGGAGCAGGTCTGGGGCGGTGCTGTGGGATCAAGATGTTATAACCAGGAACTTGTTCACAGAGGCACAATCAGTACCATAATAAAATAGCTAGATATATATCCACTCAGACTCACTTATTATCCTAATGACAAAAAGCAAAAAATTGCCCACAGAGAAACAACATGCACTGTACTGGCACATGCAGATACCTTTCCACAATGAAAAATCAATAATGAAATGATACAAGCAGTCAAAACAACACCCTGTTGCTAGGATTGCCTCTTACACAGAGCTGTTGCTTGTTTTTGCAGGGCTTAGAATATTGAACAGCAGCAAATGTAGTTTGCTATACAGTATGTAACATACAAAACTGCAGACAGCACGTAGCAATACGTAATATGCAGAACAATGTACAGAACTCAGTGGTTAAAACTTAAATTCCTAAACCCATAAATACAATTTAGAAAAAAAATTTCAGCAGGAAAACCCATCAGTTTCAGTGGGAGGAAAAGATGCCCCAACATCAGGGGTAACTGGAAGGAAGGCCCGAGTTGGTAGGTAGTGGGAAAAAGATTGCCATGATGTCAGTGATCTGTGTAAGAAAAAACGTCCCAGCATCTGTTGTCAGAGGATGGAAGAAAATCCCCCAACATCAGTGGTACAGTAGGTGGGAGTAACAAAATGCTCTGGAGGAAATAATTCCCCATGTGTAAGGGTAAGGGGGGGGGTCTGTAGGATACTGGGGAGCTCTAGAGCTGAAGTAAAGACACTGGAGAGGGCTGTGGGCTGTGAAAAAGTAAGCAATGTGAAAACTGGAAAAAGTAACTTAACCACTGAACAATATCCACATTTTGAGGAATCAGTAGCTGTGGTTCTCCAAATATGCCTCTTTCCCTGTACCTCTAGCTCTCATTGGGTGCACACCCACAAGTACATCCCACTCAGCTGTTCCGCTTGTCAAGCAAAAATGAATGGGCCACAGACTGATGCTGTCAGGGATGTAACCCCACAAAGGCATGAAACATGCCCACATGTTGACCATGTTTGAGAAAGGTTCCTTCATTAGATGTTGGCTCAGTCAGAGGACAGGATTGCAATGCACAGAAATAACTACCAAACAAGAAGAGAACACTGTGCAGATAATAAAATGTAAGGTTGAATTTAAGCAGATATATTCAACCTTATTAGTAAATAGGTAGAACCACAATTTGGCACTGATAAATGCAGACAATGTAAAGCTTTAAAGGTTTAAAGCGCTGGCACCTTATTGCATGCTCAACAAGAGTTGGAGCTTTCCCTTTCCTTCCAGTCCCCACACATTCTTACTGGCCCATCACAATGATTGGCTGCCTGATTGGCCACAGGGTGTAAAAGCTCAGCCACAACAAAGAAGTCTTGGACCTTTGCTGGTTAAGAATGGTCTGGCATTCAGACATGCAGGAAGCAATTTAAGCACTTTATACATTATAACAGTTTAATTTATTTTTTAGTGACAGTCACTTTTACACTACCAAATATACAGAGACAAGAAGACTGTCTACGTCTAAAGTGGGAAATAAAGAAAACAACTGTAATGGCTGCCAGCCAGCCACCAAACCAATCCTCTCTCTCTTACTGTCACGTGCCAAGCTCTTATACTGTACATGGAGATAAAACTCCATGTAGTTTTAAAATTGACAGTTCTTTCTGTGTGGAACTGTGTAGCTATGTTTTGAAGAGGAAGGGGAAAGTATTGTTGTACCCTCTACATCACAGCTGCTATAAGGTATAATTCCATATGTCTGATAGGCGTCTACTCTATCTGTAAACTGAAACAATCATCCATATAGAAATGTACTATACCGCTAAAGGGATAAAAGAAGGGGGCATTTTCATTATGTGGTTTCCTTGGGCAGATTGTGAAATATGTATGGAGATTCACACTCATCTTATTTCAGTCTGTAGTTAACTAATGGATGGCAAACTTCATACAGTCTTATTCAGATGACTCTGTACTATCTGCTGTGATCATTCATTAGTAGGAATCTCAAATGCAGATACAAGTAACTGGGCAGTATGGAATTTTATTCTGTCATTTAGAGACTATACTGTTACAACTTGAAGGTATATTTTTGGATACTAATAAATTCTTACACTTGAGGTTCTGATGGCCTATATTATCCATAGAATCAGTATTATGTGCATACACACTTTTTCCTTGATGTAATGCTTCATAGCTACATTTGCCATGCATTGATGTCCTTGTGAGCCACATCCACTTGATCCATACTTTTCTCAAATTATTATGCGTACATATTACATGGAACCATGGAATTCATATGAATGAAGAATTCATTATGGTCACCACCAAAAAAATAATTTTGTTATAAGAAAAAGTAATGGACACCAATAAAATGTATTACTATTTGCCTCTGCAGGCACTTGGTGATTGGTTTGGAAGTATGTGATTTTCAAATGTTTACCCTATTCCAACCATAAAAAGAGGTCATCGTTGACACATGCCCAAGGCAGCATGAACTATACATAAACCTGCCTAGAAGACAGAATAAAATTTGTAAAGAATTTCATGCCTGTAGTGATCATTATTTTAAGTCAGTTGGGTTTTCTTCTCGTAACTGTTCCATGTATAAATAAAGTTTATTTATTTTAATGTACTTTTGTCATGATCTTGCCCAAATAAATGCCAAATTCTGAATAACTGGATGCTTTTCTGTATTGGGTTTGTATGTAAACTCCAACAATAAACTTATTTCATTTGCTCCCTTTTGCTCTGGTAAATAAGTGTTTTGTTATATCTGCTCAATAAAAAAAAAAAAAAAAAAACTATTGATCATCTTAGAAATTCAGAACTTGTCCTGTGTCTTAGCTATACTTCATGTGTTAGCTTTAGGAGCCTAATTAACCATCTCAGTTCCTATCTTGAGACTACAGATACAGATTAGCCCTTATGTTGTGGAGATGAGAAGAAGGGGCATTATTTAGGTTTTTTAAAAAAAATAACTGGGCAAGACTGGCACCATTCATTCAACAAAATACTGTGTATTCTCAGCTCGCAGCAGGCCTCAGAAGCTTAGTGCATTTCTGGCAGATCGACAAGTATTTTTCTGTACCTGCAGGGTTATTAACCCCTTGACTACCAGACCAATTTATAAGCAGTGACTTGCAGACCTGGAATTTAAATGCAAACAGTATTTCTATAGTTATTCAGCAGGTGATGGGCTTTCATGTGGAATCGATTTGGGTGACTTTAAAGTTGCCCGATCACTTGCACAGTCCACTGAAGGTACCGCCCTCTCGCTTGACTGCCCCTGGAATTTATCTTGGGATCCACTGTCCTACCTGCAGACCCAGAACCAGTATAAGTTCTCTTCACCATCCTCTATCTTTGGTAGTGGGTACTGCTGCAAGAAAAGACAAATAATTATGTGCCCAGTACTCTCTGCAGGATTCTCTTGTGAGCCCAGGGCTCAAATAAAATTGATCATTTAACCTGGAAGAGGAGAAGCGTGGAATTACTGGATCGCTGAGCCTGCAGGAAACCGTGCTGGAGATAAGGCAAGTATAGAGCTGCTTTTACATTTTTTTTTGGAACTGACGAAGACTGAATGTTTTTAATCTTTGTTCAAGCTGGAGTTGGGCTTTTAAAATGCACAAAGGAGTCTGAGATTTAAACAAAATTAGACTTGACTTCTGACTGCTGTCCGACCACTTGTCCCCTATACTGCTATTATACAGAAAATACAGATAATAAGAGCTGCCAAAGACAATAATTTTTTCTTTATTTTGTAACATTTTACTTAAAGTGTATTGATGGTCAAAATGTAAAATCCTACATAAATTTCACATTGTATTGCAATTAATTCTAGCCTACTCCTATCAATCTGAATGATCTTAAAGTTTGTAAACGTACTTGCTTAAATTCTGTGACATGTATTCACTATACCCTGATAGGCACTACTGTGTCACAGAATTCACAAAGCCTGTCTTATAGAGGGCCTTATGTGCAGCCTCTGACACTTCTGGGGTGGGTGGGGCACACAATAGCAGCTTTCATGCATTGAGGTACATTACATAATTTCATAATTGTAATGCACAAAAACATTTGGTCCTGCTGCACTTTTTGCAATGTAACCCCCCCCCCCCCCTCTATTGTTGTCTATGTCGGCACTATTAACCCCTACCTTTAGTAGTGGTCAGGGGCAGTGTTGGTAATCCCCCACCACGTGAACACACACACACCTTGCATTGTTGGTCAGTGGCAGGGCTCTAGAAGCTACAGATTAGCCTTGTGTGCTGTTAGACATGTATTATTTAGAACACTCTGCTCCTTCTCTATTATTGCTTTACACCATTTTAAACACCCTAGATTGCATGATGCATTTATGTTTTCAGACTCCGAGTGCAAAATGTTATATTTATCAACATTAAACCTCATTTGACATGTGGTTGTCCAAAAAAGCAAAGCATCCAGATCAGTATTTGAATTAGAGAAATCATTTAAGGGCTGTATTCCACTATGAAGTTTGTGTCAAATGCAAACACAGAAATAGTAAATTGAACTATAGTAAATTGCCAACCGCTCACAGTTTTTATCCTACAAGCAGGCGCCAGGTACAGGCACAATATTGAACGTGTATGTGACAGCCTTCTTCCAGGTTTGGGGCGTGTATACGTGTGCCCCCTACAGACCTCTGCTTTGATTGAACACAGAATGAGTTTGGCAGCAGATATCAGCCAATGATTTTGACTGAATTCAGCTGATCAGTTGTGTCCAATCACACACACAAACTTCTGTGCTTACAAACACACAGAACTCTGTATGCATAGGAATAGTGTTTTGGCTGTTTCTTCTCCCTAAAAAGCAGGGAGAAAAAACAGCCAGATCAGAAAGTAGAAACAGCACACATTACACATTGTTGGGCACACAGTTAATGCCTTGATTGCCCCAAGAAGTTAACCCCTTCCCAGCCAGTGTCATTAGTACTGTGTCAGCATACAGTATTATCACTGATCACTGTATTTGTGTCACTAGCGGTGTCAGTTAGTGACCCTCCCAGATAGTGTCTGTTAGCGCCAGAATGCCCACCTCTCTATCACAGTCACACTAAGTATTCTATAATGGCGTTGATCAGCAACTGTCTATAGCTGCATACATTCCAGTATATATACACCATAGTTTGTAGACACTATAACTTTCACACAAATCAATTAATATACACTTTTTGGAATTTTTTTTTATCAAAGACATGTGGGAGAACACATTTTGGCATATATTTATGAAGAAATTATACATATTTTTTTATTTTTATTGGACATGTTTTATAACAGAATGTAAAATATATTGCTTTCTTTTCCAAAATTTGTGGTCTTTTTTAGTTATTATTATAAAAATAAAAAACCCAGTGGTGATCAAATACCACCAAAAGAAAGCTCTATTGAGTATTGTGTGAAAAAAATGATATAAATGTAATTTGTGTACAGTGTTGCATGACTGCCAAATTGCTAGTTAAAGTAGCACAGTGCTGAATAACAAAAAATGTCCTGCTCATGAAGGGGGTAAAAGTTTACGGAGCTCAAATGGTTAAGCACAAATTTTATATTATTAAGAAACGTTATAAAAGTAAAAAACTAGGGCTTCATGCACACTGATTTATTGTAAACGATGTTTCTCCTGACACAACGTTTTTTTTCAAACCAGTTTAGGCGAGTTTAGCAGCATTTAGACATTTATTTATTTAATTGGCCAGAATTTTAGTTTATTCTGGCCACTGAAATGAATAAATGCTCAAGTGCTAAACCCACCTAGTGCTTAAGTGCATTTAGACACGTTTAGCTGCGTTTGGCATTTTTATGCCCAAAAGCTCTTCTCCTGAACACAATTCTTCTGCATTCAGGAGAAGGAGCTTTGTCTCTAAACCCTGCTGCTCCTAAACTCCCCTCAAAGAGTAAGTATGCATGGATACATAGGCTTTTATTGAGGTGTGCTCAAGGGCTTAGGCAAAAATGGCAAAAGCCCCAAAAACCATCAGTTTAGGAACAACAGTGTGCATGAGGCCTAAGTCTTGAGTAAAAGACTAACATCCTTAGACCAGTTGGAGTATGAATTATCAATAACTACTGTCTGAATGCAGACTTTATGTCCGTGTGTGTTGGATGTCTGTGCCCTTTGCTGCAGTGTTGTATTTCTGCTCTGTCACTGGTGTTTCCCAGGAAAATAGTAGTGAAGTAGCAGAAGAAACCACAGCACAGGGTCGGGGATGCAGGCACCTGACATACACCGAAGTTTCTGCCGACAGCTATTTTTAAATTCAGTGACTTACGCGGTGACCATCTGCAAGTAACCATATGAAACTTTTTAGCAAAGTCCAAATATACTACAGTGCCTTGAAAAATGAATCATACCCCTTGAAATTTTCCATATTTTGTCATGTTACAAACAACCAAAAACATAAATGTATTTTATTGGGATTTTATGTGATAGACCAACACAAAGTGGCACATAATTGTGAAGTAGAAGGAAAATGATAAATGGTTTTCAAAATTTTTTACAAAAAATGATCTGAAAAGTATGGCGTGCATTTGTATTCAGCCCCCCTGAGTCAATACTTTGTAGAACCACCTTTTGCTATAGCTGCAAGTCTATTGGGTATGTGTCTACCAGCTTTGTATATCTAGAGAGTGATGTTTTTACCCATTCTTCTTTGAAAATAGCTCAAGCTCTGTCAGATTGGATGGAGAGCATCTGTGAACATCAATTTTCAAGTCTTAAATAAAATAAGTATATAACTCCCGATCTGTCAAATCAAAACTAAGGGTACACTGCAGCAAACACCTAGTAAGCTGATCCTTAACAGATAGGGAGGTAAATGAATAAATGGTGGTGTTGCGCTGTGAACTGACTAAAATAATAATAAAGTGCTAGTGCAATAATCGACACATAAGAAAGTATACAATAAAAACTTGCTGAGTGCTAAAGTGCCAAGTGATAATTGAAACAAATGGAGTTTCTACAGACAATAAATATCCATAATCAATAATAACAGCTTGAAACCAATCATATAACAATAAATCAATAACATATATTGCTAATGTGCTGAAGTGGTTAAAATGTATATACGAATACAAAAAATGAAAAGTCCAATGTGCACTTTGGATAGAAGTGTCTTGAGTATGTGAATACAATCCAAAAAGTCTGTGACAGTCTAACGGTATTAAAAATGGGTACTATATCCCTCCACCATGAGTAAACAAAACAGCTGATGTCAGGCCAATCCTCTGTGATAACACCTGAGTATGTACAAGCCCCTCACCTTACTGCTGTAAGGTTACAGCATATATAAATCACATGCAGCGGTCCTCAGGGGATCCCTCTTTGATGTTTACAGAGATGGAAATAAAGCCTTCTTCTCTAATATGCTCGGTATGGAGTAAATGAGAAAAATTAAAGAAGAAAGGTGGATTGTATTCACATACTCAAGACACTCCTATCCAGAGTGCACATTGGACTTTTCATTTTTGTATTCATATATACATTTTAACCACTTCAGCACATTTGCAATATATGTTATTGATTTATTGTTATATAATTGGTTTCAAGCTGTTATTATTGATTGTGGATGTTTATTGTTTGTAGAAACTCCATTTGTATCACTTATCACTTGGCACTTTAGCACTCAGCAAGTTTTTATTGTATACTTTCTTATGTGTGGATTATTGCACTAGCACTTTATTATTATTTTAGTCAGTTCACAGTGCAACACCACCATTTATTCAATTTTCAAGTCTTGTCACAGATTGTCAATTCGATTTAGGTCTGAACTTTGACTAAGCAATTCTAACACATGAATATCCTTTGATCTATACCATTCCATTGATGCTCTGGCTGTATGTTTAGGGTCGTTGACCTGCTGGAAGGTGAACCTCCGCCCCAGTCTCAAGTCGTTCGCAGGCTTGAACAGGTTTTCTTTTAAGATTGCCCTGAATTTGGCTCTATCCATCTTCCCATCAACTACAACCAGCTTCCCTGTCCCTGCTGAAGAAAAGCATCTCCACAACATGATGCTGCCACCACCATGTTTCATGGTGGGAATTGTGTGTTCAGAGTGATGTGTAGTGTTAGTTTTCCGCCACACACAGCGATTTGCTTTCAGGCCAAAAAGTTCAATTTTGGTCTTATCTGACCAGAACGCCTTCTTCCACATGTTTGCTGTGTCCCCCACATGGCTTCTCGCAAACTGCAAACGGGACTTCTTATGGCTTTCTTCTTGCCACTCTTCCATAAAGGCCAGATTTGTGTATTGCACGACTAATAGTTGTCCTGTGGACGGATTCTCCCACCTGAGCTGTGGATCTCTGCAGCTCCTCCAGAGTTATCATGGGCCTTTTGGCTGCTTCTCTGATTAATACTCTCCTTGCCCTGCCTGTCATTTTAGGTGGACGGCCATGTCTTGGTAGGTTTGCAGTTGTGCCATACTCTTTCCATTTTCAGGTGATGGATTGAACAGTGCTCCATGAGATATTCAAAGCTTGAGATATTTTTTTATCACCTATCCCTGCTTTAAAATTCTCCATAACTTTATCCCTGACCTGTCTGGTGTGTTCTTTGGCCTTCATGATGTGGTTTGTTCACTAAGGTTCTCTAGCAAACCTCTGAGGGCTTCACAGAACAGCTGTATTAATACTGAGATTAAATTACACACAAGTGGACTCTATTTACTAATCAGGGGACTTCTGCAGGCAATTGGTTCCACTAGATTTTAATTAGGTGTAAAGGGGGCTGAATACAAATGCACACCGCACTTTTCAGATATTTATTTGTAAAAAATGTTGAAAAATATTTATTATTTTCCTTCCACTTCACAATTATGTGTCACTTTGTGTTGGTCTATCACATAAAATCCTGATAAAACACATTTGCGTTTTTGGTTGTAACATGACAAAATGTCGAAAATTTCAAGGGTGTGAATACTTTTTCAAGGCACTGTACATCCACAGCCACCCCATTGTCTATGTTTCTGCTTACTTCCTTGCTGAGGAAAGTAGATTTGTTTAACAAATAGTGTATATGCATGAAATCTTTTAAATTAAAGGATCTTTCTATCTAATAGGTTTATCATGTTTGCTAGTAAAGGAACACTGGTAAAAAATAGCGGATTTGGATTCATTTAATGAAATTCATAAACCAATAAAAACCCATCAAGAGTGTCATGAACAAAATTTTGCCTCCTGTCCATGCAACGAATGGTGCAATTTGTGACAGATTCATAAAATTATTGGTAAGGTGTAAATTATTGTGTTACAGTACTGACTTCCAACAAGGAAGAAGGCTTATTTATCTCCACTTTCCTTATCACTAATATGGCCATATTTCTTAATGAATTTGTCACAGCCATAGTGTCAGAATGTAAAAGTGTTGCACACATAAACTACCTGAAATTTGTTGCATACATCGAAAATAGCAGGAGTTTTCATAAATCTAGAACAAGACTTTTTAATATGATTATAATGCCAGAAAAATGATGCAAATGCTTTACTGAATCACCCCTATTGTCTTTTATTCATGCTGTTCTGGGTAGTTGCTGCCCAAGTATAGTGAACAACATACTTTTTAACCTAAATCACTGAAAAAAAATTCTAAAACGCCTAGAAAAACTGTACTTACTTCCTAAAGTGTCACAATTAAAGTCCTTTCTCCAAAAATCAAGCTACTGTAATTTAGCACAGTTGCAAATTAAGTAAACAGCTACAACATACATCCATACAGCTGGCTCATTATACAGCAGCGTCCCTTTTTTTTTTTTTTTAAACCAACTGATTTCATATAAAGCACAGCTGTTGATTTGGACTCTTTTAAGAAGGAAATGTCCTTTTAGTTTTATAATAGGCCATTGAAGACAAATGGGTTTGCTGGAAATGCAATGCCATGCCAGGATATGTTACAGCAGCAGTCACTGCAGTACTTAAATGTAAGTAACCGCAGCTCCAGATGGTATAATGGCTTCAAATAATATGCAAACATACTTCAATAACCAATATAAACCAGACAACCTGTGAAAAAAAATGAAATAAATGAAATACTTGTTTGTAAGCTAATGCTAATTTCCACTTATAGTCCTTCAACAAGACCTGGCATTTATTCACAGATCACATAGCTCATACACTCCTTAACTGAATGGGAGTAATTAAAGCCTCTTTTTTAAATCCGGTTTTTGTTTTCGTTATTGATTTGTGCAATGTAATGGTCTACATTTATGAATTATGATTCTGTCTCTACTGGCAAGTCATTACAGTACAGTCTTTAGTTTGTTCAGCACAATCTCCCAGCTAGAATTTAGAATTTGATAAACAGTTTTTTGGTGCTTGTCTATAAGAAAAGCATATCAGGACTTAATAAAGTTGAAAGCTGAACTCCAAATAAGCATATAAAAAACACAGATAAAATTACATATAAAGAAGCTTTTTTCTCTACCAAAGGATTTCTATTCCTGTGCCTCCAGATCTAAAGCCACATACACACGATAGGACTTTGTATAAACTTTCCTGTGGATTTTTGTACAAAGTGCGTTGGCCGTAAACTAATTAAACATACACACGGCAGGACTTTTTCATCCAGCTTTCATTAAATCACGTGGTTTTTCAGCTCTTTACCACCAACCTTTGGTCAACTTCTGTATTGTTGTCTGATCTTCTGCATTGGTTCTGAGCATGCGTGTTTGTACAATAGGTGACCGCGATATTGTGTCAATCTCGCCGCTGTTATCGGCGAGATTTGACACCTGCGAGCCCTGTCGCGGGAGCCAGCGCCGAGCTGGCTCGCTCATCGTGAAAGGAAAATTTTGTTTCACGATGAGCGACAAGCGACAAAATTTCGCGATGAGCGACAAGCATTGCCGACAGGTGTTTGGTATGAATCATGAGGGGGAACTCCACGCCAAATTTTACATAAAAAAACATGGGTTCCCCTCCAGGAGCATACCAGGCCCTTAGGTCTGGTATGGGTTTTAAGAGGAACCCCCTACGCCGAAAAAACCGCATGGGGGTCCCCCCAAAATCCATACCAGACCCTTATCCAAGCACGCAGCCCAGCCAGTCAGGAAAGGGATTGGGGCCAAGCGAGCGCCCCCCCTCCAAACCGTACCAGGCCGCATGCCCTCAACATGGGGGGTGGGCTCTTTGGGGCAGGGGGGCGCACTGCGCCCCCCCCCACCCCACAGCACCTTTTCCCCATTATTAATGAGGACAAGGGCCTCTTCCCGACAACCCTGGCCGTTGGTTGTCGGGGTCTGCGGGCAGAGGGCTTATCGGAATCAGGGAGCGCCCTTTAATAAGGGGGCCCCCAGATCCCGCCCCCCCACCCTATGTGAATGAGTATGGGGTACATTGTACCCCTACTCATTCACCTGGGGAAAAAAGTGTCAATAAAAAAACACTAGACAGGTTTTTAAAGTAATTTATTAGGCAACTCCGGGGGTCTTCTTCCGGCTTCAGGGGTCTCTTTCGACTTCTCCGTTCTCTCCGGCCTCTTCTCCCGATGTCCGGTTCTTCTCCCGCTCTCCAGCCTCTTCAATGTACCCCTACTCATTCACATAAGGTGGGGGAACGGGATCTGGGGGCCCCCTTATTAAAGGGGCTCCCCGATTCCGATAAGCCCTCCGCCCGCAGACCCTGACAACCAATGGCCAGGGTTGTCGGGAAGAGGCCCTTGTCCTCATCAATAATGGGGAAAAAAGCACCCACCCCCCATGTTGAGGACATGCGGCCTGGTCATCAACATGGGGATAAGGTGCTTTGGCGTGGGGGGGCGCAGGGGATGCCCTTGGAGGGGAATTCCCTCTCACGCTCGCTGCAATAGGAAAATGCGTTTTTCCTATTGCAGCCAGCACGAGATGTACAGCACCCTGTCGCGGAGTAGCAGCGCGATGGGATCGCGCTGGAAACATTCTCGCGGGCAGACACTGTAGTTTATACAAAAGTCCGATGGTTTTGTGTACACATGATCGGACTTTGCTCCATTGGACTTTTGTTGCAAGAAAGTTTGTCCGTTTGCACAGCCAAAAAAAGCTTGATGAAAACCGAAAAAGTTTGTCCGATGGAGCGTACACACGGACAGATGTTGCCTTAAAACAGCTAATTTGCATGTTTGTTGTTAAAAAGTCAGATCGTGTGTACGGGCCTTAAGATTTTCATAGCTCCGCCACAGGTCACAGCTTTGTCTGGCGGGGGTGGGGCGGGGGGGGATCTTATTTTATTGCTGCTGCACTTCAGTTAAACTTACAGGTCTCCTCACCAGCCCCACATTGTGACTGGACAGTAAAAAGTAAAGCAGGAGACCTATGAGCTCATCTCTCTGTCACTGTGCTCTTGCCTTCTATCAGCATTTTACTTTCACTGCAGCACAACTGATTGGCCCCTTGAACTACCCCCCCCCCCCCCCCCCATAAAAAAATGGCAACCTACTGACTAGCTGTTGATGTGGCCTTCTGATGTGTCTCTGCCATCAGGGCTGCCTCCAGGCATACCTGCCCTTAATGTATCCATTGCTTTTAATAGTCCAACATGAAAGTTCTCGAAGGAAGGAGGTAACACCGCAGTATAAAGAGGGGCCTTGATGAGACAGTATGTGGCTCCCACATATACAGTATTTGCAACCAAAACCTGTTTTTGACACAGATTGTTAGACATTGTAATTTTTTTGTTTTGCTGGCTAGCCGGTAAGTGTGCTAAAAAATACATTTTGTTTTTGTTTGCTCTGTGCAAACTCTTCCATATGCACCACACTCTAAAAGCTAGCTCTAAAGTGGAGGGTTTCAATTTTTGTTTAGCTTACTAGAGTTGCCATAGGGGCACACACATTGGATGCCTTCAGCCGCCATTGCTTTGCTGGGCTTTTGGTGTATCCCTGGGCATTTAAGGAGGAATGCACTGCCTCCAGGCATATTAATCCCTAATTTATAAATTGCTGTATATGTTCCAACATGGAGACTCTCATTGATTAGCATTAGTACTGCACTGCTGCACTTGACAAGGCAATGCAGCTTCCACATATATTTGTAAATGTTGTGCAACTAAAACCTTTTTTTTACGTAAATTGTTAAGACAGCTTACATTTTTTTTTGACTAGATGGTTAGTGTTCTGGGAAATACATTTTGTATACTTTCAATAGGTGTACATATCCTGGAAGCTGCCTGTACCAAAAACAGACCTGAAAATGTCTCTGCTGGTGTCTGTTAGTCTATTAGAACCCATGGCTCCTAGCTGCTAAAATAAGGCAGTTGCCGTTACCGCATCTGCACTACAGAGTTAAAATGTGCAAAAACATGCCATAGGGTAACTGTCCAAAATAGAATAGTGTATACACAGTGATAAAATCCAATGTTCTGGCATGACAGCTTTCATTAGCATATGCATTAAATGATGTCTCTGGTCGACGACTTACATTCTTGCAGAGCACTTGATGACTCTGATGGAGCTCGTGCAGAATGAGAAGCTGACCTTGTTTTTTCTTCCTCTCCTTTCTTTTTCCCAGTGTCCTTTGAGTCCAATTTTTCTGTAAAATAAAATGGAATAGTAGCCGGAGGGAAAACTAAAAAAAAAAAAGCAAGTAAACCAGGTAAAATTATTATGGAGCACATAAAAATAGAAAGAACATTTACTATGAGACAGCTGTTAAAAAGGAGGATCTAGTGCAGGAAAGTTATACATTTTATATTTGCACGACAATGTGTATGCATTGTTTACAAAGCTTTTACATGATGTATTGTAGCATATTATAAAAAAATAAAATGTCAGTGGTAATAGCCATTACTTAACAATATTGATAAACTGAAACAACAAGAGGCTGTAGTACAAAAGTATAAAAATATTTTTTTTTCAGTGGTAATAGCGATTACTTGACAATATTGAGTATTGTCTAGTACAAAAGTATAAAAGTATAAAAGTGGACAAGCCACTGCCGCCTTATGATTTATTATTTACTAAAGGGACCCTTTAAAGAAGAGCGATCAGTATTTTTTTTCCCTGTTCAGTCCCCCACTGGACAAACTACATGTAGGACCTTCTCCCTTGTTGCTTCCTAAGTCTGTTTTTCCATGGGGTACAGAACAGGGGGATAATGAATGATAGTTCTTTTTTATTCTCCAGTACCTCAGTTCAAGCACATTATAGCTGATTTGCTTGAGATTCTTCACTTAAATAATTGTGTGAATTTTCATGTCATTTATCCAGTCATGCATAAAGTAAATTCTTTATAACTTTGAATACCCAATCATGTGAAGATGCTTTACACATGATTAAATAATTAAAGTGAATATTCACACAATTTTTGCAGCGAAGATGCTCAACTTCTTAAGTAAATTAGATAATGAACAGTAATGCCCCGTACACACGGTCGGACTTTGTTCGGACATTCCGACAACAAAATCCTAGGATTTTTTCCGACGGATGTTGGCTCAAACTTGTCTTGCATACACACGGTCACACAAAGTTGTCGGAAAATCCGATCGTTCTAAACGCGGTAACGTAAAACACATACGTCGGGACTATAAACGGGGCAGTGGCCAATAGCTTTCATCTCTTTATTTATTCTGAGCATGCGTGGCACTTTGTCCGTCGGATTTGTGTACACACGATCGGAATTTCCGACAACGGATTTTGTTGTCAGAAAATTTTATCTCCTGCTCTCCAACTTTGTGTGTCGGAAAATCCGATGGAAAATGTCCGATGGAGCCCACACACGGTCGGAATTTCCGACAACACGCTCCGATCGTACATTTTCCATCGGAAAATCCGACCGTGTGTACGGGGCATAAGGGTGATTACTTTAGCCTCACAATAGATACATTAAAACTTGTTCTTGGGTAGCCAAAGCTCTCAAACATCCAGATCAGCTTTAATGGCTAATGGCTTATTCTATTCTAGAATGGTGTATCCTCATCTGGGATATACTTGGCAGCGAGATTAAAACAAATATTGGCCCCTTAAAGTAAGCCTGTGTGGTGGGCAGTTCACCGTACATTGTAATATCATAATGCTTGTACTGGAAAGCACTTATTGATCAGTGCAGCCACGTGCTGACCAATGAGAAGCACATCAGGCTTCTTCTTCTGGTATGGTGTCCCAGAAGAAAGAATTGCTTTTCTTTGTTCAACGCTGTCATATGGACCAATTAGAACTTGCCATTGCAAGCAATATGATGGATACTCACTCTGGAGCTGTGTATTGCAATGTACATACTGCTACACCAGCAGCACAGGGCATCATGGCCGTATGTGCAGCAGGGTCCAGGAGGAGTAGTTTCGTTTTTTTTTTTTTCAATACTTTATTTAAAGAGAACACACACTAAATACAGAAACCACAACTGTGATGTGTAAAACAAGGAATAATTCCAAGAATAAGTCTACATCACAAAAAGCCACTGTGTATAAAGATGTGAACATTTAAATGAGGTTCAGACTTTGAGCGTCAGGATCTAGGAAGTCTCTGTATCCCGCATGACATTTTACATGGTGTACACCGGTTAACAAGAAAAACTAAAGATCAGAAAAGCCCCTAAGGGCCTCTCAGCAAGAGAGAAACAAATAAAAAAAAGGGGGGTAAAGGAGAAGAGGGGAAAAAAAAGTGGGGGTGGACAAGGGACCACCAGCCAGATACTCATTCCAGGCCTAGGGAGCCAGCATTATAGTCACCAGTTCCACGTACTCCCCAGAATGGACAAACTCGTGCCAATAAAATCATTTTTTAAGATATTTCTCATTAAGGCCCTTCTCTGTGGCCACCAAGTCTTCCATAGCATTGATTTTGGCTACTTTTTTCAGTCCGACAGCAACTGACGGTAGCTGTGTCTGCTTCCAGTACAGGATACGGGATGCAGCTTTTCGCAGCTGGGAGTAGCAGGATGGATCTCCTTTAAACCTTGCTTGGAATCTCGTGGTGATGCAGGAGGAAGAACGCAGGATCCCTCGGTAACTCCCGGACGGTGAACTTTTGAACGATGCGGTGGATCTCTGTCCAATAGGACTGCAGAAAGCGGTAGGACCAGAAGATGTGAAGAAGAGAACCAGAGTCTTCCCCACATCTCCAACAAAGATCCGAACATTGGGGGAACATTCTATGGATCTTCAAGATAAGTAATTGTGTATGCGCTAGGTAAAAATAAATACTGTGATAAAAATATGGATAACACCAAAAATTAGTATCGTAGCGTAAAATGTATAAATCACGTTAAAAATATACAAGAATAATCAGTGCCATTCATTTGTGAAAACCAATAAATGAATATATATATAAATAATCTATAAATCACGTTAAAAATATTCAATAATAATAAGTGCTATTCATTTATAAAAACCAGTGAATAAATATATATAAATACAACATGCAAAACGTGAAAAAATCCAAGTGATGATGAAAAAAAATTTATATTATTGAAGTGTCCAAAAATTCAATAAAAATAATCAATAAAATATGGTATATAAAGTGCAGGCATTAGTGTCCAAAAAAATATATATAGGCATTCCTCATGTTCTTCCTATATGGTGTGCGAAATACGGCATGCTTTGGTGCCCTCCAGTGACCCCCAATAGCTCATGCGCTCACCTCTGAGCGTGTGACACAGTGATTAAACAGTGTCTATACACGCAGTGGAGCCACTCCTGGGCTCATATAGGATCTGTTGGGAATGATCTGCACCTCTCTCAGATAATCATCAATGGTAACATATGTAGGAAAGAAAGAAACTCCATAGTGTAATACCGTCAGAGATTTATTAAATTATAAAACCACTTCCCTCCAGGAGGGTACTCACAAGGTATGGGTGCGTCAGTGCACCATCCTATCCATAGTGTAATACACAGGGATACAGTATTACACTATGGATAGGATGCCTATATATATATGGAGTTTCTTTCTTTCCTACATATGTTACCATTGATGATTATCTGAGAGAGGTGCAGATCATTCCCAACAGATCCTATATGAGCCCAGGAGTGGCTCCACTGCGTGTATAGACACTGTTTAATCACTGTGTCACACGCTCAGAGGTGAGCGCATGAGCTATTGGGGGTTACTGGAGGGCACCAAAGCATGCCGTATTTCGCACACCATATAGGAAGAACATGAGGAATGCCTATATATATTTTTTTGGACACTAATGCCTGCACTTTATATACCATATTTTATTGATTATTTTTATTGAATTTTTGGACACTTCAATAATAATTTTTTTTTCATCATCACTTGGATTTTTTCACGTTTTGCATGTTGCATGTTGTATTTATATATATTTATTCACTGGTTTTTATAAATGAATAGCACTTATTATTTTTGAATATTTTTAACGTGATTTATAGATTATTTATATATATATTCATTTATTGGTTTTCACAAATGAATGGCACTGATTATTATTGTATATTTTTAACGTGATTTATACATTTTACGCTACGATACTAATTTTTGGTGTTATCCATATTTTTATCACGGTATTTATTTTTACCTAGCGCATACACAATTACTTATCTTGATTTTGTCACATACACGATATGAAACGTGGATAGTGTGTGCAGCTGATTGAAGCATTTAGATTCACTTTATAGGCATCAATCCATTTGTGGCTCACAAGATCTTTATGTAATTATCGATTCTATGGATCTTCACCGGTGTATGATACCACCGGGTCAACACCTTAAACCCAGCCTCCTGGTGTTTAGCGCAGATCAAGGTTTTGTAAGTGAACAGAAGAATTCTGTCCACTTGTTTCTCTGTAAACTGGACCCCTAAATCCCGTTCCCATCTGGTGATATAAGGAATTTTGCAGTTAGTTTTAAACTAGTTCATCTTTTCATTTTTCATGAAAAGACGAACTTACCCTTTAACCCCTTCAGCCCTGGAAGGATTTGCCCCCTTAATGACCAGGCCATTTTTTTGCGATACGGAACTGCGTTGCTTTAACTGACAATTATGTGGTCGTGCGACGCTGTACACAAACAAAATTGACCTCCTTTTTTTCCCACAAATAGAGCTTTCTTTTGGTGGTATTTGATCACTTCTGCGATTTTTATTTTTTGCGCTATAAACAATGAGCGACAATTTTGAAAAACAAAACTTTTTTTTTACACGTTTTGCTATAATACATATCCAAAAAAAAAAATAGAAAACACATTTATTCATCAGTTTAAGTCAATTTATATTCTTCTACATATTGTTAGTAAAAAAATCGCAAGAGGCGTATATTCATTGGTTTGCGCAAAACGTATCACGTCTACAAACTATGGGATAGATTTAATGACTTTTATTTATTTTTTTATTGTTTTTTCTAGTAATGGTGGCGATCTGCGATTTTGTAGTGGGACTGCGACATTGCGGCAGACGCTTTTTGGGGACCAGTGACATTATTACATTGATCAGTGCTATACAAATGCACTGATCATGGGAAAGAAAAATGCACTAATCAATGTAAAAATGACACTGGCAGGGAAGGGGTTAATACTAAGGGGGAATCAAGGGGTCAACTGTGTTCCCTAGGTGTGTTCTAACTGTAGAGGGAATGGGCTGGCTGGGACATGACAGAGATCACTGTTCCCAATCACTGGGAACAGTGGATCTCTGTCATGTCTCCTGTCAGAATGGGGATCCATCTTGTTTACAAAGGCAAATCCCCATTCTGCCTCTGTACTAGGAGATCACAGGTCGCGGCGTGCCCAACCCACGGGCACGCTCCCGCTGCATACAGCGGGCGCGTGCCGCCACCGGCGGGTAGCCCGCCTGCTATTTCTCTTGCTTGAGCCGCTGTACAGCTATGGCAATTTGAGCAGGAGGGCCGACCTGCCACCATATAACGATGGCGGCTGGTCGACAAGTGATTAAAGATCAGTTCTGAAGCCAGTAAGTAACAATGGCAGCCTCCATCTCTCACTTATGATCCACTTCAAAATGTTACTGTTACAGTTAACTGGTAAAATTGATCAATGATCTATTCATCTTCTCCAGGAAACACTGCATATGTACAAAAGTCAGAAAGTTTCACTGTGCCTCTAAACGGGTATGCATCTTGTCACATGATTTTGTTTGAGAGTGAGCAGTGCTCAGAATACAGTATACTGGCTTGTAGTTGTGTGGCACAGTTTTTGAGCTTTTGATAGAAATACAATCAGGAATGGCAGGAAATATTATTGAAATAGAAGCATGGACAAACCATACTTCGGGTATGGTACAGGAGTCTGTGACTCAAAGTCAGGTAATAATGGGCTATTGCCCAGTAATAGCAGATGGGACAGAGCAACGACAAGTTTGGAAAGGATATCAACAATATTGTAGCAGCTTTTCCGCCTTTTAGTGCACGGCTGAGAGCTGAGATGAGATGAGTGCTGGAGGAGCAGTTGACCAACTTCTGACCTGCATTTGACCTGCTTTTGCATCCCTATAGACTTTTGTGGGAATGCAAAACCCACTTGAAATGAACAAAAGCCACAGGCTTTTAATGGCACAGGCCATTATAGTGCCTCACTGCAAAGAAATAAATATTCTACACGTAGTTGTCTCCTATCCCACTATTCCGGTTTAAAGTATAATACAAGTAGGATAGATTTGAGACAGATGTCTTTGTATGTAAACCTTAAGTGTACAAATGTTTGCAGTGCATGAAATATTTAAATTAATTTACCTTTATTGGGTTTTTCGGGTGGCCTTACAATGACAGGTATGGCTATCTCAGGTTTAGCCTCTGCTAGCTTGCTGTCTTTCTTTTTTTCTTCATTCACAGCAGGTTTTGATTCCTGAGGTTCATCAGCAGGTAGTGTGAATTCAGGAACTATTCTTTTTAAAAAGTCCCAGACATCACTGATAAAATCATTTCTAAAGTAAAAAAAAGTTTTAGACTTAAATGACAATAAAAATAATAGTTATTTCAACATCAGGAACTTAATAGTAGAACTGTGGGCAAAACTTGTTTTTCATTTTGGATACAGTAAGGGAGGACTATAACCTCGGTAAGGTTTATTTTTGCCAACTGTGTGTCCCACTGGGGAGATTTATCTTCACTTTCTGTGCCACAGTCAGAACAGGAAATCCCTGAAAATTAATTGAATCCCCCCCCCGGTTACCAGAACTAGTGTCCCCATTGGAAGATTTTCCCTCTATTACTTTTCTGTGGACAACCTAAAATGTGGGATTTTCTTTTACTTTCACGTTCAATGATATGGGTAAACAGGACAAATAGAAAGGACGAATTTCCGTAACGGGAGCACAGACAGCAATAATAATTGACAGGTAATCTAATCCCTCTCCCCTCTACCCAAAACTAAAAAAGTTTTGCCTTTAGTTATACTTTAACTCTGGAAACTCTAGAAAAATAGGCAACCGGAGGCAAAGGACTAATCATCAGCATTGCTTGTGGTTCCCTGTAGCTGATCTTTTCCCATTAGTCAAGTGCATAAATGAGTGAGCAAAGTCAAGAAGTAGCAGAGAGAGAGAGATATCACCACTCTGAAAGAGGTCTGTGAGGAACAAACATTTTCCCCATGGTGGAAGTAACAGGTACAGGCAATGCTGGTAGTTAAGAGGTAAACGAAAAATCCTGGACAGCCGCACTCAAAAGAAATCTTCGATCTTTATTTAAATATGATCATAAAAATACATGCCACAGCATCACAAAGCAGGAAAGCTGACACGTTTCACACTGTAGTCAGTGCTTAATCATTGCTATGATTAAGCACTGACTACAGTGTGAAACGTGTCAGCTTTCCTGCTTTGTGATGCTGTGGCATGTATTTTTTTAGGATCATATTTAAATAAAGATCGAAGATTTCTTTAGAGTGCGGCTGTCCAGGATTTTTCGTTTACCTCTTAAGGGCATAAATGAGGCGGGAAATGGAGGGCCAACACCAAGACCTCCATTAACCCAGAGCATCTGGGTATGGTGCAAATGCAGCGGCTAGCCTGGAATGCCCCAGCTGAAAGATTTGCATTCTTAAGTTTTAAATGAACTGCACTAGGCTGCCTCAAATGAGTGCCAATCAGAGGCTTATCCTTTTTATTATGAATAGGATAAGCCTAAGATAGGTACTCAACGTTATGTACATTCATATTGCTCTATACCTAGTGCATCATATGACTGAAATACTAATCATTCAAGTATGGATGATTCTAATAGGTTACTGATCACTGCACTCTGTATGCTGGGCTGTATATGACACATTCCTGGCCCATGTACTTTGTATACTGAGCTGTATATGACATACTCACTGCTGGCCTCCTTACTCTAGGTTGACTTTTTGCTATATTGCACAACAGTTGCTGGTTGCTAAGTAGTCACTATGTTAACAACGTTCTTCTTGAAATGTCGGCTGTGTTCAGAAAAGCATATTTAATAGAAGAGTTTCATTTTTTACAAATGATTGTGCTGAATCATACAGTAAGTGTGATCCCCCCCACTGTTTCCACACCCAGAATTAGCCTATTTGTTCTCCTTTGGGCGACCAAGGCTGACCCCTCCCCAGTAAAAACAATTATCTATGGCCCTACCATTACTGACTTACAATGCCTTGTTCTGCATTGTGTCTCTGTGGGTAGGTGGCCATCTCGGTAAAGGCAGAGCTTTGCTTTTTCACATCAGAGCCTCAACAAGAACAACAGTGAGCAGCACAATAGTGACATCAAAAAATCTTCCAAGACTAGCAGCCAGTGCCTTAATCTCATACTGCAGATATACTGCTATGAGATTGTAGGGAACCTCACTTACCAGAAAGTACACTACTATTTCTCAGGAGGAATTCCAGAAAAAAAAGTACATTTTTCAGTATACAATTAACATTTGTAAATTTTCCCTATAACATAGCAAATCTTCACTCTTTGAATTCAGTTTTACCTTAATTCATACAAATGCAAAAACACAGAAATTAAACTGTGTAAAATGAGTAACACATTTTAGGCATTAAACTAAAACATTCACTTGTTTAGGGAAACCTCCTGTAAAATGCTCCTATAAGAAGAAATTGATTTTGCACATAAAAGAATATTTGTAGCCACATCTGCTCTCCTTGACTGGATGGCACTGTGGAAATGTTTAGTTCTAACATTCCATCTGGACTAGAGTAGTAAAAGGCACTCCTCACTCCCAATAAAAATTGCTGGATAAGAGAAGGGGGCTGGAAGAGGTTCTACTGCTTTACCCTTCAGCAATGGCAAGAGAACACTGCAGCACAGGATACCCACATGAGGGAGTGAATGCTACTGCATCGAGAAGGGGTCTCCAGACTTTCCAAACAAAGGGCCAGTTTATTGTCCTTCAGGCTTTAGGAGAGCCAGACTGTGGCCAGTGGGAGTAAAAAAAGCCTGTCATTGGTGTCAGTGGGAAGAATAGTACCCCATCATTTGTGTGAGTGGGAGGAATAGTGCCCCATTGTTGGTGTCAGTGGGAGGAATATTGCCCTATTGTTGGTGTCAGTGGGGAGGAATAGTGTCCCATCGTTGGTGTCAATGGGAGAAATAGTGCCCCATCACTGGTGTAAGTGGAAGGAAAAGTGCCCCATTACTGGTGTCAGTGGAAGATATAGTGCCCCATCATTGGTTCAGTGAGAGGAATAGTGTCCCATTGTTGGTGTCAGTGGGAGGAATAGTGTTCCAATATTGGTGTCAGTAGAAGATATAGTGTCCCATCGTTGGTGTCAGTGGGAGGAATAGTGCCCCATTATTGGTGTCAGTGGAAGATATAGTGTCCCATCGTTGGTGTCTGTGGGAGGAATAGTGCCCCATTATTGGTGTCAGTGGAAGACATAGTGCCCCATCACTGGTCTCAGTGGGTGGAATAGTGCCTCATCGTTGGTGTCAGTGGGAGGAATAATGCTCCATCATTGGTATCAGTGGGAAAAATAGTGCTCTATCATTGTATCAGTGGAAGGAATACTGCCCCATTACTGTTGTCAGCGGGAGGAATAGTGCCCAGTTGATAGTATTAGTGGGATGAATAGTGTTCCATCATTGATGTCAGTGTTAGGAAGAGTGCCTCAAGGGCCAGATAAAGGCAAGCAGTGGGCCGCATCCAGCCCCCGGGCCACAGTTTGGAGACCACTGGCATAGAGGATGGTACAAAAGTTACGATGAGGAGGCAGTTTTGGCATAGTCAGAAGCTGCAGTAAGTTGTACACTGCTCTTACTCTTTTTAGAGAAAAAGGTTTCTTCTGTTATTTCGTTTTTACTTTGCTACTAGGGCCTAGCTTTAATTGACTTCGTTGCTAATCTTCACTAACTGCCATCTACTTGATAGTGCCTCAGTAGCCAGTAAAAGCAATCTGATTGGAGAGGTGGGTGAAAGTTGGCAAGAGGTTAGTCATGAAGTCAGAAGTCAGACCCCATATTGTAAAGGCTTTACTACAACCACTATAACTGTAGACAGAGTACACCAAGTGTGCAGTTTAATTATTGGTACATTTTAATACTTACTGGAGAGGTATGACCTCAGGAAGCCATCCGGTTAGTGAATGCAAAACAGTGAATTCTCCTAGTTCTCGTTTTGCAAATCCATTGGTACTGCAGAATATAAAAATAAAAATGGTAAATTTAATAGAGCAATGGGAAGTATTTATATTATATTATACTTAGATTAATCCTTCACTTTCCAGCTGGGAGACAGACCATAACTTTACTCAATTATAATTGATGCTGTTTGACTCACTATATTTCCCATAAGAACTAATAGATAGTCCAGAATTATGTAAATTATAAACTAAGTGGAAGAAAAAATATCCAGAAAGGTCATTGTCAGGAAATGCAAGCCTGATTGGCTGGCTGGCCCTCCATATTTTCCAGTGCCCACACCAGCCCTGCTCAATTGTCTTTTCAAGGGTACTGGATATCCCAACAGTCTGCTTCCAGGGCCATTGTTCAGCTTAAGATCTGCATAGCTTCTGTGTCTCCAGGAATCCTTCCAGCGAGTCCTCTGCTTCAACCTTCGAAGCTGTTGTAAAGTTAAACATTTTTGTACTAAAATATAAATAAAAAACATGTATACTTACCTGCTCTGTGCAATGGTATTGCACAGAGCAACCCCAAATCTCCTACTCTGTGGTTCCCCTGCCAGCACTCTTGGCCCCTCCTCTACTCTGTGTGCCATCATAGGAAGCCACTTCCTATAGTGGCACATGTGCAGGTTTGCTCTCGAGTGCACACGTGCAGGCTTGCTTCCGAGTCTATTCACATCACAGATTGGCTTAGCCCAGGCCCCTGTTCCCTCCTCACAGGATTTGACTGACAGCAGCAGGTGCCAATAGCTCCTGCTGCTTTCAGCCAAGCCTGTGGAAGAGGGGAGAGGGGAGAAAAGACTTGCAGTGGAGCACAGCGCTGGATTGCTGTGGTGCATCAGAAAAATGTATGATTTTACAACCACTTTAATCTGCCCATACATAGTTCAGTTTTTTCATTCAGCCAACTGGTTCATGAGAAGTCAATTGACATATTTACTCATAAATGGGAACAGAGATACATGGATTGAAATTTAGCTGGTTCTGGCTCAATTTCAATCTATGTATGGCCTGCTGAAAGCATTCTCATGAAGATCATGCCATACATGTATCAACATTTGGTTGGTTCAGTAGAGAGCAGATGAATTCTGATCCATGTGTGGCCACTGCAGTTAAACAGAAATTGCCGGTCGAATAAAAGCTGCTCGATCATCGCAGTAGCCAATAGGCTGCAGCACCAATCTGTGTATTCTGACAGCAGGGGAGTACCAGGAAAATAGCACAATGGGGAGGATTCCTCCATCCACCTCAAATGTATGGATAGGGGAATCAATTCAGTCTTTTTCATTCAGCCTGCTGACTGAATGAAAAAAAAAACCTGAACCATGTATGACCAGCTTTATTCTATTTCATCCAAACACAACACCAGGCCATATGTGTTTTGTATGGAAGAGCCCTGGGGCCATCATAAAAAAAAATACAGAATTATGAGTTTGAAAAAAAAAACTTTTTTTTTACAGAATTCTGAGTTTGAAAGTCAGAATTCTGAGTTTGAAAGTCAGAATTCTGAGATTCAAAGTCAGAATTCTGACTTTGAAACTCAGAATTCTGAGATTCAAAGTCAGAATCGTGAGTTCAAAAAAAAAATAAAAATCTACAGAATTCTGAGATTAAAAGTCAGAATTCTGAGATTCAAAGTCAGAATTCTGAGATTAAAAGTCAGAATTCTGAGATTTAAAGTCAGAATTCTGAGTTTCAAAGTCAGAATTCTGAGTTTCAAAGTCAGAATTCTGAGATTCAAAGTCAGAATTCTGAGATTCAAAGTCAGAATTCTGAGATTAAAAATCAGAATTCTGAGTTTCAAAGTCAGAATTCTGAGTTTCAAAGTCAGAATTCTGAGATTGAAAGTCAGAATTCTGAGTTTCAAAGTCAGAACTCTGAGTTTCAAAGTCAGAATTCTGATTTTATAAGTATAGTAGTCTTTATTAGGAAGATTTTAGGACCAATGAGCAATAATGTAGTAACACCCACAGACCATCATTCTGCAGACATACATGTCTTCTGCTCTGTATATGGATATGTAAATCTATCTTATTAACAGCACACAGTACAGGGAAGCAGGCAGTGCTGGGTTCTCTGGTTCCACGACTGTACTAATAGTTCCTCTGTTTGCTGTCTTATCCTTCTTCTCTGTCATCTGCTCTAACATAAAGAGCCATGCTGAAAACATGTGTATTGTGTGTGAGTGGGGGGGACACAGCTTCCATAGATAGCAGAACACAATGGCCAGCACAGCACAGCTCTGCACCCCAACTTGTAGGAAACATTGCACTTTTGCCCCTACATGAGGGAATTGTGAATCGCTAGAAGGCAGCAGGACAATGTGTGTCTATGGTCATAACGGATTAATCATAGCAATTACTTGTCTGGATTAATAGAGGTGTTTCACACACAATTAACCTCATATTAAACATAAAAGCAAATTCGAACAACTAATGAGAGTTAGAGTAGTGGTTAGAGCAGCAGGTTTACATTGGTGAAGTTGTGGGTTCAAATCTGGGTGAGACTGTGCTCTTTATATAAATATATTTTAAAATATGAGATAGCGAGGGCTTAAATTGTATTTTATCAATATATCCAAACTGATCCCAACAGAACACAATGGCCAGCACAGCACAGCTCTGCACCCCAACTTGTAGGAAACATTGCACTTTTGCAATGAGGGAATTGTGAATGGCTAGAAAGCAGCAGGACAATGTGTGTCTATGGTCATAACGGATTGATCATAGCAATTACTTGTCTGGACTAATAGAGGTGTTTCACATACAATTTACCTCATATTACACATAAAAGCAGGTCCAAATAACTATTGAGAGATAGCTTAGTGGTTAGAGCAGCAGGCTTATATTGGTGAAGTTGTGGGTTCTAATCCAGGTGAGGGAATTTTTATATATATATATTTTAAAATATGAGAGAGTGAGGGCTTAAATTGTATTTTATCAATATATCCAAAATTGATTTCAAGGTATATTAACAAAGACACATTGATATATTGAGCACACAAAGTTGTAGTATATGCTGGCTACTATAAATTAGAGAGTAGAGATTTCAAAGAAAAAAGTGTGTATATTATTAGGGTGATCAGATGGGATCATTAGGGTGTCATCTACAGTTTCCCCTGGGGGGCAGTTCACAATTTCAGGAGACTGGTCATAACAAATCGATCATAAATCACTCGTCTGGATTAATACAGTTGTTTCACAGAGAATTAACCTCATATTAAACATAGAAAGAAACAATTCAGAACCCTTAAGTGATAGTATAGTGGGTAGAGTACCAGGCTTATAGTGTTGAAAGTTCTGGTTCTTATCCAGTTCGGAGCATGTTTTTTAATTATGTATGTATTTTCAATATATTGATTTTATATTAAACATATTTTAAACTATAAGTTACTGAGAACTTAAATTGTATTTATTGATATATCCAAATTGATTTCAAGGCATATTAACAAATACATATTGATAAAATTGGTGTATAAGCTGACTACTATAAATTAGAGAGTAGGGATTTTTTTTACAAATCTGTATATATATTGGGATGATTTTGGTGACATGGGGCCAGTTCTCAATTTCAGGAGATTGTCCCTGGAAGCTGCATGATAACCATCATGTGTCATAACTCAATCACCAATGCAGGGTCATTTTTCCATCTAGTGACACCACCAATGCAGGGTCATTTTTCCATCCAGTGACACCACCGATGCAGGGTCATTTTTCCATCCAGTGACACCACCGATGCAGGGTCGTTTTTCCATCCAGTGACACCACCAATGCAGGGTCATTTTTCCATCCAGTGACACCACCGATGCAGGGTCATTTTTCCATCCAGTGACACCACCGATGCAGGGTCATTTTTCCATCCAGTGACACCACCGATGCAGGGTCGTTTTTCCATCCAGTGACACCACCGATGCAGGGTCATTTTTTCCATCCAGTGACACCACCGATGCAGGGTCATTTTGTTTCCATCTAGTGACACCACCGATGCAGGGTCATTTTTCTTCTTCACTACTGTTTGCCCCCTATGTGTGCACCAGTTTTAAACTCTTAGACCCCTTTCACACCGAGCCGCCCATAGCGTCGGCGGTAAAACGTCGCTATTTTTAGCTGTGTTTTACCATTGAATTAGTGGCACATTTCGGCCGCTGGCGGGCGCTTTTACCCCCCACCAGTGGCCGAGAAAGTGTTAAAACGCCCGCAATGCGCCGCAATAGCGCGGACCTTTCCTGACGTCCTGCCAGTGCAGCGCTCTGGTGTGAAGGCCCTCGGGTAGAGTAATGTGAAACCCTTGGGTAGAGTAATGTGAAGTCCTTGGGTAGAGTAATGTGAAGCCCTCGGGTAGAGTAATGTGAAGTCCTCGGGTAGAGTAATGTGAAGCCCTCGGGTAGAGTAATGTGAAGCCCTCGGGTAGAGTAATGTGAAGCCCTCGGGTAGAGTAATGTGAAGCCCTCGGGTAGAGTAATGTGAAGCCCTCGGGTAGAGTAATGTGTAGCCCTCGGGTGGAGTAATGTGAAACCCTCGGGTAGAGTAATGTGAAGCACTCGGGTAGAGTAATGTGAAACCCTCGGGTAGAGTAATGTGAAGCCCTCGGGTAGAGTAATGTGAAGCCCTCGGGTAGAGTAATGTGAAGCCCTCGGGTAGAGTAATGTGAAGCCCTCGGGTAGAGTAATGTGAAGTCCTCGGGTAGAGTAATGTGAAACTCTCGGGTAGAGTAATGTGAAACCCTCGGGTAGAGTAATGTGAAGCCCTCGGGTAGAGTAATGTGAAGCCCTCGGGTAGAGTAATGTGAAGCCCTCGGGTAGAGTAATGTGAAGCCCTCGGGTAGAGTAATGTGAAATCCTCGGGTAGAGTAATGTGAAGTCCTCGGGTAGAGTAATGTGAAGTCCTCGGGTAGAGTAATGTGAAGCCTCGGGCTTTCACACTGGAGACAATGCTGCAGCTGTTTGAGGGCGGAGGCACTATTTTTTACGCTATAGCTCATGCAAAACGCCCTCGGTGTGAAAGGGGCCTTACATACTACAAATATATATATATATATATATATATATATATATATATATATATATATATATACACACAGACAGGATTCCCACCTGAGAGGGGAGGGGGCACAGTAACCAGTGTATATAATGGCAGTGCAGAGCAGGCCATGACCTGTATGTACTGGCAGTGATTAAACACAATGTAGTGACAGGTCAGTAAGCCGTGTGTAATATAAGTTCTGTCCAATCAGCAGTATATGATGGCAATGCCAACATCCCAAGTCTCCCATAATTGATGGCGGGGCTCACAGACAACCGCGAGTGCGGCACAATCTCCCGGCTGTCAACCACAGCAGCCCGAGCCGCCCCTCCTGCAGGCCAGGGGTAGCCGTGGTATCGTTATGGGGATCGATTGTATGAAAGCAGGTGCAGCACGGGACTTCCTATGTGTCCCAGAGTGTTACTCTGCCCTCCTCTCATAACCCTCCAGCTCCCCAAATCACTGAGCGCCCCGCCCTCTGCCAGTACCCAGGGTGAAGTTTACAAACTGTGCCCCTCCCCCCTCTCAGGTGGGGATTCTGGGAAAATAGTGGCATGCAGAGCAAAATACTGTACCTGTATATATATGTATATATTTGTAGTATGTGAGTTTAAAACTGGAGCACACATAAGAGGCTAACAGTAGTGAAAAAGAAAAATGACCCTGCATCGGTGGTGTCACTGGATGGGAAAAATGACCCTGGATCGGTGATGTCATTGGATGGAAAAAAATGACCCTTCATCGGTGGTGTCATTGCATGGAAAAAAATGACCCTGCATCGGTGGTGTCATTGGATGGAAAAAATTACCCTGCATCGGTGGTGTCACTGGATGGGAAAAATGACCCTGCATCGGTGATGTCATTGGATGGAAAAAAATGACCCTGCATCGGTAGTGTCACTGGATGGGAAAAATGACCCTGCATCGCTGATGTCATTGGATGGGAAAAATGACCCTGCATCGGTGGTGTCATTGCATGGAAAAAAAATGACCTTGCATCGGTGGTGTCATTGCATGGAAAAAAATGACCCTGCATCGGTGGTGTCACTGGATGGAAAAAATTTCTGTCAATGGTGTAGCTAAGAGGAAAATGTCGCTGCATCAGTGTCAGTGGGGATAAAGTGCAGCCAATCAGT
This sequence comes from Aquarana catesbeiana, assembly GCF_042186555.1. NCBI lineage: Eukaryota > Metazoa > Chordata > Amphibia > Anura > Ranidae > Aquarana > Aquarana catesbeiana. Next base: position 523,679,413 of record NC_133327.1, on the reverse strand, counting down.
GAAGGGGAGATATGGGCGTGTACATTGTAGTACACACAGATTATAGTGCAGAGCTCAGGGTGAGATATGATGGTTATCATGCAGCTTCCAGGGACAATCTCCTGAAATTGAGAACTGGCCCCATGTCACCAAAATCATCCCAATATATACACAGATTTGTTAAAAAAAACCCTACTCTCTAATTTATAGTAGTCAGCTAATACACCAATTTTATCAATATGTCTTTGTTAATATGCTTTGAACTGGATTAGAACCCACAACCTTCAACACTATAAACCAGTTACTCTAACCACCAGGCTATCACTTTAGGTCTTCTAATTAGTGCTTTTTATGTTTAATATTAGATAAAATGTGTGAAACACTTTATCAGCCCATATAATTAATTGCTATGATTAATCTGTTATGATCATAGACACACATTGTCCTGCTGTCTTTTAGCCTTTCACAATTCCCTCATGTAGGGGCAATAGTGCAATGTGTCCTACAAGTTGGGGTGCAGAGGTGTGCTGGCCATTGTGTTCTGCTATCTATGGAAGCTGTGCCCCCCTCCCCCCACTCACAATACACACGTTTTCAGCATGCCTCTTTATGCTGGAGCAGATGACAGAGAAGAGGAATAAGACAGCAAACCGAGGAACTAATTAATACAGTAGAGGAACCAGAGAACCCAGCACTGCCTGCTTCCCTATTCTGTGTGCTGTAACTAAGATAGATTTACATATCCATATACAGAGCAGAAGACATGTATGTCTGCAGAATGATGATCTGTGGTTGTTACTACCTTATTGCTCATTGGTCCTAAAATCTTCCTAATAGAGACTACTATATTTATAAACTCAGAATGCTGACTTTGAATCTCAGAATTCTGACTTTCAAACTCAGAATTCTGTATTTTTTTTATGATGGCCCCAGGGCTCTTCCATAGTTTTGCAATGCATAATAATCTAGTTTTAATTCCTCATGTCTAAGTTAGTTTTGATGGTCAGATAATTTTGATGGTCAGAAATTTTGGTCAGATATCCAAACAAACAGATGTAGCTATAAAAAAAAAATAGTGTGTGCCAAACTATCAATGATGCTGTATGTGCCACATGCAGTGAAAAGGACTATATAAAATAAGGAAAAATCAAAAGTAAGGGATGTAAACCCAGATAAAGTAGAAAACATGAAAAATAAAGGGGTAAAAATGATACATATATTTCTGGATTTAGACTCCCTGATTCTCATGAAGGCACACAGCTGGTTCCCAAGTCCATAATGTAAAAACTTTATTATATGCTCACTGGAAACATAGGGGGTTATTTACGAAAGACAAATCCACTTTGCACTACAAGTGAACTCCAAGTGCACTTGGAAGTGTAATCGCTGTAAATCTGAGGGGTAGATCTGAAATGAGGGGAAGCTCCTTTCATTTTATCATTCAATCATGTGCAAGCTAAAATGCTGTTTTTTATTTTCCTTGCATGTCTCCCTCAGATCTACAGCAACTGCACTTCCAAGTGCACTTGTAGTGCAAAGTGGATTTGCCGTTAGTAAATAACCCCCATAGTAATAACTTGGCAGAGCAAACCTCAAAAGGAGAACTGTTGCTATCCATCACCAATCTCATAAAATCAGTTAAAAAATATGATTCCTGGCTATTCATTTTAGCATGATGTTCACAACCACTTAAAAATGTGTGCAGAAATACTATAGGTTTCATATTGTATACTGTATATCCATTTAAGTTAGAGTAAGTTATCCAATCTAATTCAATGTAAAGTTAGTCTCATGCCCCGTACACACGGTCGGACTTTGTTCGGACATTCCAACAACAAAATCCATGGATATTTTCCTACGGATGTTGGCTCAAACTTGTCTTGCATACACACGGTCACACAAAGTTGTCGGAAAATCCGATCAAAACGCAGTGACGTAAAACACGTACATCGGGACTATAAAGGGGCAGTGGCCAATAGCTTTCATCTCTTTATTTATTCTGAGCATGCGTGGCACTTTGTGCGTCGGATTTGTGTACACACGATCGGAATTTCCGACAGATTTTGTTGTCGGAAAATTTTATATCCTGCTCTCAAACTTTGTGTGTCGGAAATTCCAAAGGAAAATGTGTGATGGAGCCTACACACAGTCGGAATTTCCGACAACAAGGTCCTATCACACATTTTCCGTCGGAAAATCCGACCGTGTGTATGGGGCATCACAGTACAAATACTTATGGTCATAATGCCAATTGTCATATTTCCAATAAAATCATATTGCAATTCATGTATCATTTACTAGATGGTAAAATGCAGAAATCAAGTGGTCTTTAACGATACTGACATGATATACAGACAGTTTAGCCATTTAGGGCTCAATGTTCTCAATGGTTCAGGTATATAATCCTCCATATACCAATAGGACATCACAAGTGTTTTACTTATTCAGTGGCAGATCTACCAGTCACACTGACCAGGTATTAGACATGTGCAATTAGTTTTTTTACGAATCGAAATTCGGCTGAATTTTACGTGATTTAGAGATTTGGATGTATTACAATGGGAACAAATTTCAAAGAATCCGTAATAAACTATAACCCCTGGTAAAAAGTATGGAATCACCACTCTTGGAAAATGTTCATTCAATTGTTTAATTGTGTAGAAAAAAACTAATCACAGACATGCCTCAAAACTATTTTCATATCAAGCGTAACTCCACTTTTGTTGAGAGAAAAACATTCCCCTCTGGGTGATCTATGTACATTGCAAGGATTATAACAACCTTTGTTGCAGATTCCTACCTTTTGTTATTCTGAATAAATCCCTGTTTGTTCCTCTGTGCCTCTGTGGGTCTAATGGGAGTGGTTTCATAATTATCAGTCAGCTGTGCACCTTCTGGGCACTAATGAGGAAATCTGCAGGGCCTGTATCCCTTTAGATGTGCTCCTATTGGGAGTATCTTACCAAAAAATGACATTCAGTATCTTAGGCAGACTTCTGGGAATATTGGTGAGCCAATTACACAAGTAGGAAATTATGTTTCTGGGGGGGTGGTCAGTACAGAACAACTCCAGGTAACCATATTGCATTGCATTTTCAGAAAATTACAGCGGCTGCAGATTGAAAAGGAAAGGTAATTTTTAATATCATTCAATTACAATATGATTAGTGTTGCAATTATATGCGCTACATTATTTTTTCTCTATTTGCTATTTTTTTACCGCACGAAAGTGGAGTTACCCTTTAACATTCCAACCTTCTGGCTTTAGGAAATACTTAAAATAAGAAAAAAGAAAGAAAACTGTATTCAGTTGCAACTGTTTTTGCAGATCAAGCAGAAGAAAAAAATATGGACTCACTAAATTCTGAGGAAAATATTATGGAATCACCATGTACTTTGCAGTTCTATAAAACATCTGCATCAGATTACAGCCTGAAAAATTATGTCATCATCACCAAACATCCTTTCAATTGATGGAATAAGAAAAGTGTCCAAAATCTCAATAAAAACTTGTGAATTTATTCAAGATTTAATGACGGTCATCTGCCCTGTACCTTTGACCTGACATGCAACCCCATATCATCAATCATCGTGGAAATTTGCATGTTTTCTTCAGGCGGTTGTCTTCATACATATCATTGAAATGGCACCAAACAAAAGTTCCGTTATCATCACCCTCCCCAATGCAGATTCCTGATTCTGCAAAACAGCAAATTTATTTGTATTTGTTTGTTTCATTCAGATGACATGATGCAATAGTTTGGGCCTTTTGTTAATGTTTGAAGCATCCAGAATAACATAATATAACGAATGATCCGAATTGATTTGGATCCATTCGTTTGTAATCTAATGAGCGTAGCATGAATATTCTACTAGGATTCTTTTTGTATTGGGGTTGAACTTGAGAGACCATTTGTTTAATTTGTATGTGCGCGGCCAAACAAAGTCAGTTGGGAATGGGGAAATGAACTCAATTTAATAACATAACTAATGAATATATATTATTCAGAATAATTAGTTTTATTTGGATGAGAGCGGAGCAGTAGTCTTTGACTCTTGGATAATCAGCCGATTCTTTTTGCATTGACATTTTTCATTATTATAAAAAATGCACTACATTTGAAATGGAAACATATCACAATAAATACAGTAAGGTATAAAAGTGAAATAAGATGATTCCTCATTATTGTGTTTGGGTTGAATGGAGGTGAATTTAACAGAATCTCTGAATCATAACAGAATGAATGAATCCGAAAAATTTTTTGTTCTATTCATTACTTTTGGATGCAGGTGACTCTAGTCGATAGCAGAACTTCCGAAAATATGTATTGATTTGGAACAATGAATATTTACTCTCTCGAAATAACCAAAATGTTCCAAAAACAAATCATTCAAACATAATGATTACGACGAAACAAAATGATTTACTTAACCAATGAAACAGAAACAAAATAAAACAAAAATGTTCTGTCATGCACATCTCTACCTGCTATATATTCACAGTGTGATGAAGACTGGATATCCAGTTATCCTGAACCATATTTTCAACTACTCCACCCACACACACCAAACATTGTCCACAGAAGCAGGAGAAAGGACACCCTTGCACCTGTCAGGTATCACCATAGGGGCATATTTATAAAGCAGTAAATGAGACATTCATCAAAAATTCTTTGCAGGTAAATCTTCCTAGTGCACGTTGAAATTTAAGTCAGTGCTTCCCCTTCAGTGAATTTTTGGTAAACCTGGTCACCTATCTCTCTAAACCAGTGTTTCTCAACCTTTTTTCAGTCAAGGCACCCTTTAAAAGCATGCATAATCTCGAAGCACCCCACTCTAAAATGTAAAAAAACTAAATAAATAGTTTTACATTCTGTATCGCAGCAGCATCCATGCACATGGGCCACCCAACATTATAGGTGATTTATTCCCTCACTTTTGCAAACTGGTACTGTCTAATATTCTAGCATTTCTCTCTCCCCCTTTCATTCCCTTTCTCTGCTAACGTGACTCCAGTGCTGACAGAGAAGGGCGGGGGAGGAGCAAACAAGGAAGTTCTGCATGCGCCTGATGTTCTCCTTATCAACCAATGACGTCATTGGCTGTTAGGATGTACATGGCTGGCTTGCACAGTGCCCCAGTTGGAAATGCTGCACAATAAAAACCCGACTTTGTGTAACAAAAAGTTAGGCTTGATCCACTTTCTGGCTTGTTGTCAATTTTCGGGCAATTTGTAAGCATTTTGCCAAGGCATCCCTGAAGAACCCAAAAGGCACCCTGGTTGAAAAAGGCCGATCTAAAAAGAGTACCCAACACACTTTATCTCATTATATAGCAACAGGATAAAAGGAAAGTGTACCAAAATTTTGAACAAACAATAAAGACATTTATAGGATAGTACTGGCTTTTCAATTAATGATTGTAATAGAATTGTTGTTCATATCTGTCCTGAAGTGACAGTTTTTTTCTCCAATTGGATGGTTTTTGAAGCAGGAATTTATCTAAGGCATCTCTCCTTTTAGATACATTTCATTTATAGACTAATTTGTGTCTAACCATGTCGCTTGATAAACGCCACCATAGATGCACAAACTTCATGCAATGCCAGCTGCGTACAATAGTGGGGCAATTAACTTTTAACATATCCTTTCAAAGATTTGGCCCCGTAAATAACAGATGCATCCCTGGAAACTCAGACGTTACAGCTGCATGCAGTCCTCTGGCACATGTGACCCTGGCGCATGCTAAGTAACAGGCGCACACTTTTTTGCCATTTAGTTTCCCATTAATAATTTTGCTTATGATATGAAAATAATAACATTTAAAGTGGATGTAAACCCTCACATATACCCAGTGAAGTGAACAGCCCCAGATGATACACAGGGATGAAACAAATCTCCCTACATACGTTTTACATGTATATCTGCTGTCTTCATCTTTATTTACTATTTAGAAAGTGCACGTCATGTTGGAATTTTCTCTTCCTGTTTCAGCAGTGGGTGTGGAATCTTGCCATACACTGTGAGACAACCGATTGGAGAAAAGGCACCCCCCCCCCCCGTCCACACAGGCAGAGACTTGCAAAGCTGTGCTGTGACTTGACCAGCTGTCTGATAATTTATAGCACCCACCCTGACACAAATTTCAGGCTGATTCTATCACATGTGTCAGAGAACTTCAGAAGTTATCATGCTGATAACAGAAGAACAGGTCAGGAGACAGTCACGAGACTTAGGGCTTTGAAGAGAGATAAGAAAATACTGCAGAGCATACACGGCCATTTTAATATTCAATAAATAATGTATGTTTATAATGAAATAGCCAGAACAGTTTCAATAAAATTATCCAGTAAGGTTATGTGTTGATTTTTTCATCTTTTCTTTGAATTACTAAACCAAGTTCCCTAGGTTGATTTTTTTTTTCTGTGATAGCGTAGCAACTTTATTGTGTAGTGATTGCATTAACCACAGTTACTGTTTATAAAAGGCCTTTTGAAAAAAGTTTCCTGGAACAGTCACGACAACATTTTTACAGAGGAAAGAACTTTCCTCCAAACTACTATACATGCAATCTAATTACATAAGTATAGAGTAACAGTTTGAAGCTTATGGCTTGTAAAAGAAAACTACTGTTGATTTTTAAAGAGAGAAACTAAGCTTTAAATTAACCTATTACCAAATGTTAACTGGACATGTAAAAAACAATTATTGAACAGCGACCTAATTCTCCCAGTCATTCCCATCCTCTCCACCATGCACATACAGTATATTATTATATCATCACAATTAAATAGTAGAGAGCTGCGAGATTGTGGGAGAAAGAGCAGGGGTACGGGCATAGGCATGCGCACAGGGTGTGCCAGGTGTGCATGGGCACATCTTAATCCAGGGGGTTGGCAACCCATCAATTAGGATCTACCTGTTGATCGCAAAGCCCCCACCCCCACATGTAATTTACCAACCCCTTCCTTTTCTGAAGGAACACAGTGAGTACTGATCACTCACTGTGTTACATAGTTACATAGTAGGTGAGGATGAAAAAAGACAAAAGTCCATCAAGTCCAACCTATGTGTGTGATTATATGTCAGTATTACATTGTATATCCCTGTACGTTGTGGTTGTTCAGGTGCTATTCTAATAGTTTTTTGAAATTATCAATGCTCCCCGCTGATACCACCTCCTGTGGAAGGAAATGCCACATCCTTGCCGCTCTTACAGTAAAGAACCCTCTACGTAAGTTTACGGTTAAACCTCTTTTCTTCTAACTTTAATGAGTGGCTGCGTGTCTTCTTAAACTCCCTTCCGCTAAAAAGTTTTCACCCTATTGTGGGGTCACCAGTACGGTATTTGTAAATTGAAATCATATCCCCTCTCAAGCGTCTCTTCTCCAGAGGGAATAAGTTCAGTGCTCGCAACCTTTTCTCATAACTAACATCCTTCAGACCTTTTATTAGCTTTGTTGCCCTTCTTTGTACTTGCTCCATTTCCAGTACATCCTTCCTGAGGACTGGTGCCCAGAACTGGACAGCATACTCTAGGTGCGGCCGGACCAGAGTCTTGTAGAGCGGGAGAATTATCATTTTATCTCTGGAGTTGATCCCCTTTTTAATGCATGCCAATATTCTGTTTGCTTTATTAGCAGCAGCTTGGCATTGCATGGCATTGCTAAGCCTATCATCCACTAGGACCCTTTTCCATTCTAGATTCCCCCAGAGGCTCTCCCCCCAGTGTATAGATTGCATTCATATTTTTGCCACCCAAATGCATTATTTTACATTTTTCTACATTAAACCTCATTTGCCATGTAGTTGCCCATCCCATTCATTTGTTCAGATCTTTTTGCAAAGTTTCCATATCCTGCGGAGAAGTTATTGCCCTGCTTAGCTTAGTATCATCTGCAAATACAGAGATGGAACTTTTTAACCCATCCTCCAGGTCGTTAATAAAGAAATTAAATAGAATTGTTCCCAGCACAGAACCCTTAGGAACCCCACTACCCACCCCTGACCAATACGAGTACTCCCCATATATCACCACCCTCTGAACTCAGCCTTGTAACCAGTTTTCCATCCATATACTCACCCCCTATGGTCCTTGCCAATGGTCCATGTAAATGTTTATGGGGAACTGTGTTAAATGCTTTTGCAAAATCCAGATACACCACGTCTATGGGCCTTCCTTTATCTAGATGGCAACTCACCTCCTCATAGAAGGTTAATAGATTGGTTTGGCAAGAACAATTCTTCATGAATCAATGCTAATTACTGCTAATGATACCATTTTCATTACTAAAATCTTGTATATAGTCCCTTACCATCCCCTCCAAGAGCTTGCATACTATTGATGTCAGGCTAACTGTTCTGTAATTTCCAGGGATGTATTTTGGAAATATTGGTGCTACATTGGCTTTTCTCCAATCAGCCAGTACCATTCCAGTCAGTAGACTCTCAGTAAAAATTAGGAACAATGGTCTAGCAATTACTTGACTAAGTTCCCTACGTACCCTCGGGTGCAAGCCATCTGGTCCCAGTCGTTCATTAATGTTACGTTTCCCAAGTCTAATTTTAATTTTGTCCTCTGTTAACCATGGAGGTGCTTCCTGTGATGTGTCATGAGGATAAACACTTCAGTTTTGGTTACTAAAGCCCCCCGATTCCCTTCCGAAGACTGAGGAGAAGAATAAATTTAATACCTTCGCCATCTCCCCATCCTTTGTAACCAGATGTCCCTCCTCATTCTTTATGGGGCAAATATGGTCTGTCCCCCCTTTTTACTGTTTACATACTTAAAGAATTTCCTGGGATTTTTTTTGCTTTCCTCCGCTGTGTCTTTCGTGTTCTATCTTAGCCGCTCTAATTGCACCCTTACATTTCTTGTTGCATTCTTTATAAAGCCTGAATTCTGATGATGATCCCTCAACCTTGTATTTTTTGAAGGCCTTCTCCTTTGCTTTTATATGCATTTTTACATTGGAGTTAAGCCATCCAGGACTTTTGTTAGCTCTTTTAAATTTATTACCCAATGGGATGCATTGACTAATGCTCTTATTTAATATGCTTTTAAAGCAAACCCATCTCTCCTCCGTGTTCTTTGTTCCTAAGATTATATCCCAATTTATGTCTTCTAGCAAGGTTCGTAGTTTAGGGAAGTTGGCTCTTTTCAAATTCAGTGTCTTTGTATTCCCCTAATGTTTCCTATTTGTGTGATTAATACTGAAGCCAATTGACCTGTGATCGCTGTTTCCTAAATTGTCCCATATTTCCATGTCCGTGATCAGGTCTGTATTGTTGGTAATCAGTAGATCCAGTAACACTTTCTTTCTAGTTGGTGTGTCTACCATCTGAACCATGAAATTGTCCTGCAAGACATTTAGGAACTGGCGAGCCTTAGACGAATGCGTGGTTCCCTCTGCCCAGTCTATGTCTGGATAATTAAAATCCCCCATTATGATAACACTTCCCTTCCTTGCTGCTAATCCAAATTGTGATAGGAGATCCGTCTCCGGCCTATAGCATACTCCCAGTATTATTTTCCCCTTGGCTTCATCCCTTTGAAGCTCTACCCATAAGGATTTCACCTCCTCCCCAGCTTCCTTAGTAATGTCATCTCACACATTCACTTGTACATTATTCTTGATATATAGGCATACCCGATGTGAAATTAAATATATATTTAATTGATAGGATTCCAACATCGTTTAGCTGGTGATTTGTTTGAATCCTATTCATTCAATATATATTCAATTTCTATCTCACATCTGGTTACACTTAATTATATATTAATTATATTTTTTGTTTCACTTTTCACATTAAGATTTGTGTTTGCATATCTTATCTGGTATAGCAACTTTGTTGCTCATCCTTTACATTGATTTATATTTTCATACATTTATTGTTTCACGTATACTTTTTTGTATCAAGAAATCACTTGTGGATGCGCGCTTGTACTATTTTATGATACTTTTGGATCTTTTGTATTTTGGGCTTACATGAGCAGCTGCACCGTTTTTTTTCTTTATATATGGTTAGCGCAAATACACCTTTCCAATATAGGCATACCCCTCCCCCCTTTTTACTCTCCCTATCCCTGCGATAAAGGGTATATCCTTGAATGGTTGCCAGCCAATCATGAGAGCTGTTGAACCAGGTCTCTGAAATTCCCAGAAAATCCAAATCCTCCTTGTACAACAGTATCTCTAGTTCACCCATCTTGTCCGCCAGGCTCCTGGCATTGGTGAATATGCCACGTAGTTTAGACCGGTCACATACTATCCTCTTATTGGGTGTTCCAAGATTGCAACTAGGACTTGTTACTATACTTACCTTGGGTTTATGTGCTTTAGTCAACCTACCAATAATGCCCCCAATACTACCCTCTGGAATATGTTCCACGCTGACTATCTCTACCTCTCGGCCCTCCCTCCTCCCCATCGCCTAGTTTAAAAACCCCTCTTTTTGGCCATCTTTACTCCCAGCTGATCTGCACCCAACTCTTTAGATGCAGTCTGTCCCTTCCATATTACTGGTGACCGACTGAGAAGTCGGCCCAGTCCTCCAGGAACCCAAACCTCTCCTTACTGCACCAGCTCCTCAGCCATTTGATTACTTCCCTAATCTCCCTCTGCCTTTCTGGTGTGGCTCGAGGTACCGGTAGTATTCCTGAGAATACTACCTTGGAGGTCCTTTTCCTCAATTTTGCTCCCAAGTTCCTAAAATCATTCTTTAGGACACTCCATCTGCATCTGACTTAGTCATTGGTGCCAACGTGCACCACAACAGCCGGGTCTTCCACCAGCCCCTCCCAGTAATCTGTCCACCAGATCCGTGATGTGCCAAACCCAAGCACCCGGTAGACAACATACAGTTCGACGCTGCAGGACTTTGTTACAGATTGCCCTCTCTGTCCTTTTTAAGAATTGAGTCCCCTACCGCCAGAATCTGTCTTTCCTTTCCCTTCACTTCCCCCCCACTCTCACTGGAGGAGTTCTTCCCCCGGCAGCAAGGAGAGTCCCTCAGCTCCAGCAGTGCTGGTCCCTGACTGGTTTCACCAATGTCACTCAATGGAGCGTACTTATTGGGATGCACCAGCCCTGGATCGGCCTCCCTGCCACTTCTTCCCCCTCTGCACTTCCTGACTGTCATTCATCTACTCTTTTCTAGTGCTGCACCTCATTGTCTCCACCCGCCTCTGTGCTGGCCCCTGCCGGGTATGTTTCCGACTCTTCTTTAGTATAGAGGGTCTTCTCAGTGCTGACAGTTGCTTCCCCAGATTCAGAACCTGGGCTTCCAGGGAAACAATGTGCTTACATTTTGCACAGCAGTATTCTTTCTCGATCAGATGATCAAGGAACGCATATATGCCGCAAGATGTACACATGCCGCAAGTCGCATCTCCACACCCGCTGGGCATTGTACCTACTAATTTAATGAGGATTGGGGATTATACCCTGTCCAAATTACCTAACAACTAGATTCCTAACACTAATACTACTAGCTTCATTCCATGTTTATTACTCAGCACAGAGCATTCCCCATTCATTCACTTTCCAGTGCAGCGGAGGCTGCAGAGAAAGGGACTGGAGAATCTCTGTCCTCAGTCCCTTTCTCTATCTCAAAAGGGAGACATCAGGAGTCTGTTTAGACCCTGATATTTCACTAAAGCCCCTCAACGGGGCTCCTAAAAATAGTAACAAAAATAATATTGTGAAAAATAAATTGTCAAAAAACACAAAATAATATAAAAAAACTACTGACACTGTCCACTGCCCTACTGACACCACTCTCTGCCCTTCTGACACTGTCCACTGCTCTACTGAAAGCATCCTCTGCCCTACTGACACATTCTCTACTCTACTGACATCATCCACTGCTCTACTGACACGTATACATACACACACATGCATGTGTGCTTGAGCTTTGGGGTGCACACCCTAATGCAATACGCTGTTATCCTTAGCTTTGCTTTGTATTGTTATTGAATTATTTGTATTAATAAAGCACTATTGCAAAGTCCCCTTAAGTCAAAAATGTTTAACCCTGAGGTTTGAAGGCGATGCCACAAAACCTTCACCTTTCAACCTGACTTGTCCCTACTGACCCTCTCTATAAGTAACTGTTAATTTCCTAGAAGCCAACAATCTTCATTTGCTTCCACTTAGACCTATAAAAGTATTTACATTTCAATGGATAAAACATGTATAACATTTTTGCAGGAAACGGTATGACTTTCTAAGTCGGGAGAAAAAGTATTCACTACTGAAATCATACCTCTTTTTTTTTTCTCCTTTTTTTTTTTTTTTTTCGCCACTTCAGTTAACTTAATACAGAGACAGCTTTCAGATTGATGGTCATATATGTCTCTTGCCGAGTCACATCATTGTGGCCTTTCAGACTTTTACTTTGTGCATTCCATATGTGAGTGATTACAATAGTACAAAAGTGTAGCACGAAAAACACCTGCTTTATACATCCCGGCCAGCCGGCCACGCAATCTCTTATTATTACTATACATGACTGTACCTTATTGCTTTTCAGCCTAATAAACCTTCCCCCTCCCACCCCCCAATAACCCACCCCTATTATTCCGAGGCACACCTTATATCAGGCTATTATTCTTTCATTGTTTTCTCTTGGCTTCAAGATTCTATACTATGCCTAATACAACTTCTCTGCCTTGGTAGAAAGACAATTGTTCTCAGCGCTAAAATAGCACTGGTAAAGAGCATGGCATTGCTTGGATCCACGGATTCCATAGCTTCACGAACGTGTTGTAGTTGCCTAGCCTTGTGTAGAATGTCCTTTCGCTCCATATTGTAGAATTGACAGTTCCAACCCAGGCTTCCGGGGTTGGGGGTGTTCTTGATTGCCAGGCTTGTGCTATTAATTTTCTGGCTTGAAACAAGCATCTTGCTATTGCTACGGCTGTGCTTCTGTCCCTCATCCCGTTATTAACGTGTCCCAACACGCAGATCTTAGGATCAAGCTCTAAATTAACTCTAAACGTAGTATTTATTTTCTTTAGAATCTCCGTCCAGTACCTAACAAGTTTTGGGCACCTCCAGACCATATGGATTAGGTCGCCTGTTCCTCTGCATCTAGGGCACTCATCATTAATTCTACGACCAAGCATAAACAGCTTTTTTGGTGTATAGTAGTATCTATGCAGCAACATCAGGTGGGAGGCTTTTTGTGAGGGAGAAACCGACACCTCTGATCCAAGTTCAAGAATCCTCTTCCACTGTTCGTCCGTTATCTCCCCCACATCGGCCGCCCACTTGTCCCTTCCCCCCGATAGGCCTACCTTCATATTTCTTCTCTTTGTTAGTTGGGTGTATATCTCTGTGATTAAGCCCTTGGTGGTCTCTGACTTAATTATTGTTTGTAGTAGTGAAATCCTGCACCATATTGGGGGTTGTCTGCTGAACTGCTTACTCAAGGCATGCCTAATCTGTAGGTAGTTATAGAATACCTGGTTTGGTATCCCTTACTCATGTCTCAGATCCTCAAAAGATTTCAGAGTATCTCCTTCATATAGTTGTATCAGCCGGCTTATCCCACACTTTTCCCACGTCTTATTCCTATCGACTGTTAGTAATTCGTGCAATTGCTTGTTGTTCCACATTGGTGAGTGTTCTGATATTCCTTTATACCCCATTATTTTCTTAGCTGTCTGCCAAGCCCTAGTGATCATTTTGAATGTCAGGATTTCTCCTTGCAGTGAATCTGCCTCCAGTGCTCCCTCTAATGAGCTGTGTGAATTCCCCTGTAGAATAATTTTAACATTATTACTTCCCCCTCCTTCGGTGGCACATCCACCCAATTATTGCAATTGGGCTGCCAGGAAATAGATAAACGGTTGGGGAACCCCCAGTCCCCCCTCCGTGTCGGGGCGCTGCAGTTTTTGTAGGCCGATCCTGGCCTGCCCTTTTTTCCATATTAGATCCCTGAAGAGGGATTGGATCTTTTGAAACCACTTTTCCCTGATCCAAACAGGGGAGTTGTGGAGTAGATATAGCAACTGCGGCATCCAAACCATTTTTATCAAATTGGCTTGACCCACCACAGACAAAGGGAGTCTGCTCCAAGTATCACATATTCTCTTGAATTTTGATAAGAGAGGGACCAAATTGTCCTCAATAAATGCACCGGGGTCCTTGGACAGCACAACGCCAAGATATTTCATTTTCCCTGTAACCTTCAATTGCGGCAGACACATCGAGGTAGGATTAGCCAATAGATCAACCGGTAGGAGCGATGACTTCTCCCAGTTAATAGCTAATCCCGAGAACTTTCCGCAGTCCTCCACTAGCTGCGTCACTTTCTTCAGTGAGGAGGTCGTGTCCCCCAGGAAGAATATAATGTCGTCTGCGAAAAGCGCTATTCTCTCTTCCCTCCCTTTTCTTTGAAATCCCTGTATTTCAGATGATGATCTCACTGCTCCCGCCAGTGGCTCCATGGCCAAGACAAACAGCAAAGGAGACAAGGGGCACCCCTGTCTTGTCCCTCTTTCGAGGGGGAAACTTTCCGAGTATTCGCCGTTTATCTTGAGCCTTGCCCTTGGATGGTTGTATAGGATTTTTAACCAGCAAATAAATACAGGGCTGAATCCAAACTTCTCTAGCACCCTGCCTTGGCAGCGTCCAAAGACAATATAGCTCTGGATCCCGCGTTGTCTGTTGGTACCTGAAGATTCAGATAAGCCCTTCTGATATTTGTGCTAGTGGACCGGCCAGGATAAACCCCGATTGGTCCGGGTGCACAAGTTTCGCAATGTATTTATTTAATCTGGATGCCAGCACCCTTGCGATAATCTTAACATCTGTACACAACAGGGATATCGGTCTATATGAAGAAACGTCCGATTGATCTTTCCCCTCCTTCGGGATCACTACTATATCGGCCTCCGACATTGATAGGGGCAACCTTCCATCCTTGATCGTCCGCTCCAGCACTTTTAGGAGCTCCGGGAGCAGGACCTCCCCGTATTTCCTATAAATTTCCAGCGGCAGCCCATCCGGGCCCGGAGATTTCTGGCCTGACAACTCAGCGACTGCCTTTTGCAGCTCCTCTAAAGCCAGAGGGGAGTCCATCTCTCTCCTATCCCTCTCCGAGATTACGGGCAGGTCTACCCCTTTTAAGAATCCGTCCATATCACGCCGGTTCAAACCCCGGCGTGACCTGTACAGGTCTCTATAGAATGTAGAAAAAGTTTCTAAGACTTCGGCGGGATCAGATGTAATCTTTCCAGCCGGTGTCTTAATTGAGGAGATGGCCAATGAGGATAAATTAGACTTAATTAAAAGAGCGAGCATCCGGCCTACTTTCTCCCCCTCACCAAAGTAGTTTTGTTTCTGGAAAAGTCTCTTATTCTCTGCTCTTCTATTGATTACTTGTTTATACTCTTGTTGTTTGTTGAGCCAAATCTCCTGTTTTTCAGGGGTTGGATCTAACACATATTGTGCTTCTGCTTCCATGGCTTCCCTACTGGCCCTCGCCTCCCAATCCCTTGATGTTTTCTTCACTATAGCGACCTGCTGGTGTAGTAGTCCCCTAAGGTATGCTTTTAGGGTATCCCACACTACCCCTGCTGGTGCTGTACCTGAATTAAATGTTACAAACTCTTTTAATTTGGAGGCTACTTCTGCTGGGCTGCTTATCAGGTCCAACCATAGTGGGTTTATTGTCCACCTTTTCTGACTAGATCTAATACTTAAGTTTAGGGTTAAGGTCAGGGGTGAATGATCCGATATTCCCCTTGGTCTATACTCTATATTTCCTGTTAATCGCAGGGCTTCACTGTTACCCACTGCCACTTCCTCATCTCTAGTTTTAAAAAGTTTACACTCTTCTACTGGTCCAGCTTTGAATCTCTTTATATAAGAGGCCCATCTAAAAAGGCATGACCTCTATGCTTTATGCCCTATTTGTCTTGGCCACTACCAGAACAATTTTACTGAGCAATGCTAGGCTCAAATCTACTAGATACATAAAGAACAGGCAGGGTTTTTTTACATTGGCTTTTTACTGAGTTTTAGTAAGATAGGTAGAAAAATCACCCATGGGGCATAGGCAAGAGAAAAACCACAAAACCACAAAGTAAGACAAGACGTATATTAGGAGAATTATGAGCAGAACAAAAGGACTACAGTATAAGGAGAAAGAAGTCAACATGGTAAGGTTAAACTTTTTACAACCATATAATCCAAGCCTTCACATAGTTTTGGTATGTGTCATCTCTTAAAGCTAATAATTTTTGATATAAGAAAGGGAATTTGATTTGTTTAACAGTTCCTGAAGGATTAGGTGTAAGTTGGTATAGGATAGCTAAAGCTGGGGACAGAGATGTCAGGAAACCTGTGGTTTCAAATATCAGTTGGAATATTTTCCTCCAGAAGCTGGCGAGGTGTTTGATTGGCATAAGACGTACACTAACTTTCCAGAGAAACCACAACCTCTCCCACATAATGTAGACATAGAAGGGTAGCATTTGGCTAGTTTGTACATGCTTAGATACCATTGTAATGTGTTTTTTCGGGTTAGTTGCCAATGTTTAATACATTTTTTTGCCTTATAGATAGATTGAAGAGCTAAAGTCTATTGAGATTTGGTATTAGAAGGAAAAGGTCTACCTCCCATTGCAAGAAGAGTGGAGATTTTCTAAAGCTGATATTATTTAAGATGTTGTTGTTGCAGATTCCTTTCGTTTGTTATTCTGAAAATTAGCTGTTTATTTGTCTGTGTCCATGTGCACAGTGAAACTATATGGAAGTGATTTTATAATTATCAATCAGCGCTGCACCTGCAGGACTCTAATTAGGAAAGTGGCAGGGTCTGAATCCCTTTATATGTGATTTCCCTTTGAAAGTATCTCACCAAAAATGAAATTTTTGTTGCATGGGATGCCAAAAGTCTGACTTGTATTTTAGTGCAGACTTCTGGGGAAATCAGTGAGCCAATCACACAAGTAGGAAATGACATTTTCAGGGGGCGTTCTGTACACCATCTGTTTACAGAACTCCTCCAGGTAGCCATATTGCATTGCATGTTACAGAAAATTACAGTGCTGCAGACTGAAGGAAAGGTCATTTTTAATACAATATGACTTGAGTCGCAGTTGTATATGCTATATTATTTTTTGCTAATTTTTTCCCATGAAAGTGGAGTTACCCTTTAAAGGACTCACCTTTTCTTAATCCTGACTGTCCTTTCCCCCTGCCTGTCCTCCCTCCCTTACCTATATCCCCCACCTCTGATTCCTTTCCTTCACTCCATCTGATTAATGGCATATATTGTACATTGCTTTTCCCCTTTCTGCTATAGTGAAAAAATTAGAAAATGACAAGAAAGCCCCAGCTGTCATAGGTGACTTTAGATTACCTATGGTCCTTAGTGGTTCAGGGTACCGCCGTACATTTAACAATTCTGTAATATGAAAATTACAACATTGTGGGTTTATAATGTAACGGTCTGATTGTTCTGAGAATGACTGTCTGTGTCACAAAAAGCTACTTGTACTTTCTTGTTGTCTACTTTAAATAAAGAATTCATAAAAAAAAGGTAATCGCTCTTCCTTTCTCTCTCCAGCGGTAACTGCATGTTGTCTAATGGCATTTCTTCCTCTCAACTTAAGGCAACTTTCCAAAACATTATTATTATTTTTAGATCATTTTGTTCTTTTCCTTCACTCAGATTTCTAAAAGGGTGGAAAGGAGAATCAATGACAAAGTTACAGTGGTTTTTCAGTGTAAATATGGCTAGCTATTACTGCTAGCAGACTTGCTTTAGTTGGTGCACTCTGTTAAATCACAGCCATCTACAGGTTACGAAGATCAACTGTGCTTTTTGTTTAATTTTAAATTGGAGGCAGGACTGGGCATAGGGCAGACTGGGCATTTGCAAGGTGGGCCGGGGCTGCCCAGGCCATGGCCTGTTGATGACCAGGCCACACAGCGGGAGGTAAGCGGTGACCGTGGTCCGGACAGGGCTAACACAGACTGTGTCCACCACTCACCTCCCCATATGCGACCATGCCTGTGTCTCCTCCGGTGGAACTACCAGCAAGGTTGCTGGCTGTAGGGATGAGCTGAGTGTCTCTCTCACTCACACAGCTCAGCCTCAGAGCCAGCACTGACAATGCCCCACCTCCTCCCTCCACACGGACGGGAGAGGAGAGAGAGCGCATCTGCTCCTCCTCCTCCTGTCCCTCTCCTCCTTTGTGTGCCCCACCCTCCCAGCGGATGTGTGGGCAGGATGTTTGAAGCCAGAAAAGAAAAGCTGCTGACAGCCTATGCCTGAGGATCCATCCTGGGATGAGTGAGCTCATCCTCTCTTCTGCCTCTCAGTGTAAAAACAAATTTAACCCCTTCACGCCAAAAGTACGCAAATATGCGGCCTCTTGGCGGATGGGGCTTGGAGCCGTGCTGCCGCATATTTGCTTACCACACTGCAAACAAAGTTGTGCTGAGAGCATGCGCCCTGCATGCTCCCGCCACAATGACAAGCGGGTAACAAAAAGCCCCCGATCACTGCTTGTGATTGGGAGCTTTCCGATCAAATGTCTGCCGTGACAGCCAATCACAGCAGTCACATGATCATAAACCCTGCCCTGCCTCCCTGCATCAGAAACCTATTAAAGGGCCAGGAGGCCGGAGTGCAAATGGATTAAGGGGTGCTTTGTAGACTCTGACAAAAGAGGGGGTTTTGGTGAGCAGAGACCCTCTTACAACAGTGTTCCCCTTTACACCAGTCCATAGCATTCCCCTTACATCAGAGCCCCCCTTAAATCAAGGTTCCCAGAACACCCCTTACATCAGAGTTCCCCTTTACATCAGAGCCCCCCTTAAATAAGGGTTTCCCTTTACATTAGAGTTGACAGAGCTACCCCCTTACAGTGTAAGTGGAAACGTTTCAGACTCTAAAGGGGGGCTGTGCAGACTCTGATATAAGGGGGCTCTGATGTAAGGGGGGGCACTGTGGATTTTGATGTAAGGGGGGCTGTGCGGACTTTGATGTAAGGGAGCAGGGGGAGGGAGGAGCTGGAGATCTGCACAGTGAGCAGAGAGTAAAAGGGGGCACTGTGATTAGAGAGAAAAGGGGGGCATGATTGCAAGGGGCACTGTGATGGGGGGCTGTGATTGCTAGGGGCACTGTAATGTAAAGGGACACTGTGATATAAAGGGGACTGCACTTTAAAGGGGCACAGTAATCATTGCACTGCCCCTTTACAGTGCAATCCTCTTTACATTACAGTGTGGAGGACTGACTGTGAATGTCCCATCAACAATCACCCCCCGCGAATGCCTAAACACCGCCTACCCCCCCCCCCCCCATCTCTGGAAAAAGTGACTATTTTTTGTCCCTGTCTGGGCCTGACTAGAGGCACACAAATATTTGCTATTTACTCAGTAATATCTTTAGAAAAAATCACATATTTTTAATCACTAAATAAAACCTAAAACAAGAATACCATATTAAGTGCCATCCCCACAGGAGCCGCTTGGTAGATTGGGTTCTCTGTTCTTCTGGGTTCTCTGTTCTTCTGCCTCAACTCTGAGAACAACCTCAGCCCCTCTGATGCACCAGGTTACGCAAATGGATACTGCACTGCTACTGGGAACACATATATAGATGCACTCCAAACAACTAAGGTTCAGTATCAAAAAGCAAACATCAGACTGGTTAGTGGTAAATTAACCCAGCATATTGTCATGGGTTGAAGAAATTAGCAGCATGCACATAAATGAGTAAATAAAGGATTAGGTCAATCACAGTTCACTAGACAATATGTTAATTAGAGTAAGGCTAATCATAGACGGAGCAATTTTCTTTCGTGCAACCATGGGTTGAAAGAAAGAAAATCGCTTGATTCCCCTATCAACAAAGTCAGTGTTGATGGGGTGGAGTCCCTCTTGTGGAGTCATTGTGTTTTACCGGTGGGGGGGGAGCGGCCTGGGGAAGGGAGAATACAGTGATTATTGCTAGCTATAAAAATAATCACATGTAAAATCTAACAGGCTGGTTAAACCCAAGTTGATTGATGTATCAACTTAGGTACATTCAGCCTGCCCATAACCTTGGCCGGTCCAGTTGAACAGGTTGAGATTCGAACCGTCTATGGCTGGCTTAAACATGGTAATCCACAAAATCAGCAAAAAGAAATGCCATCAGAAAACAGTACCTGCAATGATAATCAATACTTCAATAACCCCTCTGTAAACAATAGGCTATAACAACTTTAAAATGCACTCTATATGAATGTCAGCAAAGAAATTTTGGACTCCCTAAAGAGGTACTTCTTACTGTGGACAATGGGCAAAGTTCTTGTGAATAAAGTTAAAAAAATAAAATCCAAGAAATGTAAAAAGTCCTCAATTAGATAAGACATAAATGTTTAATGAGGATAATCATAAGAGGATAATCCTGTTAAGAGCTTTTCCACCACACCACGTGGAGGTCGTGACACCACTCCCCTATAGGTATCAACTCACCAGAGATAAGGCAAGGTAGTGTTAATCGATTCAGCCCGATGTCTAGTGGAGACACAAAAAGCACTGACAGAGGAGCTCCAGTCAGTAAAAAAAAATAAAAGTTAGCAGCTGCAAATACTGTAGCTGCTGACTTTTTTTTTTTCAAATTCTTTATTTGCAAAGAGATAGGATAACAGCATCAAACAAACATCAATACAGCGGGCACATCAATTTTTTCCAGACTGTAAATACATATCGACCGATTAAACCCTGTAAATCAAACAATAAGGCCTGACTGTTTGTATAAGCTTGTACAATCCTGATCTGAGTTACCGGTCTTTAATTTAAAGAGGTTCACTGTGTCCTGTTTAATATTAGGTTCTACCCCTTATTTTTTTTTCCTTTTTTATATACAGTAGGGTGAGAGTAAGAAAGCTAAAGAAGAAGAAAGGGAAAAGAAAAGTATTGAGAGAGAGGGGAGAGGGGGGAGGAGGGAAGGATAAGGGGGGCACGGTAAGAAAGGGGAGGGGGCCCCTTCCTCCAGCCCCACCATCAGTTTCTCAATGTTCATCCCTGATTTCCAAGTTACCAAGTACTTAAGCCACCTGCCCTGCGTACTCCTCAGAATAGAAGAATTTGAGCCAATAGAACCACTTCTTGGAAAACTGTTCTCCAAGTCCCTTGTCGGTTGCTACAAGATCCTCCATTTTGTAAATATCAGCTATCTTCCTCAACCATACTGCTATAGCCGGGGGCTCCATCCGTTTCCAGAACAGGGGGATGCAACTTTTCGCTGCCGTGACCAGTGAGGGCAGGACTGATTTCCTGTATGCCTTGCTCGGTATTTCATGATGATGTAGTAGAAAGAACTCGGGAGTCTTGGGCAGCTCCCGATCTGTGAACTTCTGTGTGATGTGGTGTACCTCCGACCAGAAGGGGGCCAGGAGTCTACAAGACCAGAAGATATGAAGCAGAGTGCCCGCCTCCTCTCCACATCTCCAACATACGTCTGTGCTCTGAGGGAACATCCGATGTAACCTGTCTGGTGTGTAGTACCAATGTGACAAAACCTTAAACCCTGCTTCCTGTTGAGCGGCACAGATCAAAGTTTTATATGTAAAGAGAAATATTCTCTCTGCCTGTCTCTCGTTTAGCCTTAGTCCAAAGTCTCGTTCCCATTTGGCTAAGTAGGGAGGTCTGAATCCTTTGGGGGGTGAGATAAGGAGTTGGTAAGATAGTGAAATGACATGACGCACCGGATCCTGCTCTGTGCAGAGAAGCTCAAAAGCTGTCAAGGCTCTCAAGAAAGGCACCGGAGAAGGCTGTGATCTAAGAAAGTGAGCTAATTGAAGCTTTTGCCAGAAGGAGAGGCTCGACAAAAGGGGGTCATCCATGATGTCCTCCCTGGCCATCCACTTCCTTTTCCTGATGAAGTGGCGAAGTTGATATCTGTTACTCCCCTTTAGTTCTTGGAATCTGGGTTAATTCATTCCTGGGCTAAAAGCAGGATTCCCAATTACTGGGGTAAGTGGTGAAGGGGTGGGCGCGATCGAGTGCTCGCGAAAGATTTTTTGGGCCAATCGCCACGTCTTTCCTACTGTAGGATGGTCCTTTATACGGGCTGATAGGTTCTTCTGGCACCAAGGCAATCCCTCCAAATCCACTCCCATCATACATCGCTCTATTTGGATCCATTGTTTTAGTGTCCCATGGCGACACCAATCAATGATTCTCGTCAAGTGGCAGGCTGAATGATAAAGGGCCACATCTGGGAGAGCTATTCCACCGAGCATTTTTGGTAAACGCAAAATTGACTGGGCTAGCCGCGGGGGTTTCCGAGCCCAAATGAACATGACCAACGCTCAATTCGCTGCTCTAAGGAAAGCGTTCGGAATCCTGACGGGGAGGGTCTGAAGGTGGTATAATAGTCGGGGCATAACATTCATTTTAACTATACTACATCTACCCAACCAGGAGAACATGCCCGTCTGCCACTGCTGCATGTCTTTTTTGATATCTCCTAACAGGGGGGGAAAGTTGAGAGGGAAGATGTCTTCCACCTTCTTTGAGCTGCTGACTTTTAATATAAGGATACTTACCTGTCCAGGGATCCTGAAATGTCAGCAACCCGAGCTGATTTGTCAGTTGGCTTCGGGTGCAGGCTTTGGCATTGTAAGTCGCACTGCGCTTTCTGAATGGTCCCACTATCTTCTGGGACTTGTGTGTGTCCCGGAAGGCAAAGGGGGCAAGCAGGAGGGGCCGGAAATGTATATTGCCAATTAGTGATCAAAACCAGGTACCTGCTCCCCCCAAAAAAAAGTGCCAAATGTGGCAGAGGAGGGTGCGAACAAGTGGAGCTTCCCCTTTTGGATGGAGCTCTGCTTGAAGCAGTGTCCTAAATCACTCTCTGTGTTTAGCCAAGTACCGGGCTACACATGCCCAAAGAGGAAGTATGGTGATCCATCTGCTGCTTTTGACCATACCTTCCCTTTTCACAGTGGAGTCTTGCTATATTACGTACAACTCATGCAACAATGATACTGTAGGTCTTTTAGAACATCTTTACAGGTGGCATACGTTATCCATTTCATCTATACTATAACATGGCTTTCTTTTTCAAGAAGACCTCTTTTTGGAACTATAAAAAAACAATAAGGCTATTTCAAAATCCATACACTCACTTTAGTCCAAAACCTTTACATGCTGTGCAGCTGCAAATTAATTTTCATTGATTTTTTTTTTAGCTTTCTCTCCAAAGGTCTACAGTCAAGACGTTTATCCCAGGTTTATCTTGCTCTTACATAGATGTAGACTGACATTTCATGATCCTTATGTAGCTGCAGTACAATATGTTTGGGTTGTCACTTGCATCACTGATTCTACTGAATGAATATACTCAACATGACACCATATGTTGGCACTTGCAATAGTACCAGTCATATTTAGAAGTTATTTCTTCCGGTCAGTGCCCAATCAAGGTCTGCAGACAAGACATGTTAATAACTATTTTCTAAGTATTAAATTATCACTAAATATAACATTACCTTTTAGCGACACACAAAGCTGAAGTCTGGGGGGGGGAGCCAACATAAATGGGTAGCCAACAGCTAAATACCAGTAGTTTTCTACAATCCCTAAAAATGTTCTAATCTTTTTACACAATCTGGGGGCAACTTTTAACTGTTTCAGTCTTGTCCATTAGAGGCTTTTTGAACCCCTTGTCTTTGTGTATGGAAAAAGGCAGATACTGGACTTCTTCCAGACTCACTGTGCCTTTTTTTGGATTGGTTAGTAACCCAGCCTTACAATTGGTATCTACAACTGCCTGGACCTTCTGTGGGAGGGAATTTCAATCAAGACTAAAACTGATAACAGTATCTAGCTATTATGCTTTGTCAGGCTTAAGAATGTGGTCCAAAATTGTATGCACCGAGACCCTGCTTCCAAGTTCCTGTCTAAGAGAAAAGACTGTACCGTGTACTGGTAAAGCACTTCTGGTGTTGCAAAAGCTGTCTTTTCCTTTGCTCTGGCTGTTATGGGGACCTGCCAATACCCTTTAATAAGACTGAGGGTAGTAATGAACCTGCTGGGACCCAACCTTTCTGTGAAACCCCCCCCCATGTGGATATGTCCTTTAGCATCCTGAAGTCATTGCAGAACCTCAGACTGCCATGTGGCTTAGTTTTAAGCACTATGTGTTAGATTCCTCTATAACACCAGTGTAAACATGTTCTGTACCTTTTCTGAAATGGCTTTTCGCTGAAATTCAGGTACCCAAAAAGGTCTTAATTTTACTTTGGCATGAGGCTCAGTCACAATGTCATGGTAAATTGCATCTGCCATGTAATTATGAAAACACCTTATGATTTTTCTGAATGTGGTGATTGTAGCCATGTTAGTGCCCTTGCAATAACACAGTTGAGTACTGTCTGTAAAACTTTTTTATTTGTCCTAACAGTTGAATTTTTAGGACAAGCTTTTTTGGGAGTGGGGTCTACACCTTTCTTCTCAGTCCAAGCAATACTGATACACAAAGATTTTTCTGCAAGAACTCACTCACCTTCTGAGAAGCAGACAAAGCCTCTGACATCCTACAGTCGTATGCAAAAGTTTAGGAACCCCTGACAATTTCCATGATTGTCATTTATAAATATTTTGGTGTTTGGATCAGCAATTTAATTTTGATCTATCAAATAACTGAAGGACATAGTAATATTTCAGTAGTGAAATGAGGTTTATCGGATTAACAGAAAATGTGCAATATGCATCAAAATTAAATTAGACAGGTGCATAAATTTGGGCACCCTTGTCATTTTGTTGATTTGAATACCTGTAACTACTTAGCACTGATTAATTGGAACACACAATTGGTTTGGTGAGCTCATTAAGCCTTGAACTTCATAGACAGGTGCATCCAATCATGAGAAAAAGTTTTTAAGGTGGCCAATTGCAAGTTGTTGTTCTCTTTGACTCTCCTCTGAAGGGTGGCAACATGGGGGCCTCAAAACAACTCTTAAATGACCTGAAAACAAAGATTGTTCTATATTATGGTTTAGGGGAAGGCTATAAAAAATTATCGCAGAGATATAAGCTGTCAGTGCCCACTGTGAGGAACATAGTGAGGAAATGGAAGACCACAGGCACAGTTCTTGTTAAGGCCAGAAGTGGCAGGCCACATAAAATATTGGAGAGGCAAAGGCGAAGGATGGTGAGAACGGTCAAAAACAGCCCACAGACCACCTCCAAAGACCTACAACATCAACTTGCTGCAGATGGTGTCACTTTGCATCCTTCAACAATTCAGCGCACTTTCCACAGGGAGAAGCTGTATGGGAGAGTGATGCGAAAGAAGCCTTTTTTTGCACACACGCCACAAACGGAGTCCCTTGAGGTATGCCAACGCACATTTGGACAAGCCAGCTTCATTTAGGAATAAGGTGCTGTGGGCTGATGAAACAAAGATTGAGTTATTTGGTTAAAACAAGAGGCTTTATAAATGGCGGCAAAAGAGCACAGCATTCCAAGAAAAACACTTGCTACCCACAGTAAAATTTGGTGGAGGTTCCATCATGCTGTGGGGCTGTGTGGCCAGTGCTGGTATCTGGTTAAAGTTGAGGGTCGCATGGATTCCACTCAATATCAGCAGATTCTTGAGAATAATGTTGAGGAATCAGTCACAAAGTTGAAGTTACGCCGGGGCTGGATATTTCAACAAGACGACCCAAAACACTGCTCAAAATCTACTCAGGCATTTATGCAGAGAAACAAGTACAATGTTCTGGAATGGCCATCCCAGTCCCCAGACCTGAATATCATTGAACATCTGTAGGGTTATTTGAAGCGGGTTGTCCATGCTCGGCAACCATCAAACCTAACTGAACTGGAGATGTTCTGTAAGGAGGAATGGTCCAAAATTCATTCCTCCAGAATCCAGACACTAATTACAGGCTATAGCAAGCGTCTAGAGGCTGTTATTTCTGCTAAACGAGGCTCTACTAAATATTGATGTGATTTTTCTGTTGGGGTGCCCAAATTTATGCACCTGTCTAATTTCGTTTTTATGCATTTTCTGTTAATCGAATAAGCCTCATTTGGCTACTGAAATATTACTGTGTTCTTCAGTTATTTAATAGATCAAAATTAAATTGCTATTTATAAATGACAATCATGAAAATTGTCAGGGGTTCTTAAACTTTTGCATACGACTGTATTCTCTGGTATACTTTGGGGTCACTTTCTGTTGAGAGAGCCTCCCAAATCTTCCAGACTTTTATTATGTTTTATTAAAGGGGCTTTCTATTTCTCAGCTGGAATAGCTGGTAGTTGACATCACTGATTTTCGCTCTGATCTCATAGGGGCCCTGCCATTTCCCAAAAATGTACTCTCCAAAGAAGGCACCAAGACTTTATCTTCTGTGTTAAAGGTTCTGATTTTAGCAAAGCAGTTATAAACTCTGACCTGCACCTCCTGGGCTTGCTGCATACAGTATGGTCCTAAACTTTGGGAATAATTGCTGCTATCCTATCCTGGATCCTAGCAATTAGTTCAATGTGTGGCATTATCCCTATGGAAGACATTGGGGTTGATTTACTAAAAGCAAATAGACTGTTCACTTTTCAAAAGGAATTTACCCCAAAGCTTAGTGAATTAAGTGAAGCTCTGCTGACTTCATCCACTCAGTCATGTGCAAGCAAAAATGCTTTTTTTTATTTTTCTTGCACGATATTGGGTATTATTTACAAAGTGAAAATGAATGACATTCATTAAGCTCTGGAGAAAATTCTCTTCCATAGTGCAACCTCCTTTTCAAAGTGAACAGCCAATTTTATTTTAGTAAAGTCATTAAAGTGTTACTAAACCCAGGACCCTGCATTCACTATGTCTGATCTGCAATCATTTTAGTAAATATAAACTGCTAAATACCTTTTCTCATCAGCAGTATATAGCACGTTTGTGACTTCTATCAGTGCCTGGTTAAAGCTTGTAGGAGAAGTTTTCACATTGCACTCCTATCAGGATCCAGGACCCCTGACCCTCTGTCTGGACTGTGCTGATTGGCCCTGTGCTGATCACATGCACTCTCCCAAGAAAGAAAAAAAAGGGGAAAAAGGAGTTATAGGGACTTTTAGGAAGCCAAGACCTGGCAAGGTCACGTATTTTCATCCCTATGGGACTTTGAGTGAAATCATGACCTGGTAAGGTCATGCATTTCCATCCCTGGTAAGTCAAGAAGTAGGGAGCAAGGGAAATGGGACTTTAAATGAAGCACATGGTAGCACAAGAATAATTGAGCTGAACAAGGGAATTTCATTTGTATACATTATTGGTAGCCATAAATATAATGTTAATATCAGAATGATTAGTAACCACTAGGGCACGAATAAATAACCATAAATGATAACACAAATGTCTCAAATGCGATCATTAATATCAAAAGGTACAGAGTTTAGACAAGATAATAAATTGATTGAATGGTACATATGATAATACAAAAACATAAGTAAAAGCATGATAAAATTCCGAAGTTAAACCAGGACTGGATTGAATACAAATGTAGTTGCGAGATAATGCCTGCAGGACCTGAGGCCTCACTTAAACCTGTAAAGGTAGAGATTATGTAAAAACTTGAAGATCTAGGTGTAAATAAATGAAAACACTGCATCAAGTAACTCTACGCATTTCGTGGCTGATCCGCCACTCATCAGGAGCATGCGCGTGATTATCTAAAGTGGAAATGAGATGGAGAAAAATCCGTCATTATTAAAGGGGTAGACTAGAACCCCAGTTAGCACTGATGTGCAAACCTACCAGTTGAGGCTTGTCGGTTACCAGTGCAGTAGCAGGGCACCAAGAACATCGGGTGGCACCCCCAACCGGGGGCCGTGGTAGACAGCCCAGCGGGGGCGACCAAGCGGGCAGCAATCAGGGCAGGCACGGGACCCCAAGGCATCTCTGGGGGGAAAGGAAAATGAGGAATGATGAAGGTGAGCTGGTGGCAGCATGAATGGCAGAAATTACGGATAGGAAGGAAGGGACCCGTGCATGTGGGAATGAAAGAACCTAAAGTGGAAAACTGGCAGCCAAAGGTAGCTAGGGAAAAGTGACAACACCCAACCAAAGGTAAGTGATAGAAACAGTGCTGGATGCCAGTGAAAAAAAGAATGAAAAAGTGAAAGAGTGGAAATATACCTGTGTGGACGAGGAACCAGAGGAAAGGGAGAGATTCCAAGTGAGTGAAGTAAGGTGTGTGGAGAGCCTCGTGTGCCGGGACCACCCAGAAAGACACCCCTATATGCGCCACCGCAGGGCCTCCCATCACCATCACGCCATATATCAAGTTGCGGGGGAGGGGCGCCGACAATCGGAAATGCATCTCCGACTAACCAGCATCCAAACCCCTCCGCTGCCGAGTGTGGAAAGCCCAACAGTAACCACGTGATGGCACAGGGAACGCCGCACATGCAACGTGGGATGCGTGATGTCAACACACCGTAAGGTGCCCCCGCCCTCCCAGGCGTCAGAGGAGGCGGGGGAAGGGTGGAGGCCTGTAGTGCACGTCACGGCCCCCTGACCAGGAGAAAAACCCGCTACCATGGCAACCACGCCACAACACGATAAACCAGCATTCTAAGGATGTGGTCTAATTAAAAAATAATATAACAATATGATGAATAAAAACATTTGTATGGATAAGGAAATAAGCCAAATAATTAAACAGGGGAGGGAATTTTCCTGGTGTTCCTGGTGCCCTGCTACTGCACCGGTAACCGACAAGCCTCATCTGGTAGGTTTGCACTTCGGTGCTAACTGGGGTCCTACCCTACCCCTTTAATAATGACGGATTTTTCTCCATATCATTTCCACTTTAGATAATCACGCGCATGCTTCTGATGAGTGGCGGATGAGCCACGAAACACGTAGAGCTACTCGATGCCGTGTTTTCTTTCATTTACACCTAGATCTTCAAGTTTTTACGTAATCTCTACCTTTACAGGTTTAAGTGAGGCCTCAGGTCCTGCAGGCATTATCTCGCAACTACATTTGTATTCAATCCAGTCCTGGTTGAACTTCAGAATTTTATCATGCTTTTACTTATGTTTTGTATTATATGTACCATTCAATCAATTTATTATCTTGTCTAAACTTTGTACCTTTGATATTAATGATCGCATTTGAGACATTTGTATTATCATTTATGGTTATTTATCTGTGCCCTAGTGGTTACCAATCATTCTGATATTAACATTATATTAATGGCTACCAATAATGTATACAAATGAAATTCCCTTGTTCAGCTCAATTATTCTTGTGCTACCATGTGCTTCATTTAAAGTCCCATTTCCCTTGCTCCCTATTTCTCTCCCAAGAAAGAAAATATTCTCTAGCAATGAACACCAAACTGAGCATGTGCAGCCTGACTCCAGTAACTCTGTCTTATTCTGACTTATTTTGGAGTCAGTGGAAGAAGAGGAGGATCTTTGTATACAGGATCAAACAGCCTCTTTACACAATGCAGAAGATTAACTCCTTAGGTTCCACAGTGAGTATAACAAGCATGTTTTACTGCATATACAGACTGATTTTACTGTTGTGGGTTTAGTAACACTTTAAGTATGCTAGCAGGAAGTTCCGTTTTTTTTTTTTCCATCCATATCAACCACTTTCCTTTTAGCATACCTATCAGGGTTCTATTGAACTGTTGTACCATCCCATCAGTTTGGTGGTGGTACACTGAAGTAGATAGTTGAGTAATTTTCGCCAACCACAAGGTTCTATATTGGACATGAAAGGAGTTCCTGGGTCTGCCAAAATTTGTTTAACCAGTTAAAGACCACCCATCACATATATACTGCGGCAGGGCGGCTCTATTACCTGTACGTTGTTTCCTGCAATAGATACTATGGGGGCATGTGCACCCACTTCACGGAGGAGGAGCCGATGCGCGTGTCCGTCAGACCCGATGTCGGCCGGCCACCGGTGATCGCTCCACAGAGAGGCAGAACGGGGATCTGCCTATGTAAACAAGGCAGATCCCTGTTCTGATGGGGAAGAACATGGAGGTCTGCTGTTCCTAGTGATTAGGAACAGTGATCTCTGTGTTGTGTCTGTCAGCACTTCCTCTACACAGTAAGAAAGCACAAACAGGGAACACATTTAACCCTTTGATCGCCCCTGGTGGTAATCTGTCATTTATACAGTAAACAGTGCATTTTTTTAGCACTGATTACTGTATTGGTGTCACTGGTCCCCAAAAAGTGTCACTTAGGGTCAGATTTGTCTGCCGTAATGTTGCAGTCCTGTTGATCGCCGCCATTCATTAAAAAGTCCATAAACCTATCCCGTAGTTTGTGGACGCTATAACTTTTGCACAAACAAATCAATATACGCTTATTGGGATTTTTTTACCAAAATATGAAGAATACATATTGGCCTAAAATGATGAATTTGTTTTTTTGTTCCATTTTTTTTGGATATGTATTATAGCAGATAGTAGTAAAAAATATAATTTTTTTTTTTTAATTGTCTGTCTTTTTTGTTTATAACGCAGGCATCTGTTTTTTTTTTTTTTTTTTGTTCAGCCAAGGAATGAGCTCAGAAGTGTTTGGATCCTAGTCTGAACCCACCTGAACTATCTCACCAGGAAGCTGTAAATGACCAAAGCCAATCATAAATGGCAGTGGCAAGTGGTGTAGGACATGGAAACAAGGCTTAACGACTCAACTATGTGCAGAAACATGGAAACTAGGGTGCAGAAAAATGGCAGCAGGTGCTCTGGGCTAATGAATCAAAATTAAAATATTTGGCTGTAGAAAAGACAGTTTGTTTGCGAAGGGTTGGAGATCAGTACAGTAATTAGTGTCTACAACAGTGAAGCATGGTAGAGGTTCCTTGCAGGTTTGGACCTGCATTTTGCAAAAGGAGCTGGAGATTTGGTCAGAATCAATGGTGTCCTTAATGCTGAGAAATACAGCAGATATGGTGCCTTAAAAAAGTATTCATACCCCTTGAAATGTTCCACATTTTGTCATGTTACAACCAAAATGTAAATGTATTTGATTGGGATTTTATGTGATAGACCAACACAAAGTGGCACGTAATTGTGAAGTGAATGGAAAATGATAAATGGTTTTCAAAATGTTTTACAAATATATAGCTGAAAATTGTGGCATGCATTTGTATTCAGCCCCTTTACACTGATACCCCTAAAATCTCAGTATAAATACAGCTGTTCTGTGAATCCCTTAGAGGTGTGTTAGAGAACCTTAGTGAACAAACAGCATCATGAAGGCCAAAGAACACACCAGACAGGTCAGGGATAAAGTTGTGGAGAAGTTTAAAACAGGGTGAGGTTATAAAAAAAATCTCAAGCTTTAACCACTTCCCACCCAGCCTATAGCTAAGTGATGCCCGGGTGGTGGTTCAGTTATCCTGACTGGACATCATATGACGTCTTTCAGGATAAAAGCTGGCACGCGCCTGTGAGGGTGCGCAGCACGGCGATCGGTGGTGCGTTGTGTGTCATTCTGACACACCGCTACACTGATCTCAGTAAAAAGCCTCTGACGGAGGCTCTTTACCACGTAATCAGCCGTGTCCAATCACGGCTGATCACAGTGTAAACAGGAAGAGCCGTTTATCATTTTTTTGACAGACGCGAGTAGAGGAGAGCCGATTGGCTGATTGTTTATCAGTGCAGCCCCCCCTCTAATGCCCACACTGGACCACCAAGGATGCTGCCAGGGCCACCAGGGATAATCACAATGGATGGATGACCGGGGATGCCACCCATGGCCATCAGGGATCAGTGCCCAAAAGATGCCAGTAGGTGCCCACACATCTTGCCAGTCAGTGCCAACTATTATTGCCTGCAAGATGTCTCCACATCAGTGCTACCCAGCATTAGTGTTCATTAGTGCCACCCATCAGTGTCCATCAGTGCCCATCCGTGCCCACCTATCAGTGCCACCCATAGGTACCCATCAGTGCAGCCTTTCAGTGTCCATCAGTGCTGCCTATGAGTGCCTATCAGTGCCGCCTATGCATGCCCATTAGTGCCGCCTATCAATGCCCATCAGTGCTGCATACCAGTGCCATCTATCAGTGCCCATCAGTGCCGCCTATCAGTGCCCATCAGTGCCACCTCATCACTGCCCATCAGTGACGCCTTATCAGTGCCCATCAGTGAAAGAGAAAACTTACTTATTTACAAAATTGTATAACAGAAACAAAGAAAACTTTTTTTTTTTTCAAAATGTTTGGACTTTTTTATTTGTTGCGCAAAAATAAAAACCCCAGCGGTGATCAAATACCACCAAAAGAAAGCTCTATTTGTGGGAACAAAATGATAAAAAATGTGTTTGGGTACAGTGTAGCATGACCGCATAATTGTGGTTAAACATCTCATGGAGCACTGTTCATTCATCATCAGAAAATGGAAAGAGTATAACACAACTGCAAACCTACCAAGACATGACCATCCACCTAAACTGACAGGCGGGGCAAGGAGAGCATTAATCAAAGAAGAAGCCAAGAGGCCCATGGTAACTCTGGAGGAGCTGCAGAGATCCACAGCTAAGATTGGAGAATCTGTCCACAGGACAACTATTAGTCATGCACTCCACAAATCTGGCCCTTATGGAAGAGTGGCAAGAAGAAAGCCATTGTTGAAAGAAAGCCATGAGAAGTCCCGTTTGCAGTTTGCGAGTAACCATGTGTGGTAAGAAGCAAACACAGGTAAATAGTACAATATACACATATCAGGAATATGAAATGTAACATACACTTTAAAATGCCGATCCTCCCTATCACCGGTTACATTATATTATTTATATTTAAAAATAAATACTTTAATATTTATAGGAGAGATGTACTAAAACTGGAAACCAATCAGCTTCCAGATTTTATTGTCAAAGATTCTGAATGCTCCCGTTTTAATAAATCTCCCCCATAGTGTACTATATTTATACTCTCTAAGTTGTTCTCTTTAGGCGCCTCAATGCTCACTCAGAGCCTGCACCCTGTTGCTCTAACAGACCAAGGTCTCTGGGTATGGGAGAGCAAGTGACCTCCCCCATGAGACAGTGCTCGAGCCTGAGTGGCCTGAACACTGTCATTGGGGGGTGGAAGTGTCATCGTCAATCCAGGTAGTGTTCTGATACCATTTGACACCATTTTGAATTTACCCTAAATAGGCAAAGTTACAGTGTCTATTTAAGCACAGTCCTCTAAAATACAAGGATACTAAAAATAGTTTGAAACAATATAAAATTGGACATACTCTATACTTGCAATCTTAATGATAGCTTTGGACAATAACATTGGCCACAGTTCAGCTTCACATATTGTTGCTGGAAGAAGCAACTTATCATCTTTGCTAAATGGAAGAGTGTCATCCACTACAATCTTTCTCCAGCACCCCTGTGAAAAAAGAAACAACAGAAAGACGTAAAAAAATAAAATATATGCACACGAACAGAAACTGTGATTCAGAGCAAGTTATCCAACTCTCCTACACAAAACCCTCCCACTGCTTTCCTGCGGTGGGCCGGGTGAAATTATTGAAGGCTTAAATGAACAGAAGTCACCAAAATTGTAGCTTAGCACCCTGCATACACACTTTGTGTGACAGCCACTAATAATCTGTACTAATTTGGAAGCCTGCGCAATTCACTTCCGACTTGGTTCCTTTCACTGGTATATGTATATATAAATATCATTGCCAAGTGAAGTTGCAACGTGCCATTTATTCTAAACAACTGCTCCAAAGCTTTAATTTGTCTTTGAAAACATCTGCATCATATATTATTAAAATTGGGCATTCACAAATTTAATATGGCATGCCAACACAGAAGCAAAATGTCAGCAAAACAACTACACAATAATGCTCGAGAGAAGTGGGTGGAAGAGGCAATCTACTGTATCATTACATAGGGAAACTTCTCCTTATTTTCCAGTAATTTTGCACCCTGCATCTCTAGTACTTATGCTTACGATAAAATACTTTGGCCAAATTCCTATTTATTTAAAGAAGACTGCCCTGAATACTGTTAGGGGATAAACCCCTGTAAAAATATCCCTTTTTTTTAGGATGGTAAAAATACATAATAAGAGCTTTAAAATGAATATTTACATTCTCCTAGGATTTAAACATAATTGTACCCTTTAAATTATGCTCAATTAGTTGTTTTAAATGCACTTCTTCTTTCCCTAAAACATGCAGTTCAGACTATATCCCCCCAAAAGGATGTTAATGGCTATAGTTTGTGATCACTCACAGAGTCATAACTAAGGATAAGATTTTGGTTCAGTCCAAACTTTGCTTGCTTGGACACAGCCAAACATCATATGTAGTAGCAGTTTTTCTTTGTAAATTACAGCTTTCTGGCAATAGTTGTTAAGGAAGCAATGGGACCAACACTCACCACAACCTGTGATGTCACCAGCCCTATTCATTTTCTGTTCAGTAATCCCTTGTCATGTAAACAAAGGGGCATACAATAGCACTGACATGGCTGTCCAAAAAAGGCCACATGGCCTTATGTGGGCAATGACATTGACCACACCCAAAATACCCTGCATCTTTGTTTATTTTTAGCTGTGGGAGCAGGAGATGGCATTTGGAGAGAAGTCAGTGTCAGAATTGGATCGTGTCGGGGGGATCTTTTTCATTCGGCAGGTGTCATTCATTGTGATTGACATGAAATTGCAATTGTCATCAACATAGAAACAAGGTGCTTTGCAAGGGGTGTTCCCTGGCAATGTGCTTCCACCAGGACATGTAGCCTGGTATGGCTTGCAGAAAGGGGGCACACTCTCATCCCTCCTTCCCTGGCTAGCTAGGCTGTATGCTTGGATAAGGGTCTAGTATGGATTCTGTGGAAGACCCCACTTTTTTCTTGTTTTTTTTGCGGGCTTCCACCTTAAAATCCATGATTACTTGGGGCTTCGCATGCTGTTTTTTATGTGGGATGCCCCTTGACATCCACAGCAAATCTTCATCAAGAATAAGGGTCTGTATGTCAATTTTGCTATAGTGGGTTGTATGCATGATACATATACAGCACTTCACAGACAGGATAAGGGTATCTCTCCAGAAATGTAGCACTTGTAATGTTGCCCTTTAATCATTGCTAAAATTACTGCTTCTCACCAAACAGAATTTAAAAAAAAAAAAAAAACTTTTTTTGCTTTGGTACATGTTGCCCCAGGGCATGGTCCAGGCCTCCCTCCACAAGCTATTAGCTTGACAAAAGCCTTGCCTATTAGCAGTGGGGAGGGGGGGTTATTTCTTGTCCCTGCATGTGTCTCCCCCCGCTAAATTAGGCTACCAGAAAGAAGAGGAGGAGAGACCTGGGAGGTGCGCAGTGCTCTCCTATCTCTCCAGCTGCACACTTCTGTCACTGCAACTCTTGCATTGGGACCGTCGGACAGGGAAGTCCTAATGTACGGGCACCCCTAGGCACTGTCCAGGGGCCCCACGTGCATGAGGGGGCCCCTGCAGCTTCTCCCCACCTGCCCCCTCACTGACTGTAAAAGCAGCAGGAAGGAACCAGCAGCCTCAAACTATAGGAACTGCTGCCGGCCAGCCACAGACAAGAAAGAGTTAACAGCAGGAGCTGATCTGCCTCCTCCTGCTTACTGTGCCAATGGGCACTGATGTAACCTGTCCTGGGGGGTTTATTAAAAAAATATCTACCCTGGGTGTCAAATACATTTGGTATGTTACATTCTTTATTCCATTCTATGTATTATTATTATTGTTTCTATTAAGCTAATGTACTGTGAGTTGCACTACAGATAGAATATTCTGTCATAAGGCAGTTCTCAACTGAAAGAGTGCTGCTATATCCCATCTATAGTAATGGTATGTACTGTGGCTGGTTCCCAAGTCCAAGATGCCGAATGTACTCTACTCCCTGCCAAGGATAGGTAGTGCTTCACATTTATGCATGCAGTGGTCTCACTGATGCAGGAGAAATTGCAGATGTTGTCTGCCGACCCAAGAATTTACATTTTTTGGTCCAAAAGCAAACCTAGATTCTCCACTTCACATTAGATAAACCCCATCAGGGTCAGGAGTCCTTGGAATAACTATACTATAAACTACAAAAATAAGACCTGCCTTCATGAACTTCTACAAACCCAATAAAACTAACAAATATAACAAACAAATATACAAAACAATCAATATAACAACCAAAATATAAATCTGAAGCTTGAATCCCATAAGAGGTCTGCCTATATATACAAAATTAAAATCACATACCATGGTACATAAAACACACTGAATGGTAGGATAACTGTTTACTGAGATACCCCTTAGTACACCCATGTCAACTTATTAGAACAACCTGCCAAAAAAGCTCATATTTCAATGTATATAGATTATCAACATAAACAAAACCATGTATAGATTATATAAGGTGGTGAGGGGTGCCATGTCCAAAATGTCATAGAAACAACATTGGGAAGAACAATCGCAAACTTTCAAGGTACCACCCAAAACAAAAATAAAATCTCTTTAAAAAATAGTGTTCATCATTATTTATTAGAATCATAAAAACATATAAAAATCATAAAAATGCAGTGACACTGGGGCAAGTCAGTAAGAAATATTGTAAAAAATTTTCATATGTCTTGTATTTTTATAATCACTCCAATAAACTATGTTTAAAAATAAATTTTAAAGAGATTTTCTTTTTCTTTTGGGTACTGCCTTTAAAATCCAAGACTATCAACATAAACAATTATTATGAGTAGGGATGAGCTGAACACCCCCCGGTACTGTTCGCGGCAGAACATGCGAACGGACCGAAAGTTCGAACGAACGTTCGAACACCGTTAAAGTCTATGGGACCAGAACGTGAAAAATCAAAAGTGCGAATTTTAAAGGCTAATATGCAAGTTATTGTCCTAAAAAGTGTTTGGGGGCCCGGGTCCTGCCCCAGGGGACATGTATCAATGCAAAAGAAAGTTTTAAATATGACACTTTTTTCGGGAGCACTGAGTGATTTTAATAATGCTTAAAGTGAAATATTCCTTTAAATATCGTACCTGGGGGTGGGGGGTGACTATAGTATGCCTGTAAAGTGGCGCGTGTTCCGCGTGTTTAGAACAGTCCCTGCACAAAATGACATTTCTAAAGGAATAAAAGTCATTTAAAACTACTTGCAGCTGTAATGTAATGTCGGGTCCTGGCAATATGGATGAAAATTTTCGAGAAAAACAGCATGGGTACCCCCCCACCCCCAGCCCATTACCAGGCCCTTTGGGTCTTGTATGGATATTAAGGGGAACCCAGAACCCAAATTAAAAAAAGAAAAGGCGTGGGGTCCCCAGGCCCTATATACCCTATAAACAGCAGTATACAGGCGGTCCAAACAAGACAGGGACTGTAGGTTTGTTCTTAAGTATAATCTGTTTTAATTTGGAACAGGTACATTTTGTAAGTGTAGCTCCAGCCAAAAAATCAATTTTAAAGCTTTTTGGATAACATGGGGAAGGGTTATTATCACCCCCGTAACATTTGTTTTGCTGTCTGTGCCCCTGTTCAGAAGATTTCACCTCACTTTCTGTCCCAATGACAATTGGATTTTGAAAATTTGGTGTTATTAGGGAAACAAGGATTGGTGATAAAGCATCAGTGGAGACACCTTTTTCTCATATTAACTCTTACAGGAGAGAATTTCCCTTCCTAAGGGTAGATTCTCACTTCCTGTTGTCTCCCTCCGTTTGTAAGTAGGAGTTGTTTGTAAGTCAGATGTTTGAAAGTGCCTGTACCACCTGTATATACTATATGGCCTGCCCTATATACTCTGCAGAAATTTGGGCCTTAAGTGTTGGTGGTACCAGAACACTGTAAGCCCTCACAGTTACTATTGGTGGGCGCTGGAACGGGCCCTGCTGTGAAATATTATATCAAGAATTGTAATTACATGACACTGTTAAACAGGGCAGAAAAATTGGACCTTTGGTGGTGGTGGACTGGTGGTGGTGCCACAACACTGTAAGCCCTCACAGTTACTCTTGGTGGGCGCAGGAACAGGCACTGCTGTGAAATATTATATCAAGAATTGTAATTACAAGCCACTATTAAACAGGGGCAGAAAAAATTGGGCCTTTGGTGGTGGTGGTGCCACAACACTGTAAGCCCTCACAGTTACTCTTGGTGGGCATAGGAACGGGCCCTGATGTGAAATATTAGATCAAAAATTGTAATTACATGCCCCTGTTAAACACAGCCACCTCCTCCCATCCACTTACAAGTCCATGGGTTTCTGGGGACTGAGAACGATCCCTTGAAGACTGCTGCTGATGCTGAGTGCCAGGCTCCATGCTGACACAATCCTCATCCTCCTTCTCCTCCTCTTCTTGTTTGATTGGCGGGCCCACAGGAATACTGTCTGGATAAAGGGGGCCTTGAGAGGTAAGGAAGTCCTCCTCTTCCTCCCTCTGTTCTGCTTCAAGTGCCCTGTCCATTACTGCTGATGCTGAGTGCCAGGCTCCATGCTGACACAATCCTCATCCTCCTTCTCCTCCTCTTCTTGTTTGATTGGCGGGCCCACAGGAATACTGTCTGGATAAAGGGGGCCTTGAGAGGTAAGGAAGTCCTCCTCTTCCTCCCTCTGTTCTGCTTCAAGTGCCCTGTCCATTATTCCATGAAGCGTGTGCTCCAACAGGAAGACAAGAGGGACAGTATCACTGATCATGCACAGTCACTGCTCACCATCCTCGTGACCTTCTCAAATGGTGACAGGACAGTACATGCATCCTTGATCAGTAGCCACTAGTGTGGCGAAAGAAAGCCAAGCTCCCTTGACCCTGTCCTGGTGCCATACTCACACAGGTACTCATTAATGGCCCTCTGCTGCGTGTGCAGCTGCTGCAGCATTGCCAACGTTGAGTTCCACCTGGTGGGCATGTCACAAATGAGGAGGTTCTTGGGCAGGTTGCATTTCCTTTGAATGTCAGCCAGCCGAGCACTGGCATTATATGACCGGCAGAAATGCCCACAGACTTTCCTGGCCTGCCTCAGGAGATCCTGTAAACCCGGGTACCTGCACAAGAACTGCTGCACCACCAAATTATGGACAAACAGGGAACATGGGTCAAGTGTCCCTGTCGAAGGGCGGAGAGGAGGTTGGTGCCATTGTTGGAAAACCACCATTCCTGGCTGAAGCTGGCGTGGCATCAACCACCTCTGGGTCTGCCCCTGCAGAGCTGACAGAATCTCTGCCCCAGTGTGGCTCCTGTCCCCTAAGCAGACCAACCCAAGCACCGCATGGCATCTTTTTGTTTGAGTGCTTGCATAGCCCCTTGAACACCTACGGAGCACCGATGGTTCCGAGGAGAAATCTGCAGAGGAAAAGGCTATAGGGGAAGAAGAGGAGGACGGGGTGGAGGAGAGAGGTGTGGCAGAATCACCACTACTAGTATTTTGGAGGCGTGGTGGTGGAACAAGCTCCAACAATACTGCACCCTGTCCTGCATCCTTCCCAGCTGCCAGCAGAGTTACCCAGTGCGCCGTGAAAGAAAGGTAACGTCCCTGTCCATGCCTGCTGGACCATGAGTCAGCGGTAATATGCACCTTACCGCTGACCGCCCTGTCCAACGAGGCCAAGACATTGCCTGGCCACGTGATACGCATACGTCTTGTCTTCTCGAGCGAACTTCCGGGTTGAGTAGCGAGCGGTGGAACGCACGCCGCTCCGCGCTGCTTTCCCCACATTGTGTTTGACTGTCAATCGGTCAGTGGAGCACTGTTTGCTTCCTTTTATAATTTTACCAATAAAGCAAAGTTTTTTACGGATTTACGCGATGGGGCTTATTCTTGTTTCATATGGATGTTACTGCGGGGAGTGACGGGAAGTGATCGGGACACCAGGAGAGGAGATCCGAACAGAGGACTGTCACCAGGGACCATTGCTGCAGGATACGGCTTACAGGCTTGATACCCCTGCAGGGGTGAATTCTTCCGGTGAGTGAGGGCACATAGGGGGTTCCTTTGGAAGGCTGGAAGATTTTATCTTATCAAGAGTATTGCTAGATGTTTGAAGAGACTTATTATTGCACTTTAAGAAGAATGTTCTATGGATTTTCTTCCCTTATTTTCTTTTTGGGACATTTTTATGGACTGATAATTTAAAAATCAATTTTCAAACACTTTTATGTGCACGTATAACCATATGGTTTTTATTTATATGGTTTAGCACTTTTTGATGCACACATTTGCACCGTTTTTTCAGGAATTTAAGATTTTTGGGCAATTTATCACCATCTTTTTTAATTTTTTTCATTTTTTTTTTTTTTCTTTTTTTCTGGATCATTTCTATTTTAGGAAGGTGATAACACATAGTGCACTTTATATACCTGTGGGCATTTTTCACACACACACGTTGGAATTTTACTATTCCCATATATATAATAATTTATAATAATTTTATTTATTTTAGTTTTCACTATTTATTTATTTATTCATTCACTTTATGCACCTTACTAGCCTCTGTATATTAGACAGGGTTTAGTGGAACAGCGCCGATTGCCCCAAATTTGGGTCTCTACATTATTCAGAATTTCACTTAGTTTTTCTGTGCTGGGGGGGCTGCAGTTCCTTTATTGCCTAAGCGCGGAGCTAATTGTTTTTTATATGCCGGTAGAGAGCCAGAATGGCCTTCCATGAAAAGAAATGGCGTTTGGGAACCTGCCACTGAGATGCCGCACATTGCACAAATTCACGAAAGGGGGCAGAGTCTACCAGCTGAAAAGGCAGCAGTAGAAGTGCTAGCAATTTAGCCAAGCTAGCATTCAGCCGCTGAGCATGTGGATGGCTGGGACCAAATTTCTTTCTACGGTTTAGCAACTGGGTTAGGGAAATTTTCCTGCTACAATCAGATGTTGATGTAGCGTTAGCAGATTGCCCACAAGTACTTGGAACACCTAATTCTACACCTTCACTCCTCTCAATGCAGGTTTCTGAGAGGACTTAAGGTATAGTGGGGTTGGAGATCCCAGCTAATGAGGAGCAAGGAGAGGTCTGCCTTGTTCTTTGGTGTGGGTCTTTTAAGTACTGTTGCCAACGGACTGCATGGGAGGTTGACATATGTCTGATCAAGCATGTGGTGACCAAGCGGCTGCTGTTTTGGCCACGCTTGATACACTTCAGACATATGTTGCAAACAGCAACGGTGCGATCTGCTGCACATATATCAAAAAAGGCCCACA
Source organism: Aquarana catesbeiana (assembly GCF_042186555.1). Taxonomy (NCBI): domain Eukaryota; kingdom Metazoa; phylum Chordata; class Amphibia; order Anura; family Ranidae; genus Aquarana; species Aquarana catesbeiana. The sequence continues at coordinate 523,638,248 of NC_133327.1, read as the reverse complement.
CCAAAGAACTTTTCAAAATACGCGAGGAGTCAGCAGCGCCCTGCACATGCGGAATTCTGCGGTGTGATGCAGTCGGGTGGTTGCCCTTAAGCTGGCCCCTACAGGGCATCCTGCCTCGTTGGAGATGTGCCTCCTCTTCCTCCTCTCTTCTATCAGGCACCCACATAGAGTCAGTGACCTCATCATCCCCTCCCTCCTTGTCACTGGAGCAGACCTGGTAGTATGCTGCAGCTTGGGAACATGACTGACTGCCAATTTCTTGTCCTTCTTGGGCACCCCCTCTCTCTGGGCTCACATTACTTCCTTTCTCAACCTGGGAACCATCATCAGAGCCTTCAAAACGCTGCACATCCTCCTGCAGCATGTACCCGACACTGTAGTGGAACAGTTCGGGGGACTCCTCTGTGCATGATGGTGGGGCTAGGGAAGGAGTGACTGATAACATTGATCCGATGGAATAGGCCGCTTTGGCAGCTGCATTGGCAGGCAAACTACTCTGAGCCTGGGTGACAGAGGATAAGGAGGATGAGGACGGCTTAGTTATCCACTCTACCAACTCTTCTGTATGTTGTGGATCAACACAGCCAGCTGCCGAAAAAAGGGACAAGCGTGCCCCACGGCCACGTGCTGAGGATGCACCGTGTCCATGACCAGCACTGTTGGCTGTAGACAGAGCCTGCTTGCCCTCTTTTAGTGGCCTGTGAGTGTCTGCCTCTCCTTCGTGGCCTTCCAGACATGCTGTAAAATTTTATTAGCAAAACAGCGCCTGAAGTTTACTAGAAAAAGTAAACCAGGAATGGCCTGCAGTCAGATATATATATTTAATGCACTGCAGATCACTGAATCACCTGCCTGCCTTCCTGAAAGTGTATTTGAAAACGAACACCAGAAATGGCCTGGAGTCAGATATAGGCTTGGCTAGACTAGAATGCAGTGGAAATATATATGTAGTAGACTGTATGTATATATGTATATATATGTATATATATATATATATATATATATATATATATATATATATATATATATATATATATATATATATATATATATATATATATATATATATATATATAATCTCATCTTCCAAAATTCGAATTTCGTATAGAATGAATTTGAATTCAAATAGAAAAGATTAGAATAGAATAGAAAATAATAGAAAAACAATAGAGACAGATTAGAATAAAATATTTATATATTTTTATATTGTTTTTCTAGTCTATTCTTTCCTATTATTTTCTATTCTAATATTTTCTATTCAAATTCAAATTCATTCTATACGAAATTTCGAATTTCAGAAGACATCTTCCGAAATTCGAATTTCGTATAGAATGAATTCAAATTCGAATAGAAAAGTTAACATATAATATATATATTATATATTTTTTTCTATTCTGTTCCATTGTTTTTCTATGCTATTCTTTTCTATTCTATTCTAAACGTTTCTATTCGAATTTGAATTAAGTCTATACGAAATTTGAATTTCGGAAGATGGCGTCTGAAATTCGAATTTCGTATAGAATGAATCAGAATTTGAATAAAAAAGATTAGAATAGAAAATAATAGAAAAGAATAGACTAGAAAAACAATAGAACAGAATAGAATAAAATATAATATATATATTATATTTTTTTCTATTCTGTTCTATTGTTTTTCTATGCTATTATTTTCTACTCTATTCTAATCTTTTCTATTCAAATTTAAATTCATTTTACACGAAATTCAAATTTTCGGAAGATGGTTATATATATATTTATTTCTATTCTGTTCTATTGTTTTTCTATTATTTTCTATTCTTTTATAATCTTTTCTATTTGAATTTGAATTCATTCTATACAAACTTCGAATTTTGGAAGATGTTATATATATAATATTTGTTCTATGCTGGTCTATTGTTTATCTATGCTATTCTTTTCTATTATTTTCTATTTTATTCTAATCTTTTCTATTTGAATGCAAATTCATTCTATACAAAATTCGAATTTTGGAAAATGGTTATATAGAAATAGAATGAAATTCTAATAGAAAAGACGAATAGAAAAAACAATAGAACAGAATAGAAAAAAATATTCTGCTCTATTGTATTTTTTTCTATTCTGTTCTATTGTTTTTTCTGTTCTAATCTTTTCTATTAGAATTCGATTTCATTCTATTTCATTCTATTTCTAGATAACCATTTTCCGAAATTCGAATTTCATATAGAATGAATTTGCATTCAAATAGAAAAGATTAGAATAAAACAGAAAATAAAAGAAAAAATAGCATAGAAAAAAAAAAAAATATATATATATATATAAAAATATATATAACATCTTCCAAAATTCGAATTTCGTATAGAATGAATTTGAATTCAAATAGAAAAGATTAGAATAGAAAATAATAGAAAAACAATAGAACAGAAAAAAAAAAAAATGTATATATATATATATATATATATATATATATATATATATATATATACACATATATACATATATACATATACACACACACACACATATTTAAAACCATATTCCGAAATTCAAATTTCGTATAAAATGAATTCGAATTTGAATAAAAAGGTTAGAATAGACTAGAAAAACAATAGAACAGAATAGAATAAAAAATATATATTTTTCTATTGTTTTTCTAGTCTATTCTTTTCTATTATTTTCTATTCTAATATTTTCTATTCAAATTCATTCTATACGAAATTTCGAATTTCAGAAGCCATCTTCCGAAATT